>NC_086386.1:59187644-59509144 GCF_036588685.1 Mytilus trossulus | reverse complement strand
TTATGGTATGATGAAATGATATGGGATATTGTGAAATAGTTTTATGATATGGTGAAATGGTATCATGGTATGACGAAATGGTATACTGGTATATAGATGACACCTCGTGATATAAGAAATGTTAGCTTGATATTAAAATATGTCTTTATAAGATAGTCGTATGCCATAATAGTATGACAAAATTGTTCCATGTTGTATCGAGATGATTGCATGTATAGTATACAAATGTATCGTTATAATAATTGTTGGTGACAAAATAGTATGAACAAGTTGGTTCATGTTATATTAAGATATCTTTATAGTATAAAATGTATCTTTATGACATAACAAAATCCAAAATAGTATAGTTAAATGACAAATCAGCATGAAAATGAAGCTCCATGTTATATCAAAATATTTTCATACTATAAAGTATTATCTTCATAACAAAGAAAAATGACAGAATAGTATGAAAAGGTAGCTCCATGTTGTATCAAAGTGTCTTTATAGTACTAAGTATACTAATTTCTCTAAGTGATATAGCAAATTGACAGAGTATTATAGTCAAATGTCGTCATATTATAGAACATTTGATTCATATATCTTTACCCGTAATGATATGGTTATTGTTATCATCAGGCAGCTGTGGCGTTCAATACCTTTCGATAGGTTCACCCCGTCTATATTAAAAAATAGGCTTGAGATAGTTAGAGTAACGGATGTATCGACAAATGTCTGTTCAATACGACCAAAATGTTAGTGATTATGGCATTCGGTTATGGAAAAGATATTTAGATGATTCAATAGTATTTTTAAAGAGATCAGGGGAGGATTTATATCAATTTCAAGATCTAATCATCTACATTCGTCTATTGAATTCACCATGGACAACAGTGACACTCGATTACCCTTTTTAAATGAAAAAAACAGTTGAAAAGAAATCAAAAAAAGAAAAGAAGTTCAAATGAGGATGGCACCCACCCGAGAAACAAGGATAAGGACAATGAAAACTACCAGCTACTGCACTGTCCCGAAAAAAAAGAATGTTCTAATCGGTATCTGTAAACTTAGTCCCTTATCAACAGAGTCTTGTATTGAGTAATGACCTGCTTCAACACTTGTTTTTTCTTTAAAAAAATCTTTATCGTGTGTCTATACGATATAGCTGTTAATAAAGAAAATAAGTATTAGAAATATATGATTGATTTTGTTATGGATACACATGAACTAGTTAGCTGCATAGTTTGATGACAATCCAAGTTAATTTGAAAAAGTTTGATGACAATCCAAGTTAATTTGAAAAAGTTATTAAAAAAATTAAAGTGTACTAGCTCTATTTTGTCCGAATTGCAAATCCTAGCTTTGTTTACCGAGATGACTTTAATTCTTAAATTTTACAGCAATACAACAAAAAAGTAAATGAAATGGGATTCAGTAAGCTTGATATATATCTAAGATAGCTGCATAGTTTGATGACAATCCAAGTTGATTTAAAAAAGTTATTAAAAAAATTAAAGTGTACTATCTCTATTTTTGTCCAGATTGCAAATCCAAACTTTTTTTTTACTGAGATGACTTTAATTCTTAAATTTTACAGCAATACAACAAAAAAGTAAATGAAATGGGATTCAGTAAGCTTGATATATATCCAAGTTAGCTGCATAGTTTGATGACAATCCAAGTTAATTTGAAAAAGTTATTAAAAAAATTAAAGATGCCTATCTGAATTTGTATAATAATTTTTATTTTTACCTATTGTAAATTTTTTTTTTTTATTTCACAGCCAGTAATCAAACTACCTAATAAGCTTGAATTTTGTAAGATCAATATTTAATTTAGTTAATTAGATGGGCTTCTTTATACCAGTCAAAACTAAATTTGAAGGTCAAGACTAGTCGAGACAGGTCGAGACTGGTTCAGACTGGTCGAGATTGGTTCAGACTGAGTCGAGACAGGTCGAGCCTTAGTCAAGACCATTTCAGACTAATTAAGTAAAGTCAAGACCTAGTCGAGTACACTTAAGTACAGTTGAGTCCAGTCGAGACAATGTCGAGGCTAGTCGAGTAAAATGTGTGCTCGATTTTACTGGTCGAGCACAAAAACTGGTCAATTCAGACTCTGAGCAGTTTGTAGTGATGGCGTTGTCAGTTTATTTTCGATTCATGAGTTCGACTGCCTCTCTGGTATCTTTCGTCCCTCTTTTATACACGATATTAATGCTGATGCATTTCAAAATATCTGGTGGATGCAGGTACGCTAATAGTTGAAATTTGTAGTTATATTCATTAAATTGCCAAAATCTTCACACGTACTTCGGATCGAGATTATTTCTGTAATTTACTGACGACAGCTTTTTGTTTGTATGGTATTGTATAGTTTCTTTATCATTGTTTATGACTTACACTTTACATTGACAACAAAAGAACACTGTATTCCTGTATTAATAATTGAATGAATTCAAAGTGAGATTTGAAAAGTCCGCTTTGAGTTTAGATTAAATAATTAAAAACAAAACCAAAGAACTGTGAAAATTTGGGGTATAATGGAAAACTAAGTTATTTCATACATAATTTATTTTCGAATATTTCTTATTTAACTGATTTAAATATATACAACACTGTGACAAAGGAATTATGTGGATTAGTTAATTCAAGCATAATATTAATATGTCTTTTCAACTGTTTGCTACCGCTGTAGCGTAATTGGTATACAAGCTGACAAAAGAAAGACAAGTCTCTAGATTGAATATTACAATGCTCATTGTTTTCTGATGTTTATCTTGTCATTTTATCATTATTTGTTTTGGTATTTTTCAGGTTTTTGTTTCGTCTTCCTTACACACATTTAAAAAGTTATCATTGATATCTGAAAACTAGTACAGTAACTTTCAGAATACGATACTTTCAATATAACGACAATTTTAAAGACATTGAATTATAAATCTAATATTTGTTTAAGATTCATTTGAATGCATATATATTCATGCATCAGAACTTTTCACTGATTTCTTTCTCGCCTTGCTGGATTCAACTACCGAAAGATATGTTTGCTGTTTAATATAGACATATATATCAAAATATAATATGGTAATTCAAAACTTCTTTTGATCTCCAATGTTGATACTAAATACACACTGTTGGTCTTTTTATCAGTCTTTTAATTTGTGAAAATATGTACTGCATATTCTGTGTAGGACTGCTTAAAACAAAAAGTCAGGATGTTAAATTCTACATAATAAAGTTTGATTGTCTATTTGGCTGTAATAAAATTAACGGTACCAATTTTCTTGCACCATATGCGCATTTCGACAATACATGTCTCTTCAGTGATGCTCGTGGCCAAGATATTTGAAATCCAAAGCTTATATAAAAGATGAAGAGCTATAATCCAAAAAGTCCAAAAAGTATAGCCAAATCGGTGAAAGGAATCAGAGCTTTGCATGATGAAAATACATTCCTTAATTTATAATAATTTCTAATATTTTGTAACAGCAAATTTTAATAACACAAAAAATCCGTATTTTCATGCCAGTACCGAAGTACTGTACTGTACAGGATAAGTGAATACTATTTTGGTCGGTTCCTGAATCAGTTACATGCATCTGATGCCCGTAGTAAGGTGTATGTCACTCTCTCTGTATGATATACTAATTTAAACATTGCATTACCGCGCAGAAGCATACACCCACTCGTGGTTCATTTCCGGCCCGTTTTTTGCCCCTACAGTACTTATATTTCTCCATTCACACTGTTCGACATACCATATCGAACCTTTCTAGTATTAAAATTATATGCTTGGTTTCTCCATGAATACGCATGCATATTTTCTGACTGAAAATTATGCATGCATAACTGAAGCATCAACCAACATTATTTACCTTACAAGAAGACAGCAGTGTGCCATAGAACGTTAGAAATCGAAACATTTATATTGATCTATATTGGTGGCAAGATTTTTGTCTGTTTTGTTTAAATTATGCGCTTTTGGGAAATACTGCATGTTTTGTTCGCAAGCTTACTTATTTTAATTGTAATTTGTTTTGGTCTAATTTATGTGTGTTAGGATATAATTATATATTGGGTCTATTGAGAGAGTTATATAACAACACTCTCACACACATACTCTCTTCGATGTCACCATGTGGTCTATAAAAATACGCGAGGTATGAATATGTGCATACAACAGTTTGTACAGGGTATTACGCTCTCTGAATTGCTGTTGTTTTGAAAGATTACTTGAATAAAAATAAAACTGTTTTAAAACAAAATTATTTTATCTTATTTTAGACGGTAACAAAACAACAGATGTTTATGTCAAAGAAATGTCTAAATTAAGTGACGTTATTTAATTAACCACTTGATTTTATTTTTATTTTTGCACAATGGTCTTATTTAGAT
This sequence comes from Mytilus trossulus, assembly GCF_036588685.1. Classification (NCBI taxonomy): domain Eukaryota; kingdom Metazoa; phylum Mollusca; class Bivalvia; order Mytilida; family Mytilidae; genus Mytilus; species Mytilus trossulus. The sequence continues at coordinate 59,504,768 of NC_086386.1, read as the reverse complement.
TTATTGGTTTTGAAGTTTGCTATATGTTAGGTCGGAAAAATTCAATTACAAAAATACCAAACTCCGAGGAAAATTCAATCGGAATGTACCGAATCAAATAGCAAAAGTAATGACAAAACACATCAAACGAATGGACAACAGGCATTTTCAAATGTTTTATAGCGCTAAACCTATCAGTGGTATTTTACAGTCGCAACAAGTTCCGTTATATTTACAACGATGCGTGAAAAAACAGACATATTAGATAAAATAGCCAAAATATGGGTACAGCAGTCATCAATGTGTAACTATCTCAAAACAAACAATCATTTACCAAAAAAAACCCATACTAATGCATTTATCAAAGTAAAAAAAAACATTCATTGCTTCGCGTGTCTGATGTTAAAAAATTGTTAACGTCGCTATGCGACATAGGACGAAATTGTGTCGTTCAATGTTTATTCAAAACAATTGCAATTACTCATTGAGGATGGTGGTATACAGGGTTAAACAAATCAAAAGTTATGTTTGAATTAATTTTAGAAATATACCGATACTTAAAATTGTCCAGAAGTTCTTCAGAATTGTTAAGAATCCACATATGGTTAATACCACTACGCGAGTAAATAATGTTGTCGTTGGTCGTTCAAAGTATTTTCAAATTTATAATACAACAATAACATAATGACATATAATAGAACAATAACATAATGACGGGATCTTTTAAAGTGCAGAGTCACGCAAAAAGAACCAAAGAAACACAAAATGTCGCATATACAAAAAAAACACCAGCAAACATGAGATATAACAAATTAACGGAATAATAAGTACCGAGCCACGCCAAAAAAACCCGCAAAAAGCAAACCCAACAGTAAATGTTATATCAATAATAGAATAAAGACAAATGACATAACAATATAACACAATGTTAAGATGATAAACAACACCAGTACGCAGAATCTATACACCAAGACCATCATGTATTATTTGTGAAATTGATACGGACTATTTATCAAAAAGGTATGGGTGCCTTCCGATGAACTTTTTAAGAAAAAGGACGAGCCATTCTTTGACAAACACCTGGTTCATCAACTTCCTGCTCAGACACTGGTGACGTTTTATATAGTCTGGGTAGGAGCTGCAAGCTCTTTAATATCGAATAAGTTGTAAAATGTATATCTCATATGCAGGTGAAATTGGTAAGTTTCTACTAAGGTGGGGGAAATTGATATTTTCAAAATATATATCGTCTTGTTTGTCATTAATTATGGTACTGCGATGATTGTGTATATCAAAATCGAGATTTAAGTGGTTTCTTTAATTTCTTGATCTGGGGGATATATTAATGGAACCAAATCAGAAAAGTTCGGATTGTTTATGGAAAGAACATCATCAATATGTCTTAAAGTTAAATAAAATATTTTTTTTGTTTTTTATCTTTTTGTTTTTGACAAATATTTAAAGGAAGTCCGATTCATATGATTAAAATCAGAAGAGGTCGACAAGGAGAGGCGCACAGGTCGTTCCAAGAGGAATGTCGACGCTTTGTTAAAAAAAGTCAACCTCCAAATTTAACAAATATGTTGTCGATAAAAAAATCCAGCATATTGATCACTTGTTCTTCTGTGTAGTATGGTTTACCCTTTTGTTCACTATTAACAAAACATGCATTATGATATCCCAAAGTTATAAATTTATAGCGTATTCTTACTAATAGTTTCACCGGTCCTGTTTGAAAGCATGACAAAAATCATTTGCAAGTCGTAGTTTGTCAAAATAACGGAACTATAAACAAATGTCACACAATTGGGATGTTAAAATGACTATAACACTAGGTCTAAACTTGCATTTTCAGTACCATTGTTATCAGAAATATGGCATTTTTTTTGTTTTTTTCTTTGATAGCAATAGTCTGTTGATTACTAGCTTTAGATGTCGTCAGTTTTTATGTACCTTTTTGAAATTTTGAAATTGACTTGTACATGTTGCAGTTCGATGTGTTTTTTAAAAGAAGTTTTTTTCAATGAAATATTTGAAATAGAATAGAATGTTTGGGTAGTGTTTGAAAATATGTGTCTTTTAAGCTTTGAGAGACATTGAGATAAAAAAAAAAACTATTCATTTTGTTGTATTCTGAAGGGGTTTTAAATGTGTAAATACTGTCTTCTGTTAAAGCATGACGACTATAAACACAGACTCTATATATAACATATACCTATGACTATATTTCCGATTCATTTTCAATACATTATAAGTTTATATTTCCTGTCAATCCATTTGTTTTTTTTCCATATGATGTTAATACAGGTTCTAAACGGAGATGGATTTTTATCTAATGATTGTATTTGTTTCATCTTTTACTATAAGAGAAGGTGTTGGAATTGGTATATGCAGTCGAACTAAAAGGTATTTGATTATAATGTGTGTGTGTCTTAAACTTGAGATAAAGGTCTATATAAAGATATAAAAAAACAAATATTAGCCTGCTCAAAAATATTAATAAACAACCAACGCCCCAACAATTTGAACCGCCAACGGTGCATGTGTAATGTCGGGTGTATATGGAAGAGGTTGGTGTTTTTATTAAATGGACCATGACGCTTTGCAATTATTTGTTGTTAATACAAATTGGTTGTGTGCTCCAAACATATTGTTATATGAACTTTGGACTTTGATCATGTTGTTACATCTTAATTACATTGGATTTTTTAGATTAAAAAAGATTACCGTAAACATCATTATGATTATCATTTTTTCACGTCGGACCATTTATAATTCTTTATGACATATTTTAGAATTTCTGTATAGACCATTCAAATGTTCCCGTAAATACTCCAAGACAGATATTTATACATAAAATTATGGATAAATTATATAGACATTATAAGACTATAATGGCTATTTCTTTGCCTGGAAATATAAAGGAACTCCATCTACACGCATTGTTTATCTCAACCTCATTATATTAGCAAACAACGTTAATAACTAAATTTTGTTTAGAAACTAACGGCTGCGTATGTTGTTTTTTGGTTCTTATTATTAATTTACTATGAATTCATTGTTCGTTTTCATCGGTCACAACCGTGTTGTCTCTGATGTTTTTAACCTATATCATGATTTTTTTTAATGAACACATTATGCATTCTTTGTCTATCTGAAAAACAACTTTGAACAGTATTATCAACACAGCATCACCATTTTGTAAATCAGATGTCATGTAAAAAAGCGCAAATGTTCGCCTATGACAAGCATACACATAACTTTCCATTACAAAGGTGCAAATGTTCTATGAAAAATTCTAATAGTCCCGTACTTATGTATTGACAATGTTTCAGAAATTTTAAATGTTCATGATGAAAACCAGTAATTAACATAGCTACCTGTATAAATAAGTACATAATAGAATGTGCATATTTTTGTTTCTATAATTAGAACTAAAAAATAAAAGAACTTTATATATTACAAACATAAATTGAAATGTATATTTTAAAAATTATTTTCAGTATCAAGTCAAATGATGAAGAGTTTTTCTATTTGACGTATTATTGTTGTGACAACTATGAGCACAAAGACAGTGGATGTAAAGGTTAGAAAACAAAAACAAAACCATCATATATTGTACAGATAAAATATTTTATGCATATGTCTTGTATGTGACTTTTAAAAGCATTTAAAAAAAATAGCATATGGTAGAATTGCCACTTTATCTATAAAACAAAATGAAGTATATGTTAACTTTGCTGCCCAAATCAGTGAGTCTAAATTATCTTTGTAAATATTTATCTTGTGGATTAACTATTTTAATACAGCATGCAGAGTTATTTGCGATTGTTGTTGAATGTGTATAACATTCATGATTTTTTTTAATTATTTCTCCTTTTACGTATGAACAGAGTCATAATGTTATAAATATTTCCTATCTAGAAGATGATTTAACCATTGTCACTATTCACGTCATTGCTATTTAGAATATGGTTCATTAATTTGTATAAACACTTTTATATTTTGTGAATTACATCGAAAAACAAGATACAATATAGTAGAAACATATCCTACGAAAGCGAGGCTTGAGGACCGTTTGAATTGGTTCTGGCGATACTCAGCATGGGTGCTCGTTTCCAAGACTTTTCGTATACACTGATGCATTAGGTTGATAGTTTCCAACCTGTAGAATGCATTACGAACATAAATTTAAAAAAGTCATTTCTACCTTTTTTCCTAAAAATAACTTTCTGTGTAAGTGTTATTCCGTCTGGTAGCTTGTGTGCGTATTAACTACGTTGCATACCGGTTGGATATGGGAGGGATTTGTTCCAAAACTGCACAACGCATTAGCCAGAGGGTTCATTTCACAACAAGTTGGTTCGTTTACCCATTGTCGACTTTCATAGACATGCTATAATGATGAAAGACGTCATCACCACTTTTGCTATTTGATTGGGGACTTTTCGTTTAGATTTTTTCTCGGAGCTCGTTTTTTTTTGTAATTTTACTTTTTTTACTATAGATAAATCTAGATATAACAATGTGTTGTCATGAAGGTAATAAAATAAGATTTATTTATGACAAAATTAGTTCACTATGTCATGGTAATGTGGTTTAAATCATTATGATATTAAGCAAATTTGAGACAAGGGAGAGAGAGAGACAAACGGAAAAGCCAAACCCATAAGACTACACAATTAACAATTCGATATACGACAAAGAATCGCATGCATTAAAATTGTAATAGTTTCCAGCACGAAAAACTACTAAACAAACGTAGTCGAATGTCTAACTTACAAATTTAAAACATAAAATACAGCTTCATTTGTAATGTTGTATTTCATTACTGAAAAACACTAGATACCTACCATGTAATAAGATATTAAATTATATGTAATTATACAGTCTGTGATCCGTATCACTACCTGGCCGTTGATTCATAATCAAACCAATGTTTAGCTAGTGCGGTTTCCTTTTTTACCGTCCTTTTTTATGGCGTATAAAATTATAATCCTGGTACTTTTGATAACTATTTATGTACATGAAACATGCATGCATGGTAGTCCATCAGCTAGTTCTCAAAAAGCTCTACACTGTAGTTAAGGAGTTTGTGTTACACCCCAGGGCACGGCATTTTTGTTTGGATATGATAAAATTCAAGGTGATATGCTAAAAAAAGTGTCCAAAAGAGGTTTAAAAACATCCCTTTCAATGGTACCCTCATTTAGTAATTAACACTAAGTAATTTTTATATTTAATTTGTTTTATATAAAGCGATGAAAAAAAAATGTATAGATTTAAAAAACCAACATAGATATTAAACTATCATATTTTAAGTTACAATGAAGATTTTTTGTTAAAAACATGATAATAAACATTACAAACAATCCAATGTTTTTGGTTAAAATTAAGGCATATTTTCTCATAACAAAGAAATTCGTTATACATTACTCGTATTTGTGAATTAAACTTTAGAATTAATCAGTATGCAATGTTTAAACTCTTTGTAGTATTCATATATCGTTTTAAATATGAATTATTCAATAAAACATTTGTACGTGCAAATACTCTTGAAATCCCGGGAATCATCACATCTTCGGTTTAGTCTACAATATATTCATACCTGAGTTCACACACAATCACTATAAGCTTATCAATTTGCAACTAAAATCAAACATTAAATTGTCGATTTATGTTGTTTTTGTGAGACAAATTAATTAAAAAGTGAATGTGTAACAACATATTTATGACAACATGACAAAATAAGGTTAATTCTTTGCGTTCTGAAAAGGTTGCACTCTATTCATATTAATAAAGGTGTGCTCTGTAACTTCGTACTTTTTATGGACTTTTTTTTTTACCCTTTTTGGATTTGAGCGTCACTGATGAGTCTTTTGTAGACGAAACGCGCGTCTGGCGTAAATAAGAAAAATCCTGAGTTACATTTTGTGTTTTAGCTATTTGGTGATTAAGTTGAAATTATTACGTTAATCAACCGAACAACACCGCTTTGAACGAAGGTCAAATAGTCAGTTTGGGAATTTGTTCAGACTTTTGAATTGCTTTAGCACACCATTTTGTCGATTTGACATACTATCTGGTTACTATTTATTTGCTTTTTGTAATGTACACATTGTAGTGTTTTTTATTATTTTTATTTCCTTCTTACTTGTATATCTTATTTTATAATAATACCAAGAACAAACCGACTGGGACGTCACCCGGGTTACCGAGGTCCCCTTTAACTGCACGAAACACTGTAGCATTTGATTTGTGTGTTCCGTGGAATATCCTCTGGGATACCCCTGATTTGAAGTTCAGCCAGAAGGTAATTATTACTTTAAAAATTCAGATACTTTTCATAAATTAAAGCCATGTTCCGTTAATGTTTTTGTCTGTTTGAAAACACCTACTACAAGTGAATAAACACCTATCATTTCTTCTTGTAAACACAAAAAAAGGAGAAAAAGGAGCACGTTTAAGACATGTAATATGTTAATCACGACTCCCGATTTCACCAGTAACTTAACAAGAAAAACGTTTTATACTAAATCTTTCGAACCTCTGGACTGCTCCACGGACAATGCAGTGTACGGAATCGAAGGTACTTTGTGTGGACTACTTTATGTTGGTTAAACTCGACAAACTTTAGACGGGTGCCGCATGTGGAGCAGGATCTGCTTACCCTTCCGGAGCACCTGAGATCACCCCTAGTTTTTGGTGGGGTTCGTGTTGTTTATTCTTTAGTTTTCTATGTTGTGTCATGTGTACTATTGTTTTTCTGTTTGTCTTTTTCTAAATCTAAATCAATCTAAATGTTCATATAAACCCACTATGAAAGCTATATTATTCTTCAGCTATCTAAAAATCAATGTTATTGTACAAAAACTTTCATATTTAAAAAAATCACAGGGGACATAATGCGAAACTAAACTTCTAACTGTGTATTGCTACCTTACGTACAAGGATGAACCAACACCGGTCTGATAACAAAGCTCCGCAATTCAGGGTTCTTTATAACTATTTTAATCAACTGGACCATGATCCTTCGTTATCTATGAAAGTACGCATCATCGAGAAAATGTATCACCACACAAATAGTCCTGTACTTAGTACTCCTTTCCGAAAAGATAGAGAAAATTTCTTGGCAAGGGAGTTAGGGACTGCAATGCCATATGGTTGCAATGATAATGTCAAAGATGTAGGAAATTTGTCAAGTCCAGCCTGCAGTGATGTTAATGTAATGAATTTATTTAATACCACCTTACGAAACCACCGTAGTCATGGACAAAAACGTTACCATCGAAGCTGGAAGCTTTGATGACCTTCTTTTTTCATCTACATCATCCGTAAGGGTTACATTACATTAGAACTATTCTTTTTTCACTGCCGGTTAATTTTCTAAAGTGTTTGAGAGATTATGCACTTGACAAACCAATACATTTTTTCCAATATACAGACTTGTCAGTATAATTTGTGATGTAGCTCATTTCCGTCTCTTTAAACCAGTAAGATCGGAACCTTTACATGAGGAAAAGAGGAAATTGATGCAATCAACATCAGCAACGTTCTACATCACAAGGAGGTAACATCTAAAATTCCTATTTATTTTCAAAATCAGTCTGTTTCTATTGTATCCTACAGTTACACCAAAACCATTGCACCAAAAATATTTAACTATAAACAAGCATTACAGGTCTTTGATTTAAAACAATACCTTAAAAAACCTCTGACATGTGACTGTTCCCACTCGCCTTACAATTACAGCCTCTCTTGCCATGTTATTACTGGGGATCTAAACATAATTCAACATGAAAATCTCCGTAAGGTGATTTCTCGTGGTCCTAAGTTTAGAGAACCCCAACACATCAATTAGGACCATAATTTCAAAATAATTATTGATTCCATTGAGGACTACGCCAGAGCATGGGCTAAGCGAGAAGAAATTCAACTGGACACTTTGTCAGAATGGGTCAAAACAATCAGGTCTCTGATAAAACGTCGCATTCATAAGTTGAAAAACTGTGTGAATGATCGGCCTAAGTCCAGTTTCAGTGACAAATAGGCTGTAAAATGTCTATCATCTCTTCAAGATAAGTATGTTGTTGTTCCTGCGGACAAAGTTTCAAATAATATTGTCTTTGAATGTAAATCGTATATCTACGAGTGTCTTGTAAAAGAATTAGCACTCAGGTAATCCCACATACAAAAACATATCATTTGAAAAGGATGAGCTTTTGGCGAATCATAAGTCCGTCATGGCTTCATTGAACATTGCATTGAACAACAAATCGGAGGACTTACCTTGTGTGAATTGGATACCTAAACTTCACAAAATTCCGTACAAACAACGGTACATTGCCGACTCATCTGCATGTTCTACTAAAGAATTGTCCATTAGATTGACCAAAATTATGTCAGCAGTTAAAGAGGTTCTTCAGATATACTGTGAAACTATTTACTCGCGTAGTGGTATTAACCATATGTGGATTCTTAAAAACTCTAAAGAACTTCTGGATAATTTTAAATCTCGATCTTTTTCCTGAAATGGGTTCCATTAAAACTTTTGATTTTACAACCATTCCACATGTGAAGTTGAAAAAACCGTCTAAAATAAATAATCCACAATGCTTTTCATCATAAAAATGGTATCATACGCTATACATGTATCACTTTGGGATACCATAAGGCATATTTTGTAAATTAAGAACAAAAGAGTAAAACATACTACACAGAGGAACAAGTGATCAGTATGCTGGAGTTTCTTATTGACAACATATTTGTTGAATTTGGAGGTAGACTTTTTCAACAAATCGTCGGCATTTCTATGGGAACGAACTGTGCGCCTCTCCTTGCCGACCTCTTCTTATTTTCATATGAATCGGAGATCCTTCAGACACTTGTCAAAACAAGAAGATCAAAGAAGCTAGGTAATTTAATTTCACTTTCAGATATATTGATGATGTTCTTTCCATTAACAATCCTAACTTTTCTGATTTGATTCCATAAATATACCCATTAGAACTTGAAATTAAAGAGACTACATACACGGCTTTCTCCGCCTCATTTTAAGACTTATACCTCGAATTTGACATACACAGTCATCTCAGAACCAGAATCTATGACAAACGAGACGATTTTAATTTTGAAATTATCAATTTCCTGCACCTTAGTAGTAATATACCAACTCCACCTGCATATGGAATATACGTTTCCCGACTAAGTCGGTATTCAAGAGCTTGTAGCTCCTTTTCAGTCACCAGTGTCTGAGCAGAAAGTTGATGAACCAGGGTACGTCAAAGAACGTCTCGTCCTTTTCCTGTGCTTATGTAAAACATCATACTTTTAACGACAAAATTATTTCATTTCTTAATATTACTTTTACTTATGGATCTTGACATACTTTAAATGACACAACTATTTTATTCAATAAAACTACTTTTTTTGTTAAGTCTGTTTTTTATGATATACATTTGACGTGGACCTGTACTTATGTATCCCGTCCTACTTTGAACCACACACTTATTATATTTATTATGATTACTTTAACTGTTAAGTCTGTTTTTTTTATATCTACTTTACGTGACTCTGCACTAATGTGTGCCGTCATACTTTGAACGACAAAACTATTTTATGTCTACCTGTATGAATTTCAAACGCGTAATTTTACACAAGTTCTAAAAAACTTCCATCCTTTACGGGTAGACTTTACATAGATAAATAAAGTCGTATAAAATGAGTATGTTAAATTTGATATATGCCTTTTTGTGCTTCTTCGTTACATTTGTTGTTTTTACAGTGATTAAGATGATAACACAATATTGACTGCTGTACCCCTATTTTTGACATTTTTACTCTTTGAGTATGTTTGTTTTGTTCATGCATCTTTGACAATGTGATGGAATTTGATGCAGCTGTCATACAAGTGAGAGGTTTAGCTAGTTATAAAACCAGGTTCAATTCATCATTTTCTACATTAGAAAATGTCTGTACCAAGTCAGGAATATGACAGTTGTTATCATTCGTTTGATGTGTTTCACTTTTGATTTTTGCCTTTTGATTTTGGACTTTCCTTTTTGAATTTTCTTTGAAGTTCAGTTTTATTGAGTTTTTACTTTTTGCTTCTTTATTCAATGAATTTGCTCTTATTTTATACATTTTGTTCATACTGTCAACTAATTGTTTTGCTTAGTTTGCATTCAGGTCTATATCTATGCATAAGTTGACACGGTGAACATGTTAGAGTATTTGCTCCATATTCAAAATCTGCCAAACTATTGAATCCTTACATAGAAATGGCGGAAATTGTATTGTTGTTTACAAGAGCAACAAGGGGAGGTAATTGGGATCTTCATTTGGCATGTCCTGAAAACATTTGACCATGTTTTGTTATTGCATATGATCGTTAAAACTCTTCTTGATACATGTCAGACCATTTGCGTCAGATGCAAAATCTGCCAAATACCCATCCTGATGCCCATGTATACATCTTTCATCTGGTGGTTTTTGTGTTCAAAGCTCTCATGGATTTTCTAGATCTCCAGTTGACCAAACAATCAAGCAAACAGAACAGAGATACCAAAAACAAGAGGTGGCATTGGTTTCAGTTTAAATACAGTAGTTTCTGTTAAACGTTGGTTTGTTAAATGCACATGCAAGTGCTTAAATATCGTCAAACCTCGAGAAATGGTTAATTCTGAAACATCCACACAAAATGAACTTAGGAAACTCAAATGCATGCAGCGAGATGAATTTAACGTTTTAAAGTTGGTCTAGACACTGCAAAGCTGACCAAATCCATTTGAAACATCTGAGCACTTATGTGTGTCCTCGGATACTGTTGCTTTTTCGAAATTAATGTTCGACCTTCTAAACGCGTATAAAAAGAGAAAGTTGGCATCAGACTATTTGATTACTAAACGGCTTATTCAGAAATCAACCGATATCTTCAAACCTATCAAATAAAATCACTGCTTACATTTTCAACAAAGGAAAAACAAGGTACGCAGTTGATGGCTGTTATGAAAAACAACACATTGAAAGTAGATAGAAATCTTTTTTTTGGTCGACTGCTTGTAAAAGCCGATACAAGACAGTTTGAATTAAATTATCTTCAATGGTCTCTTGCAAACGTTGAAGGTAAACCTGTAAAGACAAATAAATCTGCCATGGGTTGTCTTTTAGAAAAGGTTGTTGAACAAATGCAAGCCATTCCCGAGGAAAGTATGTAGATATTTGATGGCATGGCAGTCTTTCAATCCAGGTACTTGAATGAGCAAATCGTTACGATTATTTCTAGATATTCACAATTGTGTCAGGGTAATTGGAGAAATTGCTCTAGTTGAAATATTCGTGTTGGTATGGAGTAAACAATCCTATAAACAAAAGTAGGTCATGCATTCGACAAGGTTTATCCTGTATATATGGCTGTAAATATTCGAATGTTACTACCAAGATGGCCGCCATGGCTAAATATAGAACATAGGAGTAAAATATGCATTTTGGCTTATCTCTCTGCAACAAAAGCATTTAGAGAAAATTTGTTTATCAGGTCAAAATCTATCTGCCCTGAAGTTGTCAGATGAATCAGAGAATCCTTTGTTGGGTTGCTGTCCCTAAATTCTTAATTTAAAGGAAATTTTGCCTTGAATTTTATTATAGATAAAGATAAACTGTAAACAGCAAAAATGTTCAGCAAAGTAAGATCTACAAATAAGTCAACATAACCGAAATGGTCAGTTGACCCTTAAGGAGTAATTGTCCTTATAGTCAATATAACATTTTTTTGTAAATTGTTGTAATCTTTTACAAAATCTTCTCCTCTGAAATTACCAAGTCAAATTTAAGCAAATGTTACCAAAATTGTCCACATTCATCATTCGGGTATTTAGTTTTAAAAATCTGTTCGATGACCCCGCCCGCGAGCCAAGATGGCGGACATGGCTGAAAATAGTGCATAGGGTAAAATGCAGTTTTTGGCTCATGTCTCTCAAACCAAATAATTTAGAGCAAATCTGCTGTAGAAAAAAATGTTCATTAGGTCAAGATCTATATGTCCTAAAATGTTCAAACCAATGGGGCAACTTTTTGATGGGTTGCTGCCCATATATTCATATTCCTGTTTCTGTGTTTCTCAACACTGTTTTTGACTGTTGGCATGTTTGTGTGTGTGTCTATATAGGGCACAAGAAGCAATCGTAGGAAAAAAACGATTAAGTTCGATAGCTTCAGACGGTCTTATATATTTCCCCTACTAAAACCCTGCAAGGGAATCATAACCAAACAAATGTAATTCCAGTACCGTGCACTGTATCTAGCTCTTAATGATTTTCTTATGTAAATGGAGCGTGCCTGAATAAATAAGTAAGGTGTATCGGGCAAAATTGACAAGTAATGCACTGTTCACATTATAAAATATCATTTACATAATCTAATGATAATTCTCTGTTTTCATGTCGAAGATATCATTGTACGTCAGTTCATGTAAGCACACTCAGCTATGCCGGCTTCGATTTAAAGTCCCTTATCATTCTATATTCTACAGTATTACCTGTGTAATAATTGATTTATACTATTTAAGAGCGAGCTCATCATTTTACCACATTCCGAAAAATGTTCTGAGGCTTGTTTTTCAAACAAATCTATAGCTACGATTCAATTTCATTTTGTTTGTATATTAAAGTGATATATTCATATCCTTAGCGGTGTGTTTGTGACTGCTTGCATTTATAATAGTGCATATGTCTTTCTGACCTTATTTTGATAATGAACCCAATAACTTTAAGGGAATCATATATTAAATATTGGAAATCAACAGTTTGCAGAAAAAATCATTCAAATGATTTCAACTGGTTTATAAAAGTTTATTTTTCAGGTTGAACTGATATAATGCATATACAATTAGGTTTAGGTCAAGTTGAATGTTGTCTGAAAACTGAAATATAATAAAATGTCATTCAGTGTAACAACTTGATAATTTGAAATATCATTCGGAAGTCGAAATATATTCTTTATCTTTATTTAAAGAAAACTATAATATGATTAGACAAATAACTTGAAATTCAACGTGAAAAATTCCTTTCCAACAGTTTAAACAATTGTGCTGATAAGGATATATGGTACATTCAGGATGATAATACAATTCTAAAACTTGAAACATGATAATTAATAAAACTATTAAGAAAACATTGACAACGTTGCTTGGCAGGACGAAGGAGCACGAAATTCTATAATTACGCTGCGACCGAAAAAAAGGCAAATGTTTGCTTGAAAATGTATCGAAAAAAGAACCAACTAAACCCTTTTTGATAAATATTACGTGTCAAATTCACAAATACAACACTTTAAATGAAGGTCTCGAAGTGAGGATGCTCGATTATGACGTTGTATCTCATCTAGATCTTGATCACGTGCCATAGTGTTCTATATATTCTTTCGGCGTGCCTATGTAGTCATGCCTATCACTTAAATGGTGTTGTGCTGTTGTCATTTTTTAGTCTTATCTTTCATTTTTAATTGTGTGTATTGTCTTTTTCACGTAGCGTAAACCATATGTCGAGATTATGTTAACATTTCTTATACAATACATTGTTAACTTCTACGCTGATAACTATTTCCGAGCAATTATCAAAAGCTTCGTATATACTGTGAATTGTACTCAGTTGAAATAGTATGTGCACAAATTTATTTTTTAATGGATTAGTTTTTATTTTCGTTCCTTTAGCTTGCCCAAATGGCTTTACATCGTCCGGAGGATCACATTGTGTACCTTGCAGCAACCCTTCGTATGGATTTAGGTGTGCTGAAACTTGTACCTGTGGACCATTCGAAAGGTTAATACAACAATTTGTTTAAGTTAGACTGCTCTAAATATCAATTTATAATTACCATATATAGTAGTCCTACTAAACAAAAAACATTTTAATTGACATAGTAGATGATAATCATAATTTGTCAATTATTCACTACTAGACGTACATTTAGTTAAAATATATACATCAACAAATGATATAGCGAGTGTTCGGAACAGAAATATTTGTTAATCAAACTACTTTGATATACAAACATACAATGGCCATTATGTTGTTACCAATAATCAAAGTAAATGTTTCAATCATTTAGAATAACTGTTTTTTTAACCCGATTAGAAGATTGCTAAAATGTAGAGTGGAAATCATTTAAAAGCACCAGTAATGTAATAGCATTAGATAACATAATAATAATGATCTGAAATACAGAATGTTCAGTTAACTCAATGATGTTTAAGTTAGTTAGCAATTTTAGTTTACATAACTGTGCTGTTTTTCCAACGTTTACGAATTGAAACCACACTTAATTGAAAAGATTTAAAATTTTGAAAACGAAATGGTTACTAGTATTCACGTAGCTATCAGTGAAATAAAATTGTTAGATACATTATAAAACTGTTAACAAATTGTTTTTGCTATTATACGCGTTCAACTTGACTTAAATTATTATACAATATACTATTCAATTTAATCTGGTACTAAATTTCATTTTTAATTAAGTGGGCTCATATATGTCATCCATCACATTCAAATTGGAACTTAATGTTTTTTGCTATTGATTTTCAATTTTGTAGTTATATCGAAACATTAGGCAAACATATATGAAATTGGAGTGTACAATCAAGAAACAAAAAATGCGTGTAATACATATTATTGTATCACAAGAGCTAAATCTCACAACGAAACATTTGGAAAGGTAATTTCCGTTAGTTAACTGTTAACAAAATAAAAGATTTGGTTATTCAATAGCAGTGCTATTGTGAAAAACCACCATTAATTGATGATATAGTGAGGATTGAAATTAAAATGAATAAATGATAATTAAATGTATGTTTAATGCACGTTTATAATCAAGGTGTGACAATATACTTGGCTGTTCTCCGTTGAAATCAGATACCAACACCATACACATGCATGAACTTGGTAAGTATTTCTTTCTATACATCTCTCAAAACATAAATTATTCCTTGTGTAATGTCCGAAATACTATTATAGAGATAGAAAGATGTGGTATGATTGCCAATGAGACATCAATTTGTAATGAATACATGATTTCATTGATATTTATACATATATAGTATAGCATACAAACCCTTACACCGAGTTTACATTCACTTGTTGCAATTTATAGTACAAATCTTAAATGTTACAACTGTAAAACTGTTATAATTAAATTTTTACACGATTTATCCCTTTCCTGACATGCGGATTATTTTTACCTAATCAACGTGTCTATCGTTTGATCTCAGTTCTTCATTAGTCAAAATTCGATTGTGACGTCGAATTTTCTTGCTTTCCTCTAAATTGCCTATTGTGACGGCACGAATAAAAGGCAAACATGTCTGATGACGTCACATAGAAAAAACACATCTTTTTGCAGATCATTTGAAAAAAAAATATTGAATTTGTCTACATATTGTTTAAAAATCATTAGAGAAACAGATTCCACCACCAAATCTCGTTTAATACGATTATTCACTCTCGACAATTAAATTTTGAATATGTTAATATCTCTAGTGAATAACTATCGTATCTCACTAGATGCAGTGAAGTAATCTTTATATCAGTGTAGGCATATTATTTTTGTTTAGTGGAAGGTTACTATATAAAAAAGATAAATTCACATCAGAAATTGAAAATCATTCTTTTTTCCACAAGATAGACTTTATAAGAAGTACCCATGGTTGAAATTCAAAGATGTGTACACTGCGCATATTCAGTCATTATAGCAAATGTGTTATATATTTCATGTTAAACAAGTATCATATGTATAATAACAATCATTCGAATCTAACTCACCTGTTCAAGGCTAAAAACAATTTTAAGGGGATCAATTTTAAATCAAACTTTATAGATTTTGATAACATAGATAATTGTTGTTCATGAGGCTCGAAACAATCCATTTTGAATAGTGTTCTAACTTAAAACCAAGGAAAACCTTTTTAGTGACTGCATTTATTTATGTAGTCCGATATCATTTTAATAGAAAATATCTAAAGAATTTAAAGGAGTAGGTCCGGTAAAGGCCGATTTTGGCCTAAAATTTCAGGTTCATCCGACGAAAGATTCTGGACACTTTTCAAACACTTAAGTATCTATGTAAGTTGATTCAATTAGTTTATATGAAAGATTTTAACTGATCTACTCATTTACAACGCTCTGATTCTAGCTTAAATATGACAAATCTAGCAAATATGCCAATAAATGTTACTTTTCCGATAATTTTTGTCAAAAATGAAAGTGGTCGCATCCGTGTTCATACTGAATATTTATATATGTTATGTATTATCATCAAAATCAACTTACATTTCAATATAATGAATGAACACAAATGCGGCCACTTTCATTTAAGATTAATGAAGCTAGTACTTGATATACGTGCATTGTATTGTTGAAACCCGTCCATATTTATGTAGCAGAAGCCTTCTACTTTCCAATAAATAACTAAAAGTTTACATTTTTAATAATTTTGTAATACTCCTATATTTTGGGGCCAAAAACAGGTATTACTTGACACACTCCTTTAACATTTACATTTTCTAACATATGATTTCGTTCTATTTGAAGTATTGTGTTCAACTGCTAAGTGGTCACATTATGTTTGTGTGATGACTTGCTGTAATAGTTGATAATGTCATTAAACTTTCAACTTAATACAATCACATGTAGCATACATGTATATGCATGTTGCTAATGATTGGTTTATTTTAAACTTTATTAATCTATATAAAATTTCAGGAAGCACTGACACGTTGGATGAGTTTGTGTGGCAAACAACTGTATGCAATGCAACACACGGTAATGTTAAGAGATTACTCTTATGGGACGAGCTCTGACGTCCGGCTGTTTTGCCAGACAAGCTTGGGCCGTGGGACGTTAGAGGTCGTCCCATATAATACAGTGGATATTTGCCCGTCCAAAATAGATGCGCTGCTTCGTCGCTTCTTGTGCCGACTGAGAGCCTTAGAAGTATCAAGGATTTGTATACAAATCATTGGAATTGCATGTCTTGATTCAGGTAGGCTTCATCTACCTG
The DNA here is from genome assembly GCF_036588685.1 of Mytilus trossulus. NCBI lineage: Eukaryota > Metazoa > Mollusca > Bivalvia > Mytilida > Mytilidae > Mytilus > Mytilus trossulus. The sequence continues at coordinate 59,487,740 of NC_086386.1, read as the reverse complement.
CCACCCTTAATTTTCTTATATTCAGACAGTTGTCACAGTGACCCATCTATTTCTGCATTTTGGCTTTCATTTTAAATGATTACCAGGTGACCATGAAAACAAAATAATGATTTATGCAAATGACCATAATCGAACACCTCGTTCATTTACGATGCTAGCAATGCAAATTTCCGAAAGCTTCCGCATGTTATCGTGGTTGGCACTAAATGCTTTATACCGATCTCCTGCAAAGGAGGTGAAAAAAGTATAAATATTTGAAGATTTGAGTCTCGAGGTCCCGAAATCTCTCGTTACTTGACGTCCATCTGCAAATAAAAGAAGAAGTGTCTAAAACTATTGGTCACTGTCAAAACTGTCTAAAGACAAGAACATAAAGGGTGGAAGGTAGGTGAAACTCACATAAATGAAAGATAAATGAAAAATGAACAAATTAATACCCGGTTTATATAATTCGGCACCATAAGCGACGAACAGCGCATCTATTTTGGACGGGCAAATATCAACTTTTTTTATATTGGACGAGCTCTGACGTCCCAAGGTCCCAGCTTGCCTGGCAAAACATCCGTTGGGCGTCAGAGTATCTCGGACTATGTAATTTAATAAAACTTTGTGTTTTTGTGATTGTAAAATATTTTACACATATGACCTTAAACTATATTCATTGGAGGTATAATAAGTAACTTTTGTTTTTATCCAGGAGAGCATGGTTTATTTAGTAATGAAAAATGATTGTGAACATGCGTTCAATTGCAAGGTATCTGAAAATTGGTAACTTTTTTGGTTATTTTGACTATTCCATTTACTAATCTGATTTAAGTCATTTCCTAAATGTTTTACAGTCTGTTAATTTGTTTTCCCAAAAAGTTTTTTTTTGTCTCTTTAAAGCTGTCAAACGTTACGGGAAGGATGGTGGGATTTAAATCAGTCTTAAACACTAGCCGAAATTCAGTTGTCGAATGATAAAAAAACTGTACGTTGATCAACAAAGAAAAAGTAATCTGTTCGATTTAAATAACAAAATTAACATAAATGATACCAATAGGTACATTTCTAAATTATAAATAGATACTAGTTTACGTGATTCAAACACACTGTTTAATATGTTTCGATCTTTTTGTCGTTTGCTATATGTGTTGTCTGATTCGATGTCTACATTTTTAATGGCGGTTTCGACTTTTAGATTGTTAAAATAATACTTATCATGCTGATATATTCATGATATTGGCATCATTAACTAGTTCTCTCATCTTCTTCATAACTACAGAGCTATTCGACTTTATAGTTACGAAACTTTATTGTTTGATTAAACAGGGTTAACAAATAAATTATGTATATCCTGTTTATCCTGAACAACAAGCCGGGTGTTGGTGTACTGATGACGACATTCCAGTTTACATCAACTCTGTGTTAACTTGTATCGATTTGGTATGTTCATAAAAACATTTTGTAATACACATATCAAACACACCATTTTTTTAGGGTTTTATCTTGCGACTTCAGAGCAGTTTGATACATTAACGTTCACTCTTTTGTATATGTAGCTATGCAACTAACCAATAATGTTCTGCACATCATATTTTTTTAGGGTCCTCAAATGTCACGACTGAAGTATTTCTATACAATTGTATCGGTGTGTTTCTACTGGTATGTATAGGGCTTTTGCTGTTTTTTTGTATGAAAAGAAATATGACCAACATCAAACTAGAAACCAATCTTAAAAAAGGCGAACAACTGGTGTTGGCTTCCCCAATCACAAGTGACCAAAACATACAGATAAACATTTCAGAAAATGATTCTGAATATGAGGAAATTGACGAATCACAAATGCATCATTTATCTTTTCATACTAGAAGACACCCCGAAAGCGTCAACAAAAGATTAATCGAGTGTTTAGACCAGCAAAATCAAAATAGAGACGATTATCTAACACCATATCAGCCTTTAGTACCGAAAAAATGCAAGCAAAGAGCACCAATTTCATCAGTTGGCAGCAAATATTCAAATCTGCAGAAACAAACAAGGGAAATCGTTAAAAAAAATGCATCACTTTCAGAGAGTCATCAATATATTGACGTCATTGATGACATATCGTACAATGAAAATACGTTAGATGTAAGACGATGCAACAGTTTAAAAGAACAATCATTGGCCATTGAAGGATTTCTGAAAAGACATAGTTTTTGACAATGTTAGAGTATACAATGTTTTATTGTTTATTCATAAGCTTTACATTCAAATTTCAAAAATACCAAATTTAACTCTGTGAAAAAATTGTGTCTCAAATATCGAGAAAAGGGAACTTCTGTGATCGTTTCGTTTTTGTTGACAAACCGGAAGTATTTATGTTAATTACAATTGACAATGAATTAAATTTCTTACCATGTTGGTGCTAATTCCGTGCTATTCAAGGATTTTAATAAAGTAAATATAGGTAAGTTATTTGTTGTGTTGTTCATTCTATGAATTTATTTAAGTTTTTTGCAATTTAACGTAGAGTACATGTATGACACAAATAAAAAAATTATAAGAATAAGTAAATGAAATTAATAAATCGTAAAAATAACATACATGCATATTCAACGAGTCTCTTGAGGTGAGTTTTAATAGCGTTGGTGCAATAATAACAGTGAACGACTCTAGTGAAAAAATGCACTGACAGAAAATTTAAATTACAATTAAAAACAGGTAAAAGATTAACATTATAGTATTAATGAATGGGTGTTTATATAATGGCCCTGTCATATGTCCAAGGTCTGTAATAATGGTCGAGGACATTATTACTGATCGAGGACATATAACAGGGCCATTATAAAAACACCAATTTCTTAATACATTTATTAACCAACTGAACAAAAGTATATGTGTTGCTACCAACTTGATGTACTCTTATACTCTTTTCATGACAGTTTAGTTTGAAAAAAATAATTTGTACTTCACCATGATAAAGCTTTAAATATACCAAATATCCAAATAAAATTGAAAGAAGTTATGTGTTGAAAAACAGGATGAACAGTGATCCCTTTATATGGTTCTTTATAACTTAATGTTTGTTGCTGGTTACTAAATTAAACAAAATACAAATAGGTATTATACTCTTTACCCAAAATTAACTTAATTAAAACCCTAATTGGACTTAATACAGACAAACTGGGCATTAATACAGGGCCATTACAGAAAAACAGGGCCATCACAGAAAAAAACAGGGCCATTACAGAAAACAGGGCCATTACTGAAAGACAGGGCCATTACACAAAAAAACAGGGCCATTATAGAAAATATGTAATTTTAATAAATAGTAATTTTTGGCAATAATGTACTTAGGTGGTTAATAATCATGAATATTGTACATTTATTTTATGGTGTTTAAAACAAAATGTGTAATTATCCGTCAATAAACAACTTTAAAGAAATTTAGAAAGTCAGTTTTAAATTCCAAACTGCTAATTTAAAACTTAATGTTAATACTACGTCTCTGAAAACAAAAAAAACAAAAATCAAGTATTTAAAATTGTATGTAATTTCATGCCATTTCAATTATTATATTCATTTTGTTTTGGGGCCAACTGAAGCCCTCCTTTGTAAACGGGATTTTCTCGTTGTGTTGAAGACCCTTTGGTTGCTTTTTGGCTGTTTCCTGATCTTTTGTCGGTTGTTGTCTCTCTGACACGTTCCCAATTTTCATCCTTAATTTTATTTTCTGTAATTTTAATGTCTCATGTGATACACATGTCTGAAAAATATATAAACAGTTAGTGTGGGAAAGTAATTTTTCAAAACCTTCAGATTTTTAGATTGTGGATTTAAACGAACAATTATTTGTGTGTATAAATACATGTAGTTTTTTTCCAGAAACTTTGTCATAAACAAATTAGCAGATACTTTAAAGAATACAAAATGCGTATCATCATATGAAATATAAACGCACTTCGCGACTAATCAAAATTTCAACAGGAACATACTTGAGTGTTGAATAAATACGTCCTTTTATGAATTAAAAACAAGTCTGTCACGTCCCCCGATGTCAGTACGTATTAATTGAATAATACCTAATTAGGACAAACTTTAGTTTTAAATTTCCGTTAAAATTTCCCATTTGTGTTTTCAGTAAACCCAATAATAAAATCATTATAAAGGTCATGCATATATATTAGTCAAAGTAATTAATAATTCCAGAATAGAAAAGAGGACGTAGTGTTTATAAACATAATCAGAATAATTATTTGTTTTTTTTCTGGGACAAATTTGTTAGCTGTTTAACATCACTACTGGGATACTTTACCATGTGGATAAACTTTGTATATGTAAATTATTGTCAATCAAGAATACCAAGTTTATAAGTATCATAAGAAAATATGTATATTTATTTGTTGCGAAGACAAAATGAGATATTCATTCCCTTTTGTAATTTCCCCCTTTTTAGGCGTCAATATTCCTTAGGCTCTATCATACGGTGTTTCAATGTTTCAACTAGTTAGTTATGTCCTTGTGTGTAGTGATGTCGTAGATTTACACGAACGTACAAAATAAATGCTTCACTGGTAAATTATGAAGACAATTTTGTCTCCAGAAAGATGTAAACATAACTTAACTTGTAGTCTTTTCAAACTGTTTTTGGATGATTAACTTCACATCCACGGCCATTTTTGTTATGGCACACATCATGTATTCAGTGACTGTCATTAACGTTAAAACACTAAATCCCAAGGATGTGTTAAAGTTGATATTTTGCTCTGATGCACGCTATTTTATTATTAATTGTTTTTTTGGCTTTTAACAAGTTTTTAGTAACTGCGAGTCCTCTCAAATCGTTCGTTCGTGTCAATTTGTTCTGTTATACAATTTGCAAAGTAATTGTGTTATTTAATGTTTACTTATTCAGTGTTGTACATAGTCTAACTATGAGTGTTCAGTTTGACGATAATTTTTCACTTTTGTTCTCGTACAAGAAACAACAAAAAATATTTATTTTGTAAAAAAATATTTCCGTATTCTCTGTACTACGTACGTTATTTGATAATGTGGCATTTTTTTCCAAGGTTATAAATGCCTTTTGATATTGTTAAACATCTATCCTCCTTGTTTTATTAATTTTGTACTTACGGTGTGTCATATGTCAAATTTATTTGTTAAGTGTATGTTGACTTTTTAAGATTGTTAATATATCTTTTGATTGAGCAAAGCCATTTCAATTGATATTTTATAGTGTGTTTCTATGTTGTGATGTAACACGTTTTTTCAGGGGGAGGTTGACTCCTACACAAATGTTTAAAACGGGTGCCACATGTGGAGCAGGATCTGCTTACCCTTCCGGAGCACCTGAGATCAACCCTAGTTTTTGATGTTCGTGTTGCTTATTCTGTAGTTTTCTATGTTGTGTCATGTGTACTACTGTTTGTCTGTTTGTCTTTTTCACTTTTAGCCATGGCGTTTGTTTTAGATTTATGAATTTTACTGTCCCTTTGGTATCTTATGTCCGTCTTTTAAACCCGCGGTATTTGCTTCCATCTGTTCTGTCAGGAACCTATTATTTAGTGGTTGTCGCTTGTTGGTGTGGTTCATTAGTGTTTCTTGGATTTAGTTTTTTATACAGACCGATATTTTCCCTGTTTGAATGGATAATTCCCGAAATGTCGATAACAACTTTCACACTTAAATACAAAGGCATCTAAGTTTAAGTTGATAACAGTACTGTTATTGAATTCAAATGCATAAGTGTATGCTGACATCCGTATAGTCCGGCGGCCACAAGCATATGTCAGACGAATTGTGCAAATCCTGCTAAAAGCATGACATTTTGCATAGACCTTCCTCAACTATTATCCTTTAATCTTAGACAGGGAGGCATTCGAAAAAAATGTCTCACTTCCGGTAAAATCCAAAATGGCGGACATCATACTTCTATCAGCCCTGTATCGAAGGCTAGTATGTGAAAAGGTGTTATTATCATGCTAGAAATATAATATTTGATACCAATCTTTGTTATGTACTTATTTTTGGATATATGAAATAATCCAGATGTCTTCAAAAAACCTACTTCCGGTAAAATCCAACATGGCGTACATGTAGTACTAGAATAAGCATATTTTCATGGAGGGTAATTGAAATGTGTTTTAATGTATCGCTACTATCATTTCATTGTGCAGGAACCTTTCGTTTGTGCTACTCATAAATACAATGTATAAGACATATCTCTTTAAAAACCTTACGTCCGGTAATATTCAGATTTGTGGACATAGAAATATCAATTTTCTATTTTAATATTCAACTTTTTTCAAAATGTAAAGAAAATGTGTTTTTTTTTGTTTTTTTTTTGTCAATAAATTATTGGCTTCTAGTTATCCTTAAAACCACTTATTTGTATTCTGTTGTAAATTTTTATATAGCACTTCCTTTAAAAAAAAAATCCAATATGGCACAAATTTCAAAAATGCGTCCTCAATCCATATCATTGATTTAGAGTTTTAGAAAGATTGATTAAAACCAAACAAAATTACTGAAGTACTAAAACTTTTTTTTCAATTTACTACTAAATGGCTAAAAATACATGTGTATTCACAGTCACCACCACATGCAAACAAAGCAGTGCACGGGAGACCCGATTGTCCATATTAACAACGTCCGCGACATCCTCTGTATCTGTATGGATACGTAGTTGATACCAATTCTGGCTTAAATTTAACGGTTTTAGAGAGCGCCGCCGATTTATTGACGAGGAGTAAGAACAGATTTGACGCTCTCTTACGCTTGGTGCGCGCACTAAAGAGTCGTCTAATTGATTCGACGCGATCAATGTCTTTACAAAGAATGAGTTTGAGTTTTGTGCTGATTTGCTTAGTGGAATTTCAAAAAAGGGAGAGTGATTCTTTACTTGCTTTTTTAAAATATGTATTGCTTGGTATTCTTCGACTTCTTGTTAGTTATATCTAAATTGGGATGTGCTTTTTGGGGAAATTCGCCTGGTTCAATAGCGGGCATCACCCCCTAAACCACTGTGTACATCAATATCAACTTCTAGCTTATTCGTCTTGCAATTGTCTGGAGGTTTTGTAGTTCAAGTTGGGCTAGCATGTTTGAGACACACCCGTCCTCTCTCGACTTGTAATCTATGTTGATAAATTTTGCATCTTGAAGTTGTATACTTTCTAGATCTATCTATCTTTCAGTCAGTTTAATTGAAGTCTGGAGCTGGCATGTCATTTAACTGCTAGTAGTCTGTTGTTATTTATGTATTATTGTCATTTTGTTTATTTTCTTTAGTTACATCTTCTGACATCAGACTCGGACTTCTCTTGAACTGAATTTTAATGTGCGTATTGTTATGCGTTTACTTTTCTACATTGGTTAGAGGTATAGAGGGAGGGTTGAGATCTCACAAACATGTTTAACCCCGCCGCAATTTTGCGCCTGTCCCAAGTCAGGAGCCTCTGGCCTTTGTTAGTCTTGTATTATTTTAATTTTAGTTTCTTGTGTACAATTTGGAAATTAGTATGGTGTTCATTATCACTAAACTAGTATATATTTGTTTAGGGGCCTGCTGAAGGACGCATCCGGGTGCGGGAATTTCTCGCTACATTGAAGACCTGTTGGTGACCTTCTGCTGTTGTTTTTTTATTTGGTCGGATTGTTGTCTCCTTTACACATTCCCCATTTCCATTCTCAATTTAATTTCTAGATCTTTCTAGCTTATTTATGTTTGTTACAATTTAGGGGTCAAATACTATGGCTCCATATTCCATCGTTGATCGACGAGCGAGATGTAAGCTGTTTTTTGTAATCTTGTGGGCAGTATTTCAAGTTTTGTTCATTGAGAGCCTAGTGTTGAATTTCTTTTTTTGACACGTTTAATAAGTGGTTGGTCCATTCGAGGTCTTCTGAAATGTGAAGGCCTAGCTAATGGTTATGCTTAACTTGTTGTAGTATGTGTCCATTGAAACTGTAGATTTTATGGCTTTTGTTTCTGATGCTTATGATGTAGCATGTTTTTGAATTGAACCACATTCCCAAGGACATCCACAAGGTACAAGCTTTTGACAAAATGATGAGGCCTTAGAAAGAGTAAGTTATTGAAATATGATTATCTTTGTCCCTTTGACATCCATTAGAGCCTGAACTGGGTATCATAAGAGCTAATTCAAAGCTCGTCCACCTAAACACATGCCTTAGTATATTGCACGTTTTACATGCTGGAAAAGACTAGACCAATGTGAAGTAACTCCCTCAATTAGTCTTTCCTTTTACGCAAAAAGGTATTTTCTTGATTCGTTCACCATGTTAATCCCACCGGAAAAGTGTGTGTGATCTTACAGTTAAACCTCGGTGATTAAGGCTGATCAATCATCATTTTTTATGTTACAGTCACGTCTTCAAATGCCATCAATGTCTCCCAGGCAGTCTTTTCCTTTTCAAGCAATCAGAGAACCATATCACAAACGGTAGAGACATGGTTCACAATAAGTGTGTGTAATCCCTCATTGCCAGGTACATTTGAAAGGTCGTTGATATATACTTATCTAAAACTTTTTGCCCTCCCAAACACAATCCATAGTTCGTCTACCCCTGTCACGGAATAGCGAATAGTAATGACAGTATCATCAGGAACGACTATTCGAATCATGACTCTTGCAAAGTTCGTGTTTCATTGCATCAGACACATGCACCATGATTCTATTGTCAGCCTCTTTTAAACATGGTGATACACTTGAAAGACATCTCGAGGTAGATAAGATAGAATATCCTGAGCATTTGTTATAAGAAGCAAGTGCTACATTTAGGGGAAAGGAAATACACAGACGAATCCAGAGTCAAAACAAAATCCTAAAATTGGCAAACTTTTTAAGTTTTCATTCGCGACAGCTTGCTCAATAAATTTTGAGGAAAAGGCAGTTATAACAATTGCTCAGGATGTTCGATGTTATCCACCGCATGATGATGTTTCAAGCTTAGCACCATGTTCACATGAATAGTCTGATGCAGTAAAACACAGATTTAACTGAGTCATGACTCGAACAGTCCATACTGACGTTGCTGTCTTCGCTTTTCAGTGACATAGGGTCAGACGAACTTTGGCTTGCGTTTAAAAGTAGGAAAAACTTTAGATATATATCTATCAATGATCTTTCAAATAAAATAGGCATTGAGAGGTTACACGTTTGCTGGAAAAGGAAATGCGCTGTTTATGGATGGTGTTTAAAGATGTGACTCGATCATTTAGAATGATGTTTGAACAGCCAACATCACAAGCTATAAATTTGACAATGCCATTCATTGAATGATACGTGGTTTTTGATAATTGGCCATTGTTACATTTAAGTTCGTTTCTGTGTGTGTAACATTTCGCTGCTGTGTCCTACATGTAATTATCTTATATTTGATGTTTCCCTCAGTTTTAGTTTTTAACCCCGCCGGATCTTTTTTTTTTTTTATCGATTTATGAATTTTAAACAGCGGTATACTACACTTGCCTTTCTTTGTTATAAGATCATATAAAGTTATCAGATGGGGTTAACAAAGCAAGACAACATGTGTTTTTGAAAGAGGAAATACTTATTTGGGCTATTCCGACGATTCGGTATAGTCTTTTTCAGCAAGTTAAACGTGCATAATACCATGGCGGATGCAAATGAGTAACAAGTTATGCTGACTTGTCCATCGCTTATGAATGGCGAAGAGAAAAATATCCATGGGAACCTCTTTTGACAACTCTTTGTGAGGCCTCTTCATCTTATCAGAAGCTTGTTCATTATAGATGTAAGAAACAATACCACGATCTTTGTAAATTAGGAAAATGAACTCCCCGATAATGAATAAACATGTACATTTTGTATGTGCGGCCATAAATTAGTTATTCTGAACATGTTTAAAAAATTTAGTGACTTTATTTTGTTTTAATCAATCTATCCAAAACTCTACATCGAAGATGTGGATGAAGGACTCATCTTTGTAATTTACGCCATATTTGTTTTTTTTTATTCGAACATATAAAGCTGAATAAAATTAGAAGTTTTGAGGATGACTTAAAGCCAAAAGTTTAATGACCATCTAAAAAAAACCATAATCTTTACATTTTGAAAAAAGTTGAATATAAAAATGAAAAAATATCTATATTTCTATGTCCGCCATATTGCTTATCACCGGAAGTAAGGGTTTAAAGGACATATGTCTTATACATTGTATCCATAAGAAGCATCAAAGAAAGGTTTCTGCACAAGATAATGATAGTAGCAGTACTTTAAAACACATTTCATTTACCCTCCCTAAAAATAAGATTATTTTAGTAGAATGTACACCATGTTGGATTTTACCGGAAGTAGGGTATTTGAAGAAATCTAATCTATATCATATATCCAAAAGTAGTACATACAAAAGGTTAGTACTAAATAGTATGATAGTAGCATGCTAATAACACATATTCACATACTAGCCTTCAAGTTTTGGCTAATTTAAGTATGATGTCCGCCGTTTGGGATTTTACCGGAAGTGAGAATTTTGTTTTCAAATGCCTCCCTATCTGTAATCAAAGAGAAATAGTTGATGAAGGTCTATGCCAAATTTCATGCTTGTAGCAGGATATGCACATTTTTTTACAAAGACGCCGTACTATTAAGGGAATCCAAATTTTTATCAGCAAGAGCTTGTCAAAAAGATGTTTACTTTTCAAATTGTTCAGGCAAAATCAACATATAGCTTATATTTTGTGAAACATTAATGCTTTACTTTTACAACACGATTATGCATGAGCATTTGTATTGCGTGCATGGAAGTGTTTTAGAAACTGTTAATTTACATCGACCACTGGTTTGTTTCTATATGAGCAACAATACGGGTGACACATGTGGATCAGGAACTTCATACTCTTAGGAAGCACATGAGAACAACTCCACAATGTATGGAGTTTGTGTTGTACTATTATTATTTGTTTATGTTGTATTTTGTATACTGTTGTTTGATGTTTTTTGTGTTCTTTGGTTTTTGCATTAGCTTTCTCAGTTTTACTTTTTTCAACACAAATTTATCAAATTTACTGTTAACAATTTAAATATTCTACAGCAATTAAGTATTTCTATATAATATTACTCAGAGAATGCCCAGAGAACATATTCAATACAGTTGATCTATAAAAAGTAAAATCACAAAAAGACTGAACTCCGAGGAAAATTCAAAACGGGAAGTCAAATCAAATATGAATAGCAAATGATAAAACACATTCAATCAAATGAACAACAACTTGATATAGGCATTTTCAAATGTAGAATATGGTGGATTGCACCTGATTTTGTAGCGCTAAACTTCTCAGTTTTATGACAGGCGCATCAAATTCCATTATTTTTATAACGATGCGTGAACAAAACAGATATAATTGGTAAAACAGTCAAAATATAGTTTCAGCAGTCATCACTGTGCTACAATCTGAAGACAAACAAGCATATACAAAAAAACACAAAATTCATCTATCAAATAAAAAATAAAATTCTTGTTTCGCGTGTTAGGCGTCAGAAAATGCAAATGTTACAAAAAATAAATTGTGTCGTTCAATGTCTATTCAAAACAATTATAATTTCACATGGAGCAAGCAGTATGCAGGGTTATAATATCAAAAGGTATGTTAGAAATAATTACGGAAGCAGACCGAGATTAAAAATTATCCACCAGTTCTGAAGATTTTTTAAGAATCTTTCTATGTTAATATTACTACGCGAATGAAATATTTTTGTCGTTTTTCGTTCAAACTATTATCAAATTTATAACAGAACAATAACATAATGACATATAATAGAACAATAACATAATCATGATAATGTCGGGATCGTCAAAAGAACAGAGTCACGTTATGAGAAAACATCGAAACACAAAAAAAAGTCGCATATATACAAAACACACCAGCAAAAATGAAAGATAATACAAACACATTGACGGGATGTATAAGTACCGAGCCATGTCAAATGATATATATTAATACATACGAACAATTTTACACAATCAAATACTTACCGGAGTACGGTACGCTTCTTCAGCTATATCATTTATAGGTCACAGCTTCATTGAACCACACATTTAGATGAATTTTTAGTGGCATGACCTTTGATCAGTTAATTGCGCTAACGACATCTAATTTTAAGACTAAAGTGTATAAGAATGTCTTATTGATAAAATAATGCATATTTGTGTTTTCAAACATTCTGTATGCTAATTCAGAATTTTAGTAACTGCTAAAACTGTTTATTTCTATGTCAAAATCTTGTATTGAACAGTATCGTGGTCCTCAAAACATGTATGCAATGACGATACATCATTGTCTGTTTTCTACTTGATAATCTGCATATTGTGATGTGTATAGAGAACAGAAACGAGCATTTTTCATACCTTTTCATACCATTCTGATTCAGTGTAATTGTGATGAAATGTAAAAGAGACCAGAAAAACGTGTGGATTTCAGTTCATGATGTACACCTCTAGGGAGCCAAAAAATTTAGATTTGTCCCATTTATGTGCTTGTATCGTGAAAAAAAAACCCAGTACAGTTCAACAAGTAGACTTCCTTGAAGCAAGCAATTAAAAAAAATAAACTTCTTCTAAATGTGGGCAAATTGAGGAATTTTCTTCAGAAAAAAAGCATATGTACATAAGTTTCACTCCCAGTTTTTAGTGGAGTTCCTGTTGTTTCTTAATTGTTATTTATAACTGTTGATGTGAATGTCCTTTGGTCTTGGGGGTCTTTGTTTATTCCTTGGTTTTGATTGTTATTGTCTTTAATAATGAAAACTATAAAATTTGTTATGAAAAACATATTTATCCTTTTTTTATTTGATTTAATATGACTTTAAAACAATATAAGTAGGGGTCAATATAAAAAAGGTTTTTCATAATTTGATGCTTTTTCGTGTCAAAGGTGTAGGTCCGGTAAGCATGGTAAGGGCCGATTTTGGCCTCAAATTTCAAGTTCAGCTGACGAAAGATTTTAAACACTTTTAAAACACTTAAGTGTCTATTTTAGTTGATTCAGTAAGTAAATGTAAAAGATTTTAACTGATTATATCATTAAAAACGCTCAGATTCAAGCTTAAATATGAAAATTCTTTAAAATATGCAAAAAATCGTTACTTTTCAGATGTTTTTTTTTGTCAAAAATGAAAGTGGCCGAATCCGTGTTCATCCCTAACCAATATATATGTTATGTATTATCAAATACAACTTATATTTCAATATTATAAATGAACACGAATGCGGCCTCTTTCATTTACGACGGAAACCGTCTAAAATTTAAGTAAAATGCTAAAATTGTTTAGATTTCAGTAATTTAGCATGACTTAATGATGTTAGTACTCGATGTATGTGCATTGTGTTGACAAGGACAGGCCATATTTGTGTAGTAGAAGCATTCCACTTTCCAATAAACAGCTAAAAGATAACATTTTCCCAATTTTGTAAAACTGCTATATTTTGGGGCCAAAAAGGGGTCTTACTGAACCTAATCCTTCACCATGCTTTTAGGTTTGTAAATGTGTGATTTTTCTTTATATTAAGGACAAAATGCATTTCATTTCATCCTTTTTATTATAAATTATTTAAAAAAATAGATATCTAAGAAGTCTGAATAGAACAAAAGTGGTATGGTAAATGTACGTACTTGTTTCTAATAACTTCATAACGTGTACTTCTCATCCATTTTCTTAAAATTCTGGCTTTACAGACTGACATGATTGTTGTAAAAATTAAAAGTCACTAAAAAACCACTTATGGTAAACATACAATTTTTTTCACAGAGTTAAGTTTGATATTTTTGAAATTCACTGCTATTTTCACTTTTAACACATGTTTTGGAAACAATTGCAGAACGAAATTCCAACGAGACCGAAACGTCAGAAGACTACATCCTAAATACACGCCAAACTAATAGTACCTATGTACAGTAGTCCAAGCAAAATTCAGCAGTACTTGTTCACATTGTATATGATTAGTATCACTTTATTACATTAACACGATACGAAGTATTCCTATGTTTTGAGTATAAAGCTCATGCTCCGTTTGTTTTTATTTTATTGATCCTGAAAAAAAATCGTTATATGAACTGAAATAAAAAGAAATTTTTATAACAGTCGTGTAGCTTCTAATGAAAACACGAACTACTTGGTATTTTGTTTTAAAGTAAATCATTATGTGCTGGTATTTAATCTCTAATTGTCCATTTAGAAATTTGAAATCTGTAGTTTTCCTGGTAGTTTCCAGATAAAGTTAAATATAGACTTAAAACTGGTAGCCATTTTTTATGGATAATTATTCTCCACATTTAAACTCTCTGTTTGTCGTGTGTATCAAAACGTTGCAAGTATGTGTTTATTTAGTCTCCTTTTAGGGTGATATCTGCTAAAATGACTTTTGTTTTTTTAGTATATTAACGTTTCCCAGTTTTGTGATAATGCCCCTCTATTCCACATCTTTCGCAAGATATATCCTTCGTTTTGTAATTATGAACTATATTTACAATTTACATGAACACATACGTTAGACACACCTAAAAGATGAACTGTGATTTAACGCTGTCATTGGTTTGCAACATTATTATAATCCCTGAAACCATGTGATTTGTATTTGTTAGGTTATAAAGAATTTTGATTTTAACTGAATGTTTAACCATTAATCCATCGCAAAAGGAGGAAGCCTGAAATTTTTATAGTCAACAACGTTTGATTGTGTGTTTTGCGTACTAGTTCCAGTAAAATATCTAACCGTTGTTTATGAGGTAAGGCATTGCGATCACATAACTTTATTTTGCTACTTAGAACGATTTTTGAGGTGACAAATTAAAAAATACATGATATGCAATGTTATTCAAAGAATAATCCAAAACGTTTAAAACAGCTAATATTGGTTATCAATTATTTTATTATTCTTTTTGATGTATGAGTTGTAATCAAAATGTTGGTATCGTTTGCCTTAATCTTAAATTGATCACATTTCTTTTGAATCACTTCTAAGGGACATTTTTAAAACCTTAAAAGTTTTAAGTTAATAAAATATATCAAACGCATGCCAATTTGACAAAGTAGACAATATACGCATCTGAATTTTTTTATTGGATTTCGAGTTTTGGTTTGTTTAGAAAGCGAAAGAAGCACGTCATATTATAATTGATAATAATTGCACTGCTTTGTATTTGTTATTCATGCAAAAAATAATTGTATACATAGCCCAACACAATTGCGTATATCTTCCTTGCAAATAATCCTCTTAGGTTTGAAAGTTTGCATTTTAATATATTAAAAAGCAAGAATGCAGAAAAATTATAAAATAATAACATTAACAGCACACACATAATTGATTCAAGCACACCAGTAAACCAATAACATATTCGTCACATGACAAATATTAACTACAATCTGCAACAAAGATACCGAATTAATTCATTTTATAATTCCGGTATTCTATATACTATTAACAAGTTGCAATACAAGCATGATCGTTGTATGGTTTGTATTTTATATATATATACACATGTATAAAATAACTACATATTGAGCGTTTTTGTATAACAGTTTCCTTTCTGTATGATAATGTCCTTGTCACTGTTTCCTCATTAACATGGACTATGGAAATTTATTTTTTGTTTGGATATTGTATTTGACTTTGACAAATGCAGCAAAAGCTGCAATTTGTTTTAGAAAGTAAGTAAACCAAACACTTCATATAAAATCGAATACAGGTATTGATAGTCAATATATCTATATTGTAACATTGTTGATTATTTGAAAAAAAAAATAATTGATTGTGCAATCACATATTGTTCATTTTGTCAACACCAAATCATCGAAGGTTTATGTTGATATGAAAACATATCAGAAACTTGATATACCAAAACGTGTACACCAAAGCTTAATGCTTGCATTGTATATAAATTGATAATGGTTTGATTTTTTTATACGAAATTAAAAGATATACATTTTTGAAATAGAAAGGTGAATGAGAAGTATGACATTCTAATCCGCCACATACACAGATACATGAACATGCATTTCTTAATATGTCATGGTATTCAGTTATACTTCCAATTAGCAAAATGATAAGAACCAAAGAGCCCTTATGCAAACTATTGTTATTCTAACGTTTCCCTCCCTTTGTAATGCAGACAAATCACAAACGGAGCAGAAGTACAGTAGTAGAAACATATTGTGTATTCAATTCTATTTCTATTGATACAAGCTTTTATTGATACGGACATTCTTTCCACAATGGATAGACGACTACATCGAATAGGCAAGTATGTTTTTTTGTAAACAATTCATTTACATAGTATTTGTATTCTCAATTATTGATAACTTTAGACCAGCCTGGCTATATTATATGCAATCGTAATCCGTCGTAATTTGATTTTTTTCTCATTGTTTGGGACGATTTTATTTGGTTAAATGTCATATCCAAACAGTTTGGTCATTTGTAATGATATGGAGCGTCCTAGCTTTAAGTAGTAATATTTCATTTAATAGAATAATACACAAATCATGGATTAAAAATCATTATTTTGATGATAATGTTTTAAACCAAAGACCAAGTGAATGCCGGAAGTGGGGCAAGATTTGCTAGTTATCCAAGTGCATAAAGTCTTTTGTTTTTTGGTCGAGATTCATATTGCTCAATCTTTCCTTTTTTCAGTAGTGTTTTGCGGATGTTTTCATTATTGTCGTCGTTTTACGACTTTGGAGTTTTCAATTTCTTTCGATAAATGTGTTTAAATATCATCGTTGTAAATATTCGGAATTTGTTGCGACTGTCATACAAATGAGAAGTTGGCGCTATAAAACCAGGTTCAATCCACTATTTCTACCTTTGTAAATGCCTGTACAAATTCAGGAATATGACAGTTGCTGTCCATTCGTTTGATTTTTTTTTTATTTGATTTTGTCATTTGCAATGATTTGATTATGGACTTTCCGTTTTTAATTTTCCTCGGATTTCAGTATTTCTGTGATTCTACTTGTTGCATAATGCCTGGCTATTCCGCATCTTTCTCAAGAAGATCGTTTGTTTTGTAATTCTGAACTGTTTTGTCAACAACAATTTAGACAAATCTGAAAGATGTAATTTAGCGGTGTCACTGGTTTGCAACCTTAGAATAATCCCTGAAACCATGTGATTTGTATTTGTTAGGTTAAACAGATTTTTGTATTTAACTGCAAGCTATGTTTAACCATTGATACATCCGAAAAGTAGGAAGCCTGACAGATAAACATTGTAAATTGATCTGTACATTAACAACACATAATCAGTCTGAACAACAAATTATAAGGTCATGCAAATCAGTCGATTCAGAACCGTTTGAGACAATTCAAAATTAGTCAATTCAGTACTGTTCTGTAAATGTTCAAACAATTAAGTATGTTGTGCAAGTGTAGAGGTTAACAAACAAGTACTCAAAAGCCTGAGCATTGGCCATTAAGATCTTTAATGAAATCGAATGTTATAAAAAGAACTGAATTTACCGCATTTAATTAAATTCAACATTGACTAAAAAACACTAAAATAATTAAAAAAAATATTGATCAGTCTTAAAGTCATGCTACGATCAAAATGTCCGTCTCAAAACAACATTTATTTCGAGTGTCTGTGTCTTAATGTCTTTCGTTTATTTTAGAAACTCATATAATGTGTTAAAAAAGTATTGCTGTGATGATTATGAACTTAAGCGAGGCGTTTGTGTTAGTAAGTATGTCACTTTTATATGATATGCTTGTTAAAACATTACAATAAAATGATTAACTTAATCCTTGATTGATTGATTGTTGACGATTAACGCCACTTTCAAATGTATTATAGTTATCCTAGTCAATTAGCATAGGAGCAAATCGTACCTGCCTAGTGCAGTTTCAGACTCCCGATCTCAGTGCTGACAGATTAGTGATAAATGGCAATGAACTACCGAGACCACTTCAAAATAGTTGTCTTGTTTTTCGAAATACGAATGTTTTTCTACCACACCAATAGATTACCTCAGCTGTTTTTGGCAAAGTATGTCGATGCTCTTTAATCGGCCTGTTTAACCTTTTTGATATGAGCATTTCTAATGGGTCTTCTATAGAGGAAACACACGTCTGGCGTATACACAGTTTTGATGGTATTTATGGTGAGTTTTTTAGCCCCCAGTATAAGAAATATTCATTATTGGTATCGAAATAATATCTGTTGTTTTTGTTAACGACTCGTTGTCAATATAATGGAATTTGATGCGATTGTCAGACAAGTGAGAGGTTTCATTAGCTAGACAACCAGGTTCAATCCACCATTTTCTACATATCAAAATGCCTGTACCAAGTCAGGAATATGACAGTTGCTATCCATTTGTTTGATTTGTTTTGTGCTTTTGATTTTGCCATTTGATTATTGAACTTTACATTGAGTTCAGTATTTTTTTAATATATGTTTTTCTTAATTGGTGAAGATATCATAGTTATGGGTATACATGTCTTGTCGATAAAAATACCCGCAATTATAACTTAAAAAAAATACCTGCAATTACGTTTACGTTTATGAAATACGTTGCTCAAATCAGTGTTTCATTTGGCTACTGATTTATTGAATGATGGTACCTGTCTGTTTTTGGAATTGATATACTTGCCACCGGTACCTTATCCGTAGACAATTGGAAATTTTACTAAGTCCGCG
The DNA here is from genome assembly GCF_036588685.1 of Mytilus trossulus. NCBI lineage: Eukaryota > Metazoa > Mollusca > Bivalvia > Mytilida > Mytilidae > Mytilus > Mytilus trossulus. Next base: position 59,469,089 of record NC_086386.1, on the reverse strand, counting down.
AAAAACTGTCTCTTATGACATTGCCATGTCACATCTGAAAATTTCTTTCTGACGTCTTTTTTTTTTCTTTTTCAGGCAAGCCGGCGTTGTCAATTTATTTCAATTTGACATAGACGTTTGAATGTTCCTTTGGTATACTTTGCATCTTTTTTCAAATCAGCTACTTAAACCCAACCAATTTATTTGTTTTAGAATGTGAAATAGGAACTACGTCCAATGATGGCAATGGGTGTGCACTCTGCCCAAATATGACATATGGTGAAAGATGTTCTTTTGATTGCAAATGTTCTTCGATGGAAAGGTATGTTGAGGAAATATATTGCTGTTAGATTATATAAAGTTACAATATCTTCAAATATTGAAAAGTATATGAAGTAAATGTACAAATGTAATTGTCAAAGATAAGTATACACTATTGTGATATCTACCTTTAGTTGTCAAATATCACATTTAAAAAACCAAACGTCGTACACTTATATTGGACATTTGGATTGTCAACTAATGTTGTACCATGCATGCAACGATAATAAGAAAGAGAAGATTTTGGGTGATTAATTGATTGGTTGGTGCATCATTTAGTATCACTTAATTACAAGACCCTGCGATACCTTTACATGGCTTGCAATGATTGGTTGGTGCATCATTTAGTATCACTTAATTACAAGACCATGCGATACCTTTACATGGCTTGCAATGAGTAATTGAATCCAGCCAAGAAAGAAAACAAACACTCTATTGTATGAATAAGAGAAAAGAAAAGGAAACAATAAACAAAAAATAATACCTGCATTCAACACAAATAAGTAGCTTCAGAATTTGACTGATAAAATACGAATCTTGTTTAGATGATCAGATTATTACACTTATATCACAAATCATTCAATTCAGATGTGACAAGAAACATGGTTGTATCGACACGAATATTAAAGAAACATGGATTCAAACAACAACTGAAAGTAAATAGTATACAGTTCTACCTATATTGTTTGTTTGTATGTATTTCAATTGCAAAATATTTATCAAATAAACCTAAAACAAACAAAAACGAGAAAAATAACAAAACAAATAGGTTTACATCTAAATGTGTTTAACACAGTGATACAGTTATCATTCACTGCATGATCTCAAATTACGCCTTAATCGATGTCAATGACGTCCATTGAATGTTTGGAGTGTTTAAATAATGATGGAGATATCTGACTCCCAAATACAAAATAGTATATCGAAAAGTAAAACCCAATAAAAATCATATGATGAGTCAGAATCAGCGATTCATGCATACAAAACTCTTCACTTTATTTGACTGTGCTTGTGTTTAGATTGTTTAACATATTTAAATCATTAACCAATCAAGACATATCTTGTTTAATTTAAAGATAACTCTAATATTAGCATTTCAAATACAAAGTCTACCAGCAAATCACAGAATTTTGATGAAAAAAGTTATTTGTGTTAAAGGAATTGCCCGTTTACTTGATAATAAATTATTTGCATTATCTTGTATGTATTTGAAAACCGTTTATTTCCGAACGAATATGTTTTACATATTCAAAGTCCTCCGTCACGCAGTACACGGATGCCCTAATTAAACTATCATGTTCTATGTTCAGTGGACCTTGAAATTAGGGTCAAAACTCTTATCTGGCATCACAATTAGAAAGATCATTTCAAAGGGAACATGTGTACTAAGTGTCAAGGTGATTGAACACCAAATTCCTCACAAACTACCTTGACAAAAAACTTTAACCAAAGAACAAGTAAATAAAGGAAGCATGATGCTTATAAAGCTTAAAAAGCCCCTTTTAAGCCTTTGAAATTGACGATTGAACGAACGGACGGAAGGATGAACAAACAAACGAACGGACGGACGAAAAAACAAACGGACGCACAAACTAGAAAAAACATAAATCCCATAAATGGGCAAAAAACTATAAACACTTTCAAATTAAATATAAAGTTGGCGTTCGGTAATACCATTTTATAGTTATTCTACCATTTCATTAAAATAAACATATGTTTGAAAGGTAACACCAACCAGAGAAAAATTGAGGTGAAAAATCGGAATCATTTTCTTTTTTTTTCTTAATAAACTCATCATAGATACCAGGACTAAACTTTGTATATACACCAGACGCGCGTTTCGTCTTCAAAAGACTCATCAGTGACGCTCGAATCCAAAAAAGTTAAAAAGGCAAAAAAAAGTACGAAGTTGAAGAGCATTGAGGACCAAATTTCCTAAAAGTTTTGCCAAATCCAGCTAAGGTAATCTATGCCTGAGGTAGAAAAGCCTTAGTTTTTTGAAAAAAATAAATTTTGTAAACAGTTAATTTATAAATATAAACATATCAATGATATTTCATGTCAGCACAAAAAGTGCTGAATACTGGGCTGGTGATACCCTTGGGGAAATAAATCTCCACCAGCAGTGGCATCGACTTAGCGGTTGTAAATAAATTCATCATGATACCAAGACAAAATTTTGTATATACACCAGACGCGCGTTTTGTCTACGAAAGACTCATTAGTGACGCTCGAATCAAAATAAGTTAAAAAGGCCAAATAAAGTACGAAGTTGAAGAGCATTTAAAGGAACAATTTGAGTGATGTCGAAAACATATATTTATTTTATAATCTGACAAAAATGATAAGCTGCCTGATGGCAAACATCCAGAAAAAACTAACAGCAATTTATATCCATTTCAGGTGTAAATGGTATTCTTATGTACTGTTTGTGTGCTGGAGGATTATTAATGCTGATCGGTGCTTGTTACATATTTGTCAAATTCAATCTAAATTGTTCAAAATGTGAAAATATTAATAAAAAAAGACGAATTATTAATCCAGGACAGCATCAGAATCACACAGTGTCGGATGAAGTTCAATATATTGAAATCCAAGAAATAAACGTATAGGATAATTGACAATGAATGTTTTGCGTGTCAAAGTTCAATTTAGAAGAAACAAAATCAAAGAATGAGAATTACTTTATAATTTCAATTTAAAGCAAATGTTGTCATTGATGAAATATGAAAAAAATTCTACATAGTTACGTGAAAATAAAATGAAGCTGTGGTTTACTTTTTAAATTGTTACTTGGATGGAGAGTTGTCTAATTGGCACTCACACCACATTTTGTTGTAAAAAAAACATTTTGTTTCATATTGTTCATATGTATACATATTAATCATGTTTAAGAATATATCATCCAGCTTATAACCATATGATAACAGTTAGTATAGAATACTATACCTTGCGAATATCATCATGTCTGATAGGCATTTGTTTCTGATAGCATTAGGTTTAGTTTTTAAAATTTTGATATTTTTGTTTTCTTGCCGAAGTTTATATTAAAAAAAAACATCCGTTTATTATTTAAACCTGATAAATATCTAACTTGCTCTATGAGAATTTATTAGCAAAACATGAAATTCGATTATGTCCAGTGTTTATGTAGATTGGGACTATTTGTTTCCTCCATTATGGGCATTATGTTATCTGGATGTTGCGTCCGTTCGTTAGTCCGCTCGTTCGGTCGTTTGTTCGGCCGTCTGTCGCGCCTCAAGTTAAAAATGTTAGTAGTTTTTGATAAAGTTGAAGTCCAATCAACATGAAACTTAGTAAAAATAATGCATGTTCCCTATGATATGATATTTCTAATTTGAATGCCAAATAAGAGTTTTACCCTATTTTCACGGTCAACTCAACATATAAAATCATAGTGCTGATGGAGTATCCGTGTTCTAGGGACACATTCTTTTTCAAATGTTTTATTTATACCATCTTGACCACGTTCTGTTCAAAATCAACCAAACAATGTGGATCAAATGCCTTCTAAGCAGACAATTTCAAGTTCTGAATATTATAGGAAATTTTTTTTTAAGGGCCAATTTTATATTGACAATATAGAAAACACTTGATGTTGTTCCTTTTTATGAACAATGAATGTTTCTGAATACACGATATTTTTCCACAGTTGTTTCACATACATGTATGATATCGAATATATTCCTTGCGTCTTACAAAATTTTTTCTTTCCTTTCATGAATGTGATCATGACCTACCGAATTATACTATTTACCGGATATGTTAACACATGATCAATACGACGGGTGCAACATGTCGAGCAGAATTTGCTTACTCTTCCAGAGCACCCGAGTTCACCAAAAAAATTTGTTGGGGTTCGTGTTGCTTATTCTTTAGTTTTATATGTGGCGTCATGTGTACTTTTGTTTGTTTGTTTGTTTGTCTGTTTTTTTATTTTTCTATTTTTGCCATACGTTTACATTTATTTTTGATTTATGAGTTTGACTGTCCCTCTGGTATCTTTCATCCTTCTTTTATCATGTTTTTATTTATTTTTCTTGGAATTAAGTGCATGAAGTGTTCAGAAGAAAAACAAGCGAGATATAAAAAATCACAAGTTAAAACGCATACAAAAACGATCATGGCATAAGATGCCGTGAAGATAACCCGCGATTACTCATATCTAACTTAAATGTTTCTGTGGAATAATCGGTTCCTGGTTTTTGTGATAATTTTACTTTTTTTAATAATCGCAGAAAAACACAAGATTGAGAACATGATTATTCGTGATCTCATATGACAGGTAATCAAATAAAGTTGATAGAATCATGGTGTCTGCTATAAGCATTCGAAGGAATAACTTCGTCGTCACAATTTGAAATTCTTAAAATAATACCATTCCTTTTATGTAACGTGTAATGAGGATTTATACAAACTTAAGCACGGTTTCAAATAGCCTGCAAGAAATAAAAGTGTTACACATATAAATTAGTTTGTTCATTTCATAAATATATGTACCTTATCACGAAAAAAAACCTCCAACGGTGTGCAAATAAAAACGAAGATGAATTCAGCGTAAGCATTGGTAACTGGAGGAGTGTTTTTCTCAGAATAATTCAATATAACTTATACAGGTAGTATTTTAATAGTCATAAATATTTTTATTTAGATCTGATAAATAAAAAACAATTAAGGTAGATCGAAATCAAGACATAAAACAGTTTACCGTCGTGATACATGTAATACATATTCTATTACAAGTGTGTCTAACGTCAATTGAAAACAGATGAACAAAACGTATTTAGAGAATTATAAAGGACTAGTGTGTACAAAATAAAATTGTTTTATCTTACGATTTAATAAAACATAAATGGCAGTTGTGATCAAATTTTCTTTTAAAATAAAGTATACATTGAAAGTTTAAACTTTGTGCTTTACAACATTTGCAGAGATAAAAAAAAAATATCAAAAATATCGACCTTCAAATAAACTCAAATCGGCAAAATCAAAGATCAAACACATCAAACAATGGAAAATAACTGTCATTAGTCTGACTTGGAACAAGCACATCTGAAGTTCTTTAAAGTCGATTTTGAGGTGTCAAGTATCTGTTATTTTAGTAGCGGTCTAGTTTAACTTATGTTATCAATTACACCTAATGAACTATATCATACATTTTTTTTTTAAATAAGACCGTCAAATTCAAGTTCCGTTATAATTGAATAAAAATGAGTCCCAATATCAAAATATGTGTACAATTATTATTTTTAATAATTCATAACCTTTCAAGTGGCGCAAGTGTCTCCAATTAGATCAATTGAAGTGGTATTTTAAGTTCAACCTTAAACATAGGGAAATGCTTTTCACATGAATAAGATCAACGGTACCAATTTTCTTGCACCAGATGCGCATTTCGACAATACATGTCTCTTCAGTGATGCTCGTTGCCAAAATATTTGAAATCCAAAGTTTATATAAAAGATGAAGAGCTATAATCCAAAAGGTCCAAAAAGTATAGCCAAATCCGTGAAAGGAATCAGAGCTTTGAACGAGGGAGATACATTCCTTAATTTAATAATAATTTCTATCATTTTGTAACAGCAAATTTTAATAACACAAAAAAATCCGTATTTTCATGCCAGTACCGAAGTACTGACTACTGGGCTGGTGACACCCTCGGGGACTCATAGTCCACCAGCAGAGGCATCGACCCAGTGGTAGTAATAAGATTAACGGTACCAATTTTCTTGCACCAGATGCGCATTTCGACAATACATGTCTCTTCAGTGATGCTCGTTGCCAAAATATTTGAAATCCAAAGTTTATATAAAAGATGAAGAGCTATAATCCAAAAGGTCCAAAAAGTATAGCCAAATCCGTGAAAGGAATCAGAGCTTTGCACGAGGGAAATACATTCCTTAATTTAATAATAATTTCTATCATTTTGTAACAGCAAATTTTAATAACACAAAAAAATCCGTATTTTCATGCCAGTACCGAAACATAGACATCAACAACCTTAAATTCAAATTGACGATCAATACTTATTACTTTCTTTCTATAGTCCAGTTACGATCCTTCGAATTTGCAACATGAACGTGTGTCATGCAAGCGTACACGTTTTTGATTTGGACAAAAACTTATTGTTTTTAATTTTATTTTCAAAAAGTGATAAAGGTTTACTCAATTTCCCTTGCACATTTTGATTTCAAAATGTAACGCAAAATCAATGAAAATGCAAACCTAGAAAAAGGAAGGAAATAGAGAATGGGAAGGAAATCGGAAATACGGTAATAATGAAGAGAAAAGTCTTTGACTAAAATAGGGAAGACTCATATATTTGTTTTTTGTTCAGTATTTTGTAAAAACATAAGGCCGTTATTTTTCACCTAATGAATTATTGTCCGACTTCTTAAGAGCTGTTCAGATAAAACTAATCGTTTCAGATCAAATCAAAATTTTATTTAGGAACCAAATCATATCCTTTGAAACGTGCAGAAATATTCGGTCTTCAGTTGTAATGTATTACAATAATTGTAACTACGAACACTTAAACTGATACTCATTTATTATACATGTATTAAGTATTTTTACAGATTCACAAATGATGTAGAATAACAAATTGTCAAGCCACATGCATCAGTTCTACAACCTACAACAATTGAAATGCGATTTTTTTTCAAAACATTCATAACATTATAAATCATCAATTTAAGCTTACTTACTAGTTGCAGTTACATCCAATGAACCGTCTCGTCAGACCACATACAACTATAAACACAATGGTAGGTGCACATGTTTTGCATTTCATGACAGTTATTGTAGGATAAGCTTTTGTAAAGGAAACACTGAACACTATTTCATAAATAAATTAAAATTTCATTCAACAAATGACCACAGTTGGAAAACCTTTTCAAAGTAGCTTTTTGCTAATTTAAATCCGACAAAAAAGTTTTCATGTATAGTTTGTTAGTCAGGATCAAAACATATTACAGGTAAACACATCTTAGAAAGTTCAGCTGACTGACTGAATTTTACAATGATTTACAGAAAAATGACTGAATATACATATGCTGAATAAATTAATCTCTATGCATAAAAAATATGAATTTTCAAAAAACATTTATTTTTCTATTTGTCTAATAAAAGCAACCGTAGTATACCGCTGTTCAAAACTCATAAATCCATGGACAAAAAACAAAATCGGGGTAACAAACCAAAACCGAGCGAAACGCATTAAATATAAGAGGAGAACAACGACACAACACCGAAACGCAACACACACAGAAACGGACCAAGCATCAGACAAAACACCACGAGAATAACAAATATAACATGAAAACCAAATACATGAATTTGGGATAGACAAGTACCGTGCCACGTCTTATCTCAATATCTCAAAAATAAGAGGAAAACAAACGACTCAACGTTAAATGCAACACACAGAGAAACGAACAATACTATAACAATGACCATCTTCCTGACTTGGTACAGGACACTTTTAAAGGGGAATAAAAGTGGTGGGTTGAACCTGGTTTAATGGCATTCCAAACCTCGCACTTTAATGGCAAAGTTAAATATAACATTGAAATGACAAAATAATATTACAGGACTACAATACAATACATATTAGACAAAGAAAAACATGATTAATAGATAACAAAAAGCATCAGGTTTAAAATTCAATACGCCAAAAACGCGCCTTGTCCACACAAGACTCACCAGTGACGCCCAAATATAAAAGATCGAAAGTGAAAAAAGTACAATGTTGTACAGCACTGAAGATCAAAAGTTGAAAAGGTTTCGCCAAATACGACATTGTTTTTATGCCCGGGATAAGAACATTCTTATTATTTAGAACAATTCATGCTATTGTAAACAGTAAATTTTATCAAATGATTATGAAAGAGATATACACAAAGAAACTGAAGTATTAACTAATTACAGAAAACTAAACCTGAATACATAACGCCTAGATATAAAAGATCGAACGTGAAAAAGGTACAAAGTTGTACAGCACTGAAGATCAAAAGTTGAAAAGGTTTTGACAAATACGGCATTGTTTTTATGCACGGGATAAGAACATCCTTATTATATAGAACACTTAATGCTATTGCAAACAGTAAATTTTAACAAATGAATATGAAAGAGATATACATAAAGAAACTGAAGTATTAACTAATTACAGAAAACTAAACCCAAGTTTATCACAAAGTAGACACACATCCGAATCAGTCCAGGCGTCAACGTAATTAAAAAATGTGACGTCACATACGATGGCGAAAAGGCAGAAACGATATGCCACATTTGAATTTATGAAATTTAGAAACAGCATGACGTCACATATGCAAAACTATCATTCAAAAATGAAATAGAATTAGGATTGATTTAGAACTAATACATGTTGATCTATTATGATATTCATTGTTAAGCTGAACTAAACACATGTGTTGAAATAAAATTTAATGGGCTCAATGAACAGTTGTGTATTGGGAATTCGAAAAAAAACCTCAATATTTGAATAAGTCTGCAGCGTAAGTCTAATAAAAAAAAGTTCGTTTACATAGTATTACATGTATATTTTTGGTGAAATTATTAATTTATCTGCGATGTTGTCAGAAGAAATGATAAAAGAGACTGTAATCGTTTGATGTGTTCGCGCTTTTGATTTTGCTATTTGAATAGGGACTTCCCTTGAAGAATTTCCATCGGCGTCCAGTATTTTTGTGATTTTACTTTTCATTGAAAATTGTTATTTGACATAAGCATTCAATTCCAATAACAATTAAATTAGAACAAATAACCACAAAAACAAAACTAAGGGAACAACAAACATCCAAATAGTAGCATAACGGGTGTTAAGCATTCCCACGAGAAGCAGAATATGCTTCCCTTCTGAATCATCTCACTTCCTATGCGCCTGAAAAAAGACAGGCGCATATAATGAAATAATAAGCGTTGCAAGGTGACTCTTATATTTTGGTCGAATATTGTTTCATTCATAAATCAGACCGTTGGTTTTGTTGTTTTGGTTGCTGCACATTTTAACATGTCTGGGTCGTTTATAGTTGACAACATACCGTACACGGTACAGACATACCTGATTAATCACGACCGTACATGATCTGCTATTCATCATATCCGCTTAATGTCGACGCTGGCGATATTTTTACGATTGACAATTATATTATTACTCCTTTTGTTGTCAATGTACTGTACATATCATGTAAATAGTAATAGAGTGTAAAGTACGATCAAACTTTATATTTAAGGGTCAAGCCAGCATGTTGTGGTGTATATTGTCTGTGCTGTTGTATTCTTCTTAATCTTAATCCTGTGTGTTGTGGGTGTGCAGAAGAAGGACACACTGATCAACATCTTTTCAAGAAATGCAAAGAAAACAAGCGATACAGACAAAGGCATCAGTATAACATTTAAAAACGATGAACATTTGGAAAATTGTGTTAATGCATATGATGTCATAATTGAACACTTCGTATTTTCAAATGTACTTCAAAGTATCAATATTAAGCAAACAAATGTATGTGGATCACATTAATGATAGAAATAAAATCCAATATTTTGATTCAACACACACATCAGATTATCACTTGTAAGATGCAATTTATTTGTCGGATACGCTTTTGTGGTGTTATTGTTTTCCTAAACTGCTCAAAGAACAGACTTCAATTCTGATTCTAATTCTTATACAACATGTAAAGCTGTAAAGATAATAATTACTTAATGCAAATAGGGAACGAAAAAAATAATTCAGAGAAACCACCCATGTGTGTTTAAGGGTGAGTGCACAACAAAATTTTCAAGCACTTAAGGAGGCTCGCGGGTATAAGATTTTCAGAAAAAACTTTAACTTTTATTTTTCATTTCAAATTTTATCAATTACATTTTATAGTTGTTATTTTATCTTAGGGTACAAAAATCATTCCAAAAAAAATCTTTGCGTGTTGACCACAGATTATTTTTAAAACGTAAATATCATTGGAAAAGCTCCAAATTATCTCCCTTTGGTGCAAAAATGCCATTTTTTGGCATTAAAAATGAAATATCTTTTTTAACTCATCTGTGACCTATATTTTTTAATGTTGTTTTCGAATAAGCTGTACATAAACTAAATACTTGTAAAATTGAAGCGATTTCTGTAATAAGGTTCTTTTTTTATTTCGATATTACCGATTTTTCTCCTATTAATTCAACAGAAAAAAAGGAACTTTAACAAAAATGTATGCTTCTTTCGAAGGGAAATTGTGAGCGTAAATGAATGGTGACCCAATTTTTTTTATTTCATTTTTCTATTAAATATAAGATAAAGTTCATTTATACAAAGGTAAGGCGATATCCTATATTAAGTTAAAAAAAAATGATTTAGACCGCGAACCCCCTTCATGAACCTACACATTGTGATCACGAACGATGGACATATGACAGATGTAAAGTTCATAACATAAGGCATTTGCATGCAAGTTTTACGAATCAAATAAAGTTTCTGACCTTTAAAATTTTATTTAATATAAACCTAGTTAATTTAGCATTAGTTGAACTAGTTAACTAACTAACCGGTAACGAAAATTTAGATTAAATCTGCAAAGCCTTTGAATTAAAAATATGTATATTAGAAAAGAAAAATACTTTATATCGTACAAACAGAAACATGAAGAGCATTAGAAATGGTGGAAACAATCCTTATTTAACGAACAATCGATTGTAAGCCACAGTTCTTATTTGTATTCATTGTTAACATGAACACATGTGTTGTCAGCTGAAGGACTCCTCCGGGTGCGGGAATTTCTCGCTTCATTGAAGACCTGTTGGTGACCTTCTTTTATTACAATACTCATTCACTTCCTAGATGAATGTCAAATACAATACAATTAGCACATGTCGGAGCCAAGTGGAACAATGACGAACTATGAAAGTAACCAGGAAATACATATAAATTTAACATCAGTAATTGATACTGCAATGTACCATCTTTTGGAAACAAAGCTATTGTCTATACTCGATCGATTAAAGTGTTTCAAAATGGCCAGTGTTTAGTGCTTTGGTATTAAGCATATTACGACATACATTAAGTATTATGCTTAAACGAATTAACCTTTTGATGCTATCGCATTTTTTAAATATATAATATAAATCATTGTCATATTAGTTCAAAAGTAAAATCACAAAAATACTGAACTTAGAGGAAAATCAATTCGGAAAATCCGTATTCACATTGCAAAATCAAATAACAAAACATTCCATAAAAGTAAATTAAGAAAACTGGTATGGCTGTTTTTTATATAAAGATAAAATTTGGACTGTTCATTTGAGTTTGGTCCACAGTTCACTTAAAGATGTTCGCCAATCTTTGTTTTGAAAATTGCAGTGCCCATGTAGATTTTATCCGCTAGCCCTACATGTCTTTTCATAATCTAATAACATCAAGTTTAAAATGCCATTTTAAAAAATCTTGTAAAATCTCCTTTTTTATATTTTTGAAAGAAAAAAGTTGACAATGATAAATGAAAATCATTTCTTGCCAAATGTTCAATTGAATAAACAAATGTATCTCATAAACAAGGAAACGATCCTGTCATTTGTATGTGGTTTTAATTAGTTCCCGTTATTCATTGTTATTGATATACCATAAGTTACAAACAACCTTTAGAATGGATTGACATTTTCAAACTTAAGTGCGAACATCCTAAACTCCGGCTGATTCAAAGCTTAAAATAAAGTAAATTTTGAGAGACTGTATCGTATCTCCATGCCTCAAGTGGTGTGTGTGTGTGTGTGCCTGTAATGATGAAATTACGAAATGTATATGTTGAAGAATTGACACATTCATTTTCAAAGCTGTAACATGACGATTACAGGAAAAACATCCACTTCATTATCAATTTTTGACCATGACCTGGGGTAAGCCTAGGTACTTGATTTCTTTATTGTAAACATCAATGAATTTGTAGGAACAATACTCAGTCATTTCCTTAATCAATTTGATATGAATTATGATTGAGACATGTTGGAACCAGGAAAAAAAAATGACAAACCTATCTCAATTGCCAGGAACCACAAGAGTAAATAAGTAAATAATAAAAGAAGTGAAACTGCATTGCGCCATTTTTTTAAGGGGAAATATGTGGTCAATAATCGATAGATTTAAGTATTTTTAAAAAATGTGACGTCACTTTGAGCGTCGATGTTTTCGGTAAAAAAATAATACGTTGTTCGGCTGTGCCTTTTAATGTGTTAATTTAGGTTGTTTAACGTTTTCGTTTTTATTCTGTAGTTAATCACCACTTCGGTGTAAACGTGTATATCTAGTATATATATAGTCATGTTTAGAAATCAAGTGTTTGCAAATATATGAATTATTCTAAATACTAAGGATTTTTTTTTTTATCCCAGGCAGATAACCATAGCTTTATTGGCACACATTTTTTTGGAACTTTGAGTCTTCAATGCTCTTCATCTTTGGACTTGTTTAGGCTTTCGAACTGATTTGATCGGAGGGTCAATGATAATTCTTGTGTGGACGAGGCGCGCGTCTGGCGGGTTAAATCATAAGCCTGGTACATTTGATAGCTATTATTTGTGTTTTTCCCTGACCTGTTTGTTCTCCAATTTATTTGTATTATAGTCCTGTCATCTAATGATGTCATTGTAATGTTATATTCAACATTACCATACAAGTGGATGGTTTGTCAAGCCACGAAACCAGGTTCAACTAACCACTTTTTTTTTCTTAAAATGTCCTGTACCAAGTCAGGACAATGACCATTGTTACATTACAGTTCGTTTCTGTGTGTTTCGCATTTTAGTTTTGAGTTTCTGTTGTGTCGTTGTTCTCCTCTTATATTTGATGTGTTTCTCTTAGTTTTAATTTGTAGCCCGGATTAGTTTTTATCTCCTTTGATATCTGAATTTTGAACAGCGGTTTACTACTGTTACCTTTTTTTTTAAAGGGATCAGTAATCACAAAACAGTTCTTAAGCATCTTATAAAATTCATTGAGTAATACAATTAACCTTATTTTATACCTTTTTATATAAAAAAAATTACATTATTTTATATAAAGTGTGGTCTGTAAAATACTTATTTAACAAGGGTTCATCATTTATAATAAAAGCTAACGTTAGTTCATTCTTTTATAGAAACACCTAAAAGATAATATGAGATGGCAGTACAGAATTGAACACTTCTAGCAATTTTGACGATAGAGCGTTCCCAAAACAATAATGTAGCTATTAGAGAATTCTCGATATCCGACTTGACTAACGTCATACATAAAGTATACGTAAGAAATAAAAATTAAGACTATATTTGAGATTGAATTGTCTCCCTTTTTCCGAAATGCATTCAGCCATAATTTTGCCTTTATCTTCATATTTTTGCTTAATATATGTTATTAGGATACGAGTATTTGAATTATCAGACAGACAGACAGACAGACAAGACAACCAAACTAGACCACCAATCAGACAGACAGACAAGACCATCAGACAGACATATACAAGACCAGACAGACAGTTAGACAGACAGACAGACAGACAGACAGATAGACAGACAGACAGAAATACAGGACCACCCGACAGACAGACAAACAAATATAATAAAGTCTCCTACAGCTCCACTTCACAGGTCAGGAACTTGTATAAGCAGTTAACACTAGATGAATAACGATCTATATCAATCAACAAATTAAGCACAAGTCCCACACAAATCAATTAAGTTTAATTAACCCAAGTTAAACTTAGTCAGCATATATTTGCGTCTTGGCTTTAAACGCCATATATAAATATGTAACATAGGGTTTGCTATGAAATAAAGAGAATAGCAAATTTATTTGCGAAGTCCCAAAAGGTACATAAAATACTGTGGAGACCGAATATTTAGAGATAAGCATTTTTCAAATGATTTTGACATTTCGTTCTTATATTGTACTATAACATCAGTGTTCCAGGTTAGGGGGAGGGTTGGGACTTCGCTGACATGTTTAACCCCGTTTTACGTACATATGTGCCTGTCCCCAAGTCTAGAGCCTGTAATTCAGTGGTTGGCGTTTGGTGCCGTGTTACATATTTCTTTTTCGTTCATTTTTTTGTACATTATGTTAATATTTTATTGTTAAGCTTTAAAAGATGAGTCTATCAAAATTTGTGATCTCTTCAAAATTTGAGTCGATCCAGAGCTTTACATTTTGTGTAGAAAGTGCATAATACTATATTGCAGATAAAAGGCCTAGACTACAATTCATTGACGGTTCATGTAATTGTTGTCGTAAAGTCGCTTTAACTTATATAGCTACGACTGGATTTCGAACTTGACAGATAAGAATTAATTGGAAACTAGTGATAAGAAGCAAGAATGTAATTTGTTTTTAAACAACATTTCCTATAAGAAATAGTTTTCCGTGATATATGTTTTATTTATATCCCCATTTTGACGTTTTTATACCATCGACATCGATGTTTCCCCCCTTGTTGACACCATGTAAACGAATTTCATCTACGAGATTAAAACATTTGTTTCATCAAAAAGCTTAAAACATTTGTTTCATCAAAAAGCTTAAAACATTTGTTTCATCATTACATTTTTTTTTATGTAAGGTGGTTTAAGTTCCGGTTGGATGAAATTTAAAAAAAAAGTCAGCTAGGACAGAAATTTTTATTTAAAAAATACAGGACATGAGTTTCGATCGAAAAAAAGGCAGGATGAGCAATTGGGCAAAAAAAATAAATGGACCAAATATAGTGAAAAATAAAAATGCAGAATAGAAATTACAACAGGACACATTTTTTTTTTATCGTAGTCACCCCCTCCCTTAAATCAAATGGTAGCTTCCTGAAATATCAAATGTATGACATTAAGTGATGTAAATATACCCCTTACATTGTGATGCGGCAACTGGTCTTCCATGATAAGAATACTAACCGCATCATTTAATTTCAAAAGGTTTGTCGAGCAATCACGCATTGAATTTGCGCTTCAGAATTGTGCAACATTTCGCGAAACTAAATTGAATCTGTAGGAAAAAAACCTTCAACTTATCTGTGAGAAGATATATTTAAACTTCAATGTTGGATTACGTTACACAGCCGAGGTTAGTTTCTTTATCGGGTAGATTTGTATAGAAATAGTTCGAGGTTAATTTTTTTTCATCTTGGGTTACAATGCAAAATCACTGGCAGTTCCAGCTCAGACCAACTCTTCACTAAAAGATGGAGTAAATTAAAGTTGTTCCGGAACATAATCGATCAATGTTGAGAGTTTAGTTATAACGGTACAACTACGAGACAGGGCTTTACGGGTTGGGGGTGCTTTCTATAAGGTCCGCGTTCTCAAATTTCAAGTTGTGTTATTAAGTATCGGCCTAGTGTAGTAATGCTCATTTCACACTTTAAGGTATTGTCGCTGCTGCTGTTGCTTCATGTTGAGTCATATATAAGGTGTTTACATGTAATGCTTTTACTTCCTCTACATCTCTTGTGCTCACTACCTTCTTGTGTGTGTTCTGCTACTGCCGTTACTTGAGGATAGAGTGTTGTTGTTGTTGCTGCTGCTTAAAATACTCATATTAAGATTTTTTTAATAAATTGTTTTCAATGCTCCTGCAGCTTTTGTCGTTCCCATTCCACTTCGTAAGCAGTTATGCTGCTGCTGCTGTTGCTTGAGAGAAGAACGAACAGAGGGGATTTTTTTTCTTTAAATTCATAAACATATAAATATAGAAAAAAAATCATGCAATGAGATTGAATGTGATTTTCTTTTATTTGGTTCTTAAAAGCAGCAACAGCAACATCATAACTATCCATAAGCAACTACAGAATACAATGAGCATAAGAGCAAGCTATACAGGGCCCTAAAATGACCATTGTATCACAATTCAAACAGGAAAAAAAACGGTCTAATCTATTTTACAAAACGAGAAACATTTATCAAACATACCAACAAACGACAAGCACTGTTCCTGACTTAAATTCCTGACTGAGGACAGGTGCATATAATATATGCAGCAGATTTTAACGTTTTAACAGGCGCCAACCTTCACCCTAAACCTGATACAGCAGTATATTAACATAACAAACAGAAAAGACGCACTATAAAATATTTATTGAAAACGGCTTTACTCAGACTATAAAGTATGAAAGTAATATGAAATCGTGTGTACCAGTGTATGACTACAATTTCTTCAAATTTACTTTTCATATGTTGTAATGGCTCTTGCTCTCTCTGCATGAAAGAGGATACACTTTCAGAAAGCAAATAAGAAATAAAAAAAATTTGCAGCAATCAGCTAAATTACCATTTATCTGTTTTGACTCCTTATAATTTTAAAATCTTGATTTATTTCCTTGCATAAACTTCAAAGTTTGTTCGATTCCCTGTAGTATTGGCTGCAAAGCATTTAAAAAAAGTGAATTGATGACTGGGAACTCTACAAAGATCTTCTAGTAATCTAAATAAGTGTTCATCGGTTGATAAATAACATTGCACATTAACATAACAAAAGATACAAATGTCATCTTCACCAAAAACTTAAATAAATCAATTTAGAAAAAAGGTATCAAATATGTCAACTTAAATAAAAAGATACTGATATATTTCAATTTATCTATAAAAATCGTATTTGTTTTAGCTTACTGTCAAAAAAATATAAATCTGTAAAAACAATCACCAACTTACCATCTTACGTATGCAAAGTCAGTGATTAATACATATTTGTTCACCTGTTTAACGGTCTAAACATGATTTTGGGAAAAGAAAGACAATCCAAATTAATAATTTTCACTTTCATATGTATAATGTATGTTGAAATGACGCTTGGAAGGTATACATAACATGAAGTTGACGCTTCATGCGTACAAATATCATTGTTAAGTAACATTTAACGTATCAAGTAGTACTTATGTTGCTTGTATTGTTTTCTCTATTAAGAAATAAGTTAAGAATAAACCGACTGGCAGAAATAGTTTCACAAGATATTATATTTAGTATATATAAATACAACGCAACTATAGAGGAAAAATGAAAACGTAAATCAAATGGCAAAAAGTAATTACATGTTTGAATCTGTTACAATGTATTATTGGTGCCATTGTGTTTGTTTAACAAGGTGTTTGTTGGCCATTATTTTTATATAAAATTGAAAAAGTTCAACTAGCAGTCGTTGGCTTAGTTTATCATGCTGTTGTTGTTACACTGTTATTTGAGTATTTTGTTATTTACATCCGATTTATCCTTAATATGATATTTCATAGAAATTATGCAAAGGAAAAAACATTAAGGAACTTATGCTTTAGTTCATATGTTGTGTCAAGTGTACTACTGTGTCTGTTTGCTTTTTCATTTTTAGCCATGGCGTTGTCAGTTAATTTTCAATTTATGAGTTAGACTATTCCTCTTGTATCTTTCGTCCCTCTTTTGTATGCATACATTAAACGAACGGAGTGATTTCCGAAAAACTAAGAATGAAAGTCAATGAGAAGCATTTTTTTTTATCAAAAACTTAAGCTACTATCTATCATCCGTTAAATGATAAATAATGGTAAAAAGTTGAAATATACAATGATAAAATTTCCTACAATTTTTATGGCATTTTTAAGGTTTTTGTAGCAGCTGCACACGGAGTATACATCTCCCAGTTAATGGGAATGCATTACCCGTCACATGCTTATTTCTGATAGAAGCTAGATACTCACAGGAAAGCTATTAAGCCAATAATTCCAACTGGGAAGCTGAAATTGTCCCTACGTAAATTGTACGGATGTCATCACGAGTCGATTGACCGTTATGGAACAGCCGTTTCACAGATCTTCTAAATGTTGTAACTTACATCCGGCCGTAATATTATGCCTGAATAATATCTACCGCTAAATACAATTAGTTTATATAGGTTAGACTGTGGGTTTTCCCGTTTGAATAGTTTTACACTATTGATTTTTAGACCCCTTTATAGCTTGCGGATCTGAGAGAACTAAGGTTCTGTGTTGAAGATCGTACATTGACCTATAATGGTTCACTTTTATAAATTTTGACTTGGGCGGACAGTTGTCTCATTTTGACACTCATACCATATATATATGTGGAAGTTAGTTTTGGCCTTTTATATAAAAGAGAGAAAAATGTTATTTCGAGCAACACATCTGTTTGCAGATTGAAGGAACTAGTATGTGTAGCCATTTAATTGTTTATTGACTATTATCATGTTATGGACCTTCAATGATTTACACCAGTAGTCATATGCCATTCTATTATTCTGAAATTCACAAACAAAGACATTCTTGTGTGATGATAACAAAATGTAATAAACAAGAAGATAACATAATTAAGATGTGGTATGATAGCAAATAAGACAACTCTTCATTCAAGATTCGTGTATATACAGAACGCTAGAAACGTGAACAAATCACATATGAACCACAAAAACAAAGACAACATAACAGAAGGTCCAGGCCTTGCGACCGATGCACAAAAGTATGTAAAAAAAAGATTTTTTTTTCGAAATAAGTTGATTGAAATAACATTATCATACATAAGCAAAATACGTATTAACTAAACAGTTTCTATTATTCAAGGTGTTGTTTCAACACTCATCCAGTCAAATAAGAGATGCGAAAGATACTTACGGGATATGTGTACCCTTAATTAAAAACAACAGACTGAGCAACAGAAAATCCATTTATACTAAATTCGGTAACTGATACATATTTAAAAGAGGAAGGAATGATACCAAAGGGACAGTCAAACTCATAAATCTAAAATAAACTGACAACGCCATGGCTAAAAATGAAAAAGACAAGCAGATAAACAATAGTACACATGACACAACATAGAAAACTAAAGAATAAACAAAACAAGTCCCTACAAAAACTAGGGGTTATTACAGGTAAGCAGATCCTGCTCCACATGTGGCACCCGTCGTGTTGCTTATGTGATAACAAATACGGTAAATAGTCGTTAAATCTAGAGAAATATGATTTGTTCGTAGTAACTGCTACAATTCACTTTTAACTACTACGTCTACTATTAAATAAACAGCGTATGCCTTTTGTCTTTTTCGTAGTTTTAAACTAAACTTGTCAATCTTATTCTTTATAAAAAATTATCACAGTGTGCACGTGTACTTACGTTGGGTGCTATACCTCTCTCTGTTCAGGGTAATGGTATTGTAGGAATGACCGTGCATACATATGTTCATTCCGACACATTAAATATCCTGTGATACAATTGCATTGGTTTGTGTATGCACGGTTTGTTTTGTTTATTGGTTATGCACAAATTCTGTTCGATATTGCGTACACATTTTGTAACTTTTCTGAGTTGACTATTTTCTCTTATTCACTATTGCATGCATTTATATTTTTTATCATGGAACGTAGGTCCATGATACAATTTATCTGAACACACTCGTTCGCGTATGTAAAATAACGTTTCAGTATTATACTCATTGTTATTCTCGTTTTAATTCACTTAAATGCTTACATTACCTTTAAACTTTACGATTGAACTTTCTGGAAAAATCAATTTGTAATTTATGACGGTAGCTAACTTGATGCGAGTGAGAGGTTTAAAGATTCAAAACCAGGTTCAATCCACCATTTTCTACATTTAGAAATGCCTGTTCCAAGTCAGGAGTATGACAGTTGTTGTCTATTCGTTTGATGTGTTTAAGCATTTGATTTTACTATTTGATAAGTGACTTTCCGTTTTGAATTTTCCTCGGAGTTCAGTATTTTTGGGATTGCACTTGTTATACCATTGCACTAAAGAACACTAGTTGTTGGGGTAGAAATTATTTTTAAATCACAAACAAAAATTCCAAATTTAAACTTCCTGTTCTCATGATATTATTCTAGACCATTCATCATTAACCCCAAGTTCACTTCCGGAATAAAAAAATAATAATTATACATTGACAATCCTCACACTTCCTGGTTGCATACAATATGCGAAGTTGTTGTAATGTAATATGAAAACAATATTACGGATGATGATGTAGTTTTTGATTTTACGTTTAGTATTAGTATGAAGGGTAGGTCGATTGTTAAAACATATCTTAGTTGTATATGAGGTGACAAAGGGACTACATAAGGAAGTAGAAAGCACCTGTTGGAATACCTACCTTATTAATACTTTGAATTTTAGAAGGGTGAATGCACACCGAATATGTAAATACGATACCTATCCATAAGATGATTTTGTGACATTTATCTCCATCAAAAGGATGAGAACAAATTAAAAGAGACACATAATACACCTTTTTTTTTAAATGCACGTGTATTATATTGAATTTGTAAACAAGAGGTTTAAGTTTTTATCTTTAATTTAAAAAAGATGATTAGTGGTTGTCTTGTTTAATTACTACTAATAAGCAAACACGATTATCCTTATATCAGTGAATATAAAAGATGTGGTATGAGTGACAATTAGACAACTATTCAATCAAGTGACAATTTTTAAAAGTAAATCATATAGGTTAAACATGTTAAAGAACGAACAGCAAGCTAAAAAGAGCCTCACAAGTGTTTTATTTGCATAATTTGAAAACAATGAAAGAGTATACAGCTAGAATGGGGAAAAAACCATCCAACAAAAAAAGAAAAAAAGGAAAGAAATACGGATCATTTATTTGCTTTTATATACCAAACAAACTTCCATTAACGTTAAACAGTTCTTTGATTATTTTATACATCAACGTTGAGATACGAATAACACCACTATAAGCCTAATACATATGTACCCGTATTACGTGCAAATATTATTATGCTATTTTGTTTAAAAAAAAAAATGTAAACGTAAATTATTTGACGCAGTGCTTGAGTACATTTTAAAAGAAGTCAATGCACACGTCAATATTGATATCCAATTTCAATAGTTGTCACGTTTCGAACCACAGTAGATTAACACGAAGTTCATAACTATAAAACACTTACACAATGGAGCAATACAAATTAATCTTTGGATGTTTCTTAATTTGTGCCTTTTATTATGGATTGAAATGTAGGTATATTTTGAAATAACTTTAGGTATCAAAATTTGCGTCTATGATCAGGGTTTAAAAAATATTAAAAATGTTTTCTACATGATTTAGAAAACAAAGCGAAGTTTAATAAAATTTAACACCATAGGCATCATTTTAACTTTTACATTGTTTAAATTCAAGTTGAATCTTGACAATTGGCGTAAAGCGAATACAAATTAATAATTCATTTTTTTTATATTTTAGTATTGCTCTCTTTTAACCTTACGTGCCTTTGACATTGTTACACGATAGTGACTGCTGTACCCATATTTTGACTATTTTATTTATTATATCTGTTTAGTTTACGCGATATTGTAAATATAACGGAATTTGATGAGACTGTCATCAAAGTGAGAGGTAAAGCGCTATTAAACCAGGTTTAATCAATCATTTTCTACATTTTAAAATGCCAGTACCAAGTCAGGAGTACAGGCAATTAAACAGCCTTTTATTTGTGTTTTGTTTTTCTGTAGGTGAAGTTTGTAAAAGAGATGGTCTTTATTCTTATCACTGTGAGGGTTTGTGCAATGGTTCACTTACGCTATTCTGTGATGAGTGTTGTAAATTAAATGGTACTTGGCGCTGTGTAGTAAGCACTAGATATCATCAATGCGATACTTCGCCCAGGTACGTAATTAAATAATTAAATAAACAAACTGTACTTGGATATACCTCTAAATATATTTTCTCTTGACTTGAAAAAAGTCTTTCGGACAGTACACTGAAAACTTTTAAACTTTGTACATGTATGATGTGACGGAGACTTGTTTGTATGCGTCAACCCTTTCAGAACCCAGGATAAAGGTGTACTAACACAACAAAAATGACAAACAATAAACATTACATGGGTACTTAGCAGAAATATACTAAACAAAAACGTTGACAAGACTCGGAAAACGTTAAACAATTTGATCTTCAGAGCTCTTCATTTTTGTTCTTTACTTGGCCTTTTTAACTTTTTGAGATTCGAGCGATGATGAATCCTTTGTAGACAATACGCACGTCAGGAATACATACAAATTTTGTCCTGGTATATATGATGAGTTTATATATATGTACTGCTGTCTAAACAAAATGTATTCATGCTTGCAAAATGATGAATGATAACATGTTTTTCTATCATAGAACCACTACTACACGTGCATCGATTTCCGAAAAGACCAAAACCAGTGGGTGAGTTATATATGCATTGTAAAATAGAAATTTCCAATTATTTGATTGTTTTTCTGGTTTAGAATATGAAATAAAATAAAACTTTATTATATTTTGTTTTAGCTTATTATCTTATAATAAAGCGCTATATTCATGATAGATGTCTTACTATTTTGATTTGAGCGTCACTGATGAGTTTTATGTAGACGAAATGTACGTCTGGCGTATCATATTATAAGCCTTGTACTTAGTCTAGTACATTTAACTATTCAACAGGCACGTGTATATGCTGAAAAAAACTTCATTGTCTTTTGTAATACAAACTTAATAAGCATTATGCAAAACAACAATTTAAAAATTCCAAAACAAATTGGCAAGTCCAATTGACAATTCCAACAGCGAAAAAGAAACAAGTTCAACGATCAAAGATCATCAACACCGAACAGCACACTGTCTACATTATCCGTTTTGTATACTGAGGAGCATATTCATCATATGATGGTGTTTAACGCTTCAAAGTTGAAATTGCAAATAATGATATCAAAACTAATGTAATATGACATATCAAGCAAACGCTGTTTTCGTGAATGTTGTTATGTGTACCTTTATCAAAATGTTTATCTACTCTGTGAATTTTGAAATCTTTCAAATATGTTTTCAAGTACAGCATCCACTTTATCTCAACACCGATTTTTTAGAAACATTATTTTTTTAACGTTATCATAAATTGTCTGATGATTATTTTATAAATGATTATCATTTGAACTATTGCTCATGTTGCTAACGCCAATATTTCAATTTATTTTAGAACATTATCAACTGGAGCAGGAATTGGACTCGGGGCAGTATTAGTTGTTATTGTTATATTTGTAATACTGTATGTATTAAAAAGACGTATGCGTCTAAGTTTGCCACACAATAACCCAGGAACTAACAACGGTGTTGTTCATAATTTACAACAACCGACTCGAAATCACATTATGTTCATTAGCGGTAAGCTAAATTGTTAGTAATGGTTGTTTTGATTAACCTGTTTAAATCAAGGAATTTATACGATCAATTTGTAATCTTAAATAACTAATGTGATTTGCTCAGTCATGATTTCGATTTATTTTTTAAAGTTATGATATCATGTACTTAATGTTTTAAGAAATTATACAAAATTTATAAAGACGGATATGCACCATCCGTTCACCAGATGAATAAAGGCAACAGTAGTATACCGCTGTTTGAAATTAATTAATCAATAGAGAAAAAAACAAATCCGGGTTACAAACTAAAACTGAGGGAAAAGCATAAAATATAATACAACTACGACACAACAGAAATACAACATTAAAATGTAACAAACACAGAAACGAACTATAATATAACAATGGCCATTTCCCTTACTTGGTACAGGGCATTTTAAAATACACTATGTACATTGTGCGAATGACTGAACAAACTCACACCGTACTTGCATCCTCCTTTCGTCCATGATAAAAACAAACATTAACATATAATAACTTTCTATGACCAATGATACGGATCCCGACCTAAAGTGGAGCATGATCTAATTTTCAACCATGAGCTCCTTAAGTCATGGTCACTTGTTTTTGATAACAGGAGTCCCATGTGTCCTTAGATTGTCAAAAAACTATGGCAACCATTCAACAAAAACTGCTTTCGAATAAAAAAAACCAATACATAGGTCAATGTAATTATAATAATCTAACCGTGACGATCATATCTGTAAAATTGAGAATGGACATTGTGGACTTGTCAAAGAGATTACAACCCGACCAAAGAGCAGAAACCAGAACAACGCTTGCGATGGGTATTGGACGCAGTAAAAACATCTGTGTCGCAGAATACAGTTAAAGGCCACATATAGCTGCATTTCAATACAAAACTATATAATTTGGTTTGTAGGATCGGAGGGGAAGAGTGTCATTATTGCTTCTACAAATCTGTCTTATGCTCAACAATCTGCGCATAACTTGCCACCATCATATATCCAATAGCCAATGCGTACTGTATTGCAGTGAAGAACTACACACATTACTAATTTTGTAAGTTTTTTAAACTATACCAATTGATGAAACATTATTTGTAGTTTCAAGTGTTAATACAGTGATTCTTTATATTTTCATGGGCACACATTTTAGCGGATCTATGTATTTTCGTTGTCTAAATTTTTATACAAGCCTATGTAATGTGTGTTACGTTCAATATTGACATTCGTTGTTCATCTAACTTTACATGTATGATATCA
The DNA here is from genome assembly GCF_036588685.1 of Mytilus trossulus. NCBI lineage: Eukaryota > Metazoa > Mollusca > Bivalvia > Mytilida > Mytilidae > Mytilus > Mytilus trossulus. The sequence continues at coordinate 59,444,349 of NC_086386.1, read as the reverse complement.
ACAACAATTGGTTAGTATGGTTGATGTTTTCAAAATTTGAAAATAACACTTGTTGCAAAAAGTAACTCGTCAACTGAGTCGATTTATAATCGAACAGAATAATTTCGAAATGTACTCCTAAATTACAGAAGATGTTAAATTGCAATGATTAAACAAAACCGTAAAAAGTCAAATCAAAACTCAAAATGTGAAAAGACACATTCTAAATTATCATCAAACATTTAAATGCTCAGGAAGATCAATTGTTTTATATAAGTGCATATGATTCAAGTAACTGTGGTCACTAAAAGCAGTAGATAATCAAACAAAAAAGCAATTAAATCAACAGAAAGTATTCCTTACAAAAGTGGTACATACAGTATTACTGATAGTAGCTAGGTAATATGTAGTCCTTTATATATGTAAAACTGAATCATATGATTTGTTTTCCTTTCAGGATACTCAAATTGATGAGTTTCTACAGACTATTGATGGCTTGATTGACAAGATTTTGAATATTACTATTAAAAGAAGTACAGACATACTCGTATAATTGTGCAATTATAAAGTTAAAAACTTCCATAATGTCTTACTTTAACGATATATGAATATCTTTTATAAAGATATGGTCATAAATGTACACGAATGTATCATTATACAAGTGTCATATAAATAACCAGTAGTACTCTATAAATCATCAAAAATGTTATCTATTCATATTAGTTAAACCTGTTAATCAGGTAAACACACATGCTGATCATGGTACTGATTTTTAATCATCCAATATTGTTTATTTTTTTTTTTTTTTTTTTTTTTTGTTGTTTTTTTTTTTTTTTTTTGTTAACCTTCCATTCCATCAGTGTTTTAAATGTGTTATGTGGTCACTGCAAATCATACTAAAATTATCTTTGTTTTAACATTCCTTAATAAATTGTCTTTGTTCAATTCACATAAAATACGTTTTTATTGAATAGCATGAATAATGTATATCCATACTGCCGTTGTTCGTTGATGTTTTAAAAAAATATTGGTCGACAAAATTGTCAACTTCTAGGTTGCACTTTGAAAATGCAGCTGTTTCTCAAAACACGCCTCATTTGGAGAGATCTTGAATATTCATAGAAAATTAAGTTTGTTTACATACTGGTTCCCAGTTATGCTCTCTGTGTCCCATCTCACAGAGACATAACTTGAGAATGTTACCAGTAAATAAACATGTGCATATTGTTTACATCGAAATCTGTGGTAACCTTTCATTCAAGGTAGGGGTAGTTAAGAAAATTAGTGTTAGTTTAAACTTTGAGAAGTTCAGGCATATACACGTTGAAAATATGCCGCAAAGCCCTATGTTTTGACCTTTGGAAAACATTGTGCTGCATATGAACTTTCGATTCTAGGATAAGATTTTTTTCAAAACTTCAGAGTTAAAGTGGTACAGAAAGGAGTTCCTATGGGAAGTTGCATTGACAATATTTACATAAATGCAACCTATATAGGGTGAAAAGGGGGAACATTAGGAATTTAACCAAATTTGCTTTATTTCACAGATGTTGAAGAAATTGACTCAAATATGAGGTCTTGTAAATATTTAATGAATATTGGTGGAATCCTTGGCCTTAAATATGATGACACAGTTTACAGTATACATCGTTTACTTAAAGTCCTGGATACCAAAATATTCATTATATTTGCATATTTGTAAATTAAATTGTTAAGAAGTGCTTATAATTACTCTTCGCAGTCATTGAAACTCATAGATTCTTCCTTAATATTATGTATGGGGTATTTGTGTCCTTTCGATAACAAAACAATAAGCCACAACACCTCAATCTGCCTATTTGTCACCACGGCATGATAAATACAAGCTGGAAAAACAACAATATTTCAAGAAAACTTACAATAGTAAGTTATATCCTGAATATGTACTAAATATTTCAAATTGCTAGAAACAGCAAAATGATTTAGAGGAAGTTTGAGGCCCCAGGGGCCAAAAAACATGGAAAATTGCCTACCTTCTGGGTCATAAAACAAATAATTTTACTTGTAAATGCTATGATTTTATGATTTTAAAGTTTTTAATATAGAAATCTATAACTACATATGTATGCTTGAAAGTAATGCCAAAATCAGATGTTAGCAGTCATTTTGACAACATTTTAAGTGAATTTAGATCTCAGACAGGTATCTGCAAACATACAACTACTGCAAATATAGCTCTGTTTGAACACTTCAAGTATATATATTAGCTAAATTATGTCGGATATATGGTTACAGATGATACTGTTGTGACAAGAATTCTAAATGAACCATTCGAGGCAGAAAATGGGTACTTTAATTGACAAATACAGTAAGATGTGGACTGGCGACAGAGGCTGGATTGGATACTTTATATACTTGTGAATGTTGTAATGATTGACTACTAAATAAAGGCAACAGTAGTATACCGCTGTTCAAACATTACGTTTATTGTTTTCTAATATGCTTTCAATATGTTATCAAAACAATTTTAAACAGGTTCTAGGCATTTTTGTATCAGAAAATATGCAAATAGGCTAAGCTAGTAATGATAATAGTCCTGCTTTCAAATTCTGTAAAAAATTAAAACAGGGGAGGAGGAATAAAGTCTATATTTAAGAAAAAATTAGAGTATACACAGTGATTTCTTTAAGACTATAATTCTGATAAATAAGTATTAATATATGTGAAAAAACTGATTTTAGAGAGTTTTCTATTTAGATAAATGTCTGTCTAGGATGTTTGTGTTGACGCGATAAACTGAAATAAGAATAATTATGTTAGGCAAGTCAGTTCTTCAATCTTTTAAATTTTAATAAAAGAACCAATAAATAATTAAAGGTGTCTCATTAATTATTATAGCAGTTATGAAATCAATCAAGATTGACAAAGATAAAAAATGCATAGCGGGACAACGACAATTTATAAGCTACACCAAAAATTAAACAGACAACAATAAAGAGGATTTCGGACGACGTAAAGACAAAAATACTAACTGAATGTTATCGAAGAGCTACGCAATCTGTTCCTGGTTTATTTTTTATATGAAGAAGAAAAATCCAAGAATCGTGGGGATAAGTATTTTTTTGTGATTTAGAAAATTTGACGTTTAACTTGATCACAGATCTCTGATGTTCTCTTTTGAATTTATTATTATCTTTAGAACCGCATGGCTATATGGGATGCCGTATCAAATAATATGTGTTGAATATTGATAATCATTATATAATGTGAAGAAGGTTTTTTTCTTCTTGGTTGTTACTCTTTGGAGTAAACCCAACACCTGTAAATTTGTTTGCTGTAATACTCATATTAAATTGCCTGATATGAACAAATACCGCATTTAATTCTTACTACATACATCTGTTTCTGGAGTAAATATGACCGTTATTAACATGTAAACGGAGGAAATAATATTAGTTAAATTCTCTCTTGTCCTGCTCGTCCGTAGCTTATCTCTAAATTCAATAGGATATAAACGAGACAAACACAGATATAGGATTAGTTGCTCGCAGTAACATCTTATTTTCTCTTGTGATACAATCTTAATTCTTATTTATTGTACATATTTCTTTGATTGAAACAACATGTAAATACATGACACATAACATTGTTCCTCTTTCGCATCGTTTATTTTTCCTTGGCTAATACATCCAACGCCCTGTACGTACAATAAACATAGAAGCAACTGCATATATACCAATGTGACCAACTTCAATTGACGTAACTGCGAGAACTTTCGATACTTAAACATTTAAAAGCCAAACTGTATACATGTATAGTACCATTAAACCCCAACCATAAAAACCGCCAAAACTTTCCTCGTACCTTATGCATTCAACATCAAATTTATAAATTGTACATACTGTTACAAAACCACTATCCGAACTAGTTATACTAGTTCCCATCTATAAATAATTACTACAAATAGCAAACGGGGGAAAAAAAACGTATTTCAAACGAAATAAAATACATATTTCACAAATCCCGAACCTTTAGTCAGACGTGCGTTAGTTTTAACAAACTGCACATGTGGTGCTTAAATATAACATGTGCTGTGTCTAGCTTTCAGTCCCATTCCAGGTACTCCTTTTACACGATATGTCTGATTTTGTGAAAAAATTCAAATCCCAAGTCTATTTTCCACTTTGTATACCTTCTATTTGTGTAATGTGTTGGTGCTTAAAAATAAGAACAATCTTTGACCTTGGATCTGATTATATTTTTTAAATATGTTTCAATACTTTAATCTAGCACATACACCAACAGACATGTTTGATCGCTACGATATCCAGTCTGCTGCAAGAGAACACTTCACAAGGATAGGTTATAAAAGACGGAGTTTTCTGGATTTAAAAAAAATGTCTGTCTGATAAAGAAAACGAACAGGGTCTCTTTAAACATGAAAAAAATGTTTGTAGTTTTATTTTTCAACACTTTGACCTATGCTGCAACCTGATTGTCAGATTTACTTAGCAAGAACGTTTGCAAATCTTGAAATTGTCATTTACGGATGCGATGTTTACACTACTATACAAACAGATAACTCAAAAAAAGCGAGATGTTGGTATAGAAGGGGATCACATTCTGTGTATCATTTGTAAAGGACAGGCAAATAATTGTTTTGCCTATTCCCCAACTATGTGGCTGCATTCTTCCTTCCCACTATTTGCAGCAGGTGCATGATGTAAAAGCATATGTCTATGTTTTAGAGTTTAGTATTACGTCCATGTTACTACATACGTACACAGTCTTATTAAGCAAGCAGCTGTGGCCTGCCTCCAGGTACGGGGTCTTCTCGAGTACCAATTCATGCGATTGTTGTCCTTCGGCTGTTATCTGCTGTTTAATCGTATTTTTTTCTCTTTGAGATACTAGGATTTTTCATTTCCATTCTGAATTTTATTACATATCAAATGACTTAACTTCTACCATTCATGTACGGGGAGCAGTAATGTAAAAACCTTGTAGATTTTTTATTTCAAATATCAAACAATATATTTGGGTGAAAGGCAAAGTGGACCACATACATGTGGGAAATATCTACTGCTTTATATATTGTAATATAAAATTAACAACATATTATGATGATGATCATATATTGTACCATATATAAAATCATATATACTACTTATCTTGAAAAATAGAAACATAAAAAAATAGTTCCGGCTTTTCAAAGAACGTAATAGAAGGCGGAAGTATGTTTTCACTGCGGACAATGGTTTGATTTCCGACAAAGTCAATAGTGAAATTCATAATTTTTGTTTCATTCAATTGCATGTTTCAACAACGAAGAAAACATTTCGATTGTAGTTTAACATGTTAAACTAATCTGATAAAAATCCATTAAAGAAGACGGATAAAGTCTAAGTTATAGTGTTTTTCAATCACATGTTAATTCTATTATTGATTGACATATTTTGTTACACCTTATGCAAAATTGGCGAATGTCACCACTTCGACAGGTAAGTGCTACATGTATATAATAAATTTGAAGAACACTTTTAATCATGCTTCATAGTGAAGATAAGCAAGAACTGGTGCTTCTTTTGGGGCATTTGATAAATTGATTTGGCACATTCAGCACGAGCTAAATACATTTGTATTACTTCGAATAGACTTATTTAACAAATATGAGTAAGTGCCTTTGCCAAATCGAAACATTGCATACTCGACCTTAAAAACACACACCTTACACTGTATCTTCCATTTAAAGTTATCCTCATCCTGATTTAGACCTGTTTTAAGTATTTTTTATGCAAATCGTGTTTTCCGGAATAACACTAGATAATCTTTGGTTAAATAACGGATCTACCCTTGAATGTTGATATTTATACCCCGAAAGATACAAAAAACCGAAGAAGCGAAAGGCTCTCTCTTAAATAACAATATACCAATCAATCATTCAAATGTTGGAATCAGTGTGCTTTCTCTGCTAGAGTTAAACTATACTGCATTTAATTTGACCTTTACCGTATTTGATATTTGAAATAATTTGAATGATTAAGAGTATTCTAAAGAACACAATGCGATGAAATTAGTTATGCGTTGTTGATTTTATAGTAATAAAACGTTATTCACTTAATAAATCAGGATTTTTGTTTTTGGAAAAATATAAATCATAAAAAATGTCATCCAGCCGTTTAACATCTACATTTTCGGCTCGACTGTTCCAATTATTAATACATTTAACGATACTTGGTTGTAATGCATTGTTTTAGAAACAAAATACATGTATATGAATAAATACAAATACAACTATGTTTTTACTTTACAGCAGAGACTGGTTTTGTTGTGATAATTTCGAAATGAGAGAAAATATATGCGTGGGTAAGTCTTATTACATTGATGTTCATTTATCGTCTACGAGAGCGATTGGGGATGCATTTAGTTATAATGAGCTGAACCAATTGAAGGAAATTCAAACCCTGAAACCAGAGGCTACTGCTATCAAACGATTTTATTAGATCTGTTAACTGCAAATATATAATCTACGCGTAGCGAAATTTGCTGCAAAATCAACCTCCTGAACGCTAGATAGCAGATGTTACTGCTAACATCGATAAAAACAAAACTACAATTAGGATTCACGTGGTGGACCCAATACAATGGCTAAAATGGACGTATTTTCGCCTCAAAATTTTCTCCGAGTACAGACAAACCTGTGCATATGTAAAATAAATTCAGGCATAGCATGACCTAGATAAATGAATTTTAAGTATGTTTTATGTTTTAGAAAAATTAAAACTTACCAGAGATTTTCTGTGCACTTTTTTTCATTCCTCCAGAAGGTGCCAAAATAAACTAAGTTGGGAAACAGGTTTGATTCTTCCCTACAGGTAACAATTAAGGTGAGCATTTTTAATTGACATGGACATTAGATTGACAATAGATACCTGGTTACTTAAACTGTGTACCTGAGTGGATCATTTCAAGGTAAACTCAACTGTTTGTTAATGTTATCATCTTCTGCAGAGACGAAAAAAGTGTACGCCAAATCCAGTTAAGTTATGAATTTTCTTAATCATACAATGCATTTGAATTCTATTTATCTAAGGCATGCTATGTCTTAAAACTTTTCCAAATGCACAGGTTTGCCTGTACTCAGAGAACATTTTGAAGTGAAAATACGGCCATTTTAGCCATAGGGTCCACCTGAACTTTAATTATACATGTGTGTATGTACAGTACTTGCAACCTTAGGCGTTACTGTTTGACGTGAACTTGACTGATCGGTGAATGATCGGTGACGGATGTTTGACTGATCGATGACTGATCGGTGATCGGTGACCCATAGGATCCGTCAGATAAGTCAAATAACCTATGTGGGAGTTACCGTGACAACGGTCATCGATCGATCAGTAAATCAAATTTATGCACGGATCGGACGGATACGTATATATTTCAAATTCTAATGTAAACCGAACTCAACAGTGTTTACGATCCATGAACGCGGACCTCGACGAAGACACCATAATTTACACGTTAATTTGGTTGCAATAAAAAAGTAAAAATAGTATAACAGTTATATTAGATGCTTAATTAAAGCGTTAAATTGTTTCTGTTGATTAATTGTTTTGTATTACATATTGTAAACATTAGAAACATATATAATACATAATATGTCTCAGTTAACATGAACTTCTACCTACGAAAATGCCGATAATCCGCCATTGAAGTTTTGAACTTTTTATAGTTTAGAAAAGGTCGCTTTTCATAAAATTAAAAGAATGTCAGATAAATCATATTTAAATATCATCCGCATTGTTTAAAACTACCAAAACAAAACTATTTATTTAAAAATGGCACTGTTTCATTTGAAATCAGTTATTTTAAACAACTGGAGATAAATACTCTCATTAGAATTGAGATATAAAAAGAATTAAAATACTTAAACTATTATTTTGGGGAATAAGAAAGGATTTATTCAATATTTTGATAAAAATTATCAACCGCAACATGATTTCAGTACTTTTTGTTCATCAGGATTGGTTGTTCTTCATAAATTATGTTTACTTTAGGGAAAAAGATATTAAATTTATATACACGTTGCGTAAAATGCTAATTTTTCTTCTCATATTTGAAAATATTGCAACTTCAATTTCAAACTGTTGCTATAAATTCCTTTTATTGACAAATTTTGTATAAAATTTGAATATTTGAAGAAGTAGTATCTTTTTACTTTTAATTTTGTTGAACCAGAATGCGATCATTTCTTCATTTGAATGGAAATTATTGACCACAATTTGATTTTTTCACTGTATATAGTTTAAAATTAATGGTTTGTTTATGAAGTTTAAAGAATGTCAGTGAAATCATACAAAATGTATTCGCATTGTTTAGAATAACAATAATTGGTTTTCTTTTTATTGAATATGCCTAATTTAAGGAAACAAATATTTAATTTTTGTACGCGTTGCCTAAAATGCAAGTATTTCTTCATTTTACTAAAAATTATTGACCGCCATTGGATTTTTGTACTTTTTATAGATAAGAATAGTTTTTTTCTCATGAAACTAAAAGAGTGTCAGAGAAATTATACTAAAAATTTTATTCGCATTGTTTAAAATAACCAAAATTAGTCTTCTATTTATTGAAAATTATGCTATTTTAATTGAAATCAGTCATTTTTACCATTTTGAGACAAGTCATCTAATCAGAATTGAGATAAACTGAGAATTTAAATACTTTAACTTTTAATTTTTGTTGAATGAGAATGCAGTTATTAATTTATTTTGATACAAATTATAAACCGTCATATGATTTCAGTTCTTTTGGTACATTAAGATTAGCTGTTCTTCATAAAATATGCTTACTTTCAGGAAAAAGATATTTAATTTTTGAATGCATTGCCTAAAATGCAAATATTTCTTCATTTTACTAAAAATTATTGACCGCCATTGGATTTTTTGTACTTTTTATAGATTAAATATTTTTTTCATGAAATTACAAGAGTGTCAGAGAAATCATACTAAAATTTTATTTGCATTGTTAAAAATAACCAAAATTGGTCTTCTTTTTATTAGAAATGATGCTATTATATTTGAAATCAGTTATTTCTACCATCTTGAGACAAGTCTTCAAATCAGAATTTATATATAATGAGAATTAAAATACTTAAACCTTTATTTTTGTGGAATAAGAATGCAGTTATTGATTTATTTTGATACAAATTATTAACCATCATATCATTTCAGTACATTTTGTACATCTGAGTTGGCTGTTTTTCATAAAATATGCATACGTTAAGGAAAAAAATATTTAATTTTTGTATGCGTTGCCTAAAATGCAAATATTTCTTCATTTTACTAAAAATCATTGACCGCCGTTGGATTTTGGTCCTTTTATAGATTAGAATAGGTTTTATTTCATGAATTTAAAAGAGTGTCAGAGAAATCATACTGAAATTTTATTAGCATTGTTTAAAATAACCAAAATTAGTCTTCTTTTTATTCAAAATGATGCTATTTTATTTGAAATCAGTTATTCTTACCATCTTGAGACAAGTCTTCTAATCAGAATTGAGATATAATTAGAATTAAAATACTTAAACTTTTATTTTTGTGGAATAAGAATGCAGTGATTGATTTATTTTGATACACATTATTAACCGTCATATGATTTGAGTACTTTTTGTACATCAGAATTGGCTGTTTTTCATAAAATATGCCTACGTAAGGAAAAAAATATTTAATTTTTGTATGCGTTGCCTAAAATGCAAATATTTCTTCATTTTACTAAAAACTATTGACCGCCGTTGGATTTTGGTACTTTTCATAGATTAGAATAGGTTTTATTTCATGAATTTAAAAGAGTGTCAGAGAAATCATACTAAAATTTTATTCGCATTGTTTAAAATAACCAAAATTAGTCTTCTTTTTATTCAAAATGATGCTATTTTATTTGAAATCAGTTATTCTTACCATCTTGAGACAAGTCTTCTAATCAGAATTGAGATATAATGAGAATTAAAATACTTAAACTTTTATTTTTGTGGAATAAGAATGCAGTTATTGATTTATTTTGATACACATTATTAACCGTCATATGATTTGAGTACTTTTTGTACATCAGAATTGGCTGTTTTTCATAAAATATGCCTACGTAAGGAAAAAAATATTTAATTTTTGTATGCGTTGCCTAAAATGCAAATATTTCTTCATTTTACTAAAAATTATTGCCCGCCATTGGATTTTTTGTACTTTTTATAGATTAGAATAGTTTTTTTCATTAAATTAAAAGAGTGTCATAGAAATCATACTAATATGTTATTCGCATAGTTTAAAATAACCAAAATCAGTCTTCTTTTTATTAGAAATGATGCTATTTTATTTGAAATCAGTTATTCTTACCATCTTGAGACAAGTCTTCTAATCAGAATTGAGATATAATTAGAATTAAAATACTTAAACTTTTATTTTTGTGGAATAAGAATGCAGTGATTGATTTATTTTGATACACATTATTAACCGTCATATGATTTGAGTACTTTTTGTACATCAGAATTGGCTGTTTTTCATAAAATATGCCTACGTAAGGAAAAAAATATTTAATTTTTGTATGCGTTGCCTAAAATGCAAATATTTCTTCATTTTACTGAAAATTATTGACCGCCATTGGATTTTTTGTACTTTTTATAGATTAAATATTTTTTTCATGAAATTACAAGCGTGTCAGAGAAATCATACTAAAATTTTATTTGCATTGTTAAAAATAACCAAAATTAGTCTTCTTTTTTATTAGAAATGATGCTATTATATTTGAAATCAGTTATTTCTACCATCTTGAGACAAGTCATCTAATCAGAATTGAGATATAATGAGAATTTAAATACTTAAACTTTTATTTTTGTTGAATGAGAATGCAGTTGTTGATTTATTTTGATACAAATTATTAACTGTCATATGATTTGAGTACTTTTTGTACATCAAGATTGGCTGTTCTTCATAAAATATGATTACTTTAAGGAAAAAGATGATTAATTTTTGTACATGTTGGCTTAAATGCAAATACTTTACTAAAAATTATTGACCGCCATTGGATTTTTTGTACTTTTTATAGATTAGAATAGTTTTTTTCATTAAATTAAAAGAGTGTCAGAGAAATCATACTAATATGTTATTCGCATAGTTTAAAATAACCAAAATCAGTCTTCTTTTTATTAGAAATGATGCTATTTTATTTGAAATCAGTTATTCTTACCATCTTCAGACAAGTCTTCTAATCAGAATTGAGATATAATTAGAATTAAAATACTTAAACTTTTATTTTTGTGGAATAAGAATGCAGTGATTGATTTATTTTGATACACATTATTAACCGTCATATGATTTGAGTACTTTTTGTACATCAGAATTGGCTGTTTTTCATAAAATATGCCTACGTAAGGAAAAAAATATTTAATTTTTGTATGCGTTGCCTAAAATGCAAATATTTCTTCATTTTACTGAAAATTATTGACCGCCGTTGGATTTTGGTGCTTTTCATAGATTAGAATAGGTTTTATTTCATGAATTTAAAAGAGTGTCAGAGAAATCATACTAAAATTTTATTCGCATTGTTTAAAATAACCAAAATTAGTCTTCTTTTTATTCAAAATGATGCTATTTTATTTGAAATCAGTTATTCTTACCATCTTGAGACAAGTCTTCTAATCAGAATTGAGATATAATGAGAATTAAAATACTTAAACTTTTATTTTTGTGGAATAAGAATGCAGTTATTGATTTATTTTGATACACATTATTAACCGTCATATGATTTGAGTACTTTTTGTACATCAGAATTGGCTGTTTTTCATAAAATATGCCTACGTAAGGAAAAAAATATTTAATTTTTGTATGCGTTGCCTAAAATGCAAATATTTCTTCATTTTACTAAAAATTATTGACCGCCATTGGATTTTTTGTACTTTTTATAGATTAGAATAGTTTTTTTCATTAAATTAAAAGAGTGTCAGAGAAATCATACTGAAATTTTATTAGCATTGTTTAAAATAACCAAAATCAGTCTTCTTTTTATTAGAAATGATGCTATTTTATTTGAAATCAGTTATTCTTACCATCTTGAGACAAGTCTTCTAATCAGAATTGAGATATAATTAGAATTAAAATACTTAAACTTTTATTTTTGTGGAATAAGAATGCAGTGATTGATTTATTTTGATACACATTATTAACCGTCATATGATTTGAGTACTTTTTGTACATCAGAATTGGCTGTTTTTCATAAAATATGCCTACGTAAGGAAAAAAATATTTAATTTTTGTATGCGTTGCCTAAAATGCAAATATTTCTTCATTTTACTGAAAATTATTGACCGCCGTTGGATTTTGGTACTTTTCATAGATTAGAATAGGTTTTATTTCATGAATTTAAAAGAGTGTCAGAGAAATCATACTAAAATTTTATTCGCATTGTTTAAAATAACCAAAATTAGTCTTCTTTTTATTCAAAATGATGCTATTTTATTTGAAATCAGTTATTCTTACCATCTTGAGACAAGTCTTCTAATCAGAATTGAGATATAATGAGAATTAAAATACTTAAACTTTTATTTTTGTGGAATAAGAATGCAGTTATTGATTTATTTTGATACACATTATTAACCGTCTTATGATTTGAGTACTTTTTCATAAAATATGCCTACGTAAGGAAAAAAATATTTAATTTTTGTATGCGTTGCCTAAAATCCAAATATTTCTTCATTTTACTAAAAATTATTGACCGCCATTGGATTTTTTGTACTTTTTATAGATTAGAATAGTTTTTTGTTATGAAATTAAAAGAGTGTAAGAGAAATCATACTAATATTTTATTCGCATTGTTAAAAATAACCAAAATTAGTCTTCTTTGTATTAGAAATGATGCTATTTTATTTGAAATCAGTTATTTTTACCATCTTGAGACAAGTCTTCTAATCAGAATTGAGATATAATGAGAATTGAAATACTAAAACTTTTATTTTTTGTGGAATAAGAATGCAGTTATTGATTTATTTTGATACACATTATTGACCGTCATATGATTTGAGTACTTTTTGTACATCAGAATTGGCTGTTTTTCATAAAATATGCCTACGTTAAGGAAAAAAATATTTAATTTTTGTATGCGTTGCCTAAAATGCAAATATTTCTTCATTTTACTGAAAATTATTGACCGCCGTTGGATTTTGGTACTTTTTTTTTAGATTAGAATAGGTTTTATTTCATGAATTTAAGAGTGTCAGAGAAATCATACTAAAATTTTATTCGCATTGTTTAAAATAACCAAAATTAGTCTTCTTTTTATTCAAAATGATGCTATTTTATTTAAAATCAGTCATTTTTACCATCTTGAGACAAGTCATCTAATCAGAATTGAGATATAATGAGAATTTAAATACTTAAACTTTTATTTTTGTTGAATAAGAATGCAGTTGTTGATTTATTTTGATACAAATTATTAACCGTCATATGATTTGAGTACTTTTTGTACATCAAGATTGGCTGTTCTTCATAAAATATGCTTACTTTAAGGAAAAAGATAATTAATTTTTGTACGCGTTGCCTAAAATGCAAATATTTTACTAAAAATTATTGACCGCCATTGGATTTTGGTACTTTTTATAGATTAGAATAGGTTTTATTTCATGAATTTAAAAGAGTGTCAGAGAAATCATACTAAAATTTTATTCGCATTTTTTAAAATAACCAAAATTAGTCTTCTTTTTATTCAAAATGATGCTATTTTATTTAAAATCAGTCATTTTTACCATCTTGAGACAAGTCATCTAATCAGAATTGAGATATAATGAGAATTTAAAATACTTAAACTTTTATTTTTGTGGAATAAGAATGCAGTTATTGATTTATTTTGATACACATTATTAACCGTCATATGATTTGAGTACTTTTTGTACATCAGAATTGGCTGTTCTTCATAAAATATGCCTACGTTAAGGAAAAAAATATCTAATTTTTGTACGCGTTGCCTTAAATGCAAATATTTCTTCATTTTACTAAAAATTATTGACCACCATTGGATTTTTGTACTCTTTTATAGATTAGAATAGGTTTTTTTTTATGAAATTAAGAGTGTTAGATAAATCTTACTTACATTTTATTTCGTGTTGTTTAAAATATCCAAAATTAGTCTTCTTTTTATTAAAATTTTATAGGCTTCGATTGTGACAGGAATATTTATAGAAATAATAATAATGAATTTTATGATGATAACAAGGATTTGTATAGCTAAGCACATCCTTGTTCTTACTATACAAATCGTTGCTTTTCCCGAGTATGTTTGGAAAATAAAAAAATAAAAATCGCGATGCAGACACCGTTTTAAAACCCGCCGTGTTTGAAAATATATAACCCAAATAAAACAAAAATACCATTCTTTAATAATAATATTTATGTTAGGCTTTATCTGTACATTTCTTTTTAATAGAACTTTGCTAAATTATTATTATTAAAGCAAAATGTATCATCATGATTATTGAACGTTCGATTTTCACTTGTCGCCATTTTAATTAAACTAAACGAAACTAAGATTCCGTAATTTGCATTATTTTATCATGTGACGTATTACAGGTCAATCCGTCATCAAGGTCGATCGGTTCTATCAGTCCGATCAGTCCGATCAGTCAATTACTTTTACTATAAGTCTGACGGATTGCTGACGTGAGTTTGACGCGAACTTGACTGATCGGTGACTGATCGATGACCGCTGACTGATCGCTGAAATAGTAACGCCTAAGGTTGCAAGTACTGTAAGATAATCGCTTCCAAGTTATCAATTCAATTACGATTCCAGTATTGTTTTTCTTGAATGACAGTCTCTATATATTAGCAATTTTCTTTATACTTTTCAACATTCAGTAATGATTTAATCTTTAAAGTGATACACATTTGATTAAAACAAACAAAACCAAGCAGCAGTATCTTTCATGCTATTTGCATTCTATCAAATGAAGGGAGGATGGGCATGTTTGATAAAGATATTTATTTTCTGTGGCTAAAAAGCGTTTTCTTTTCCCTAAGAGGATTTATGGGTTAATCAATTACATGAGAAGACCGATAAACCAACAAAAAAACTAAATATTTTAACTGACGTAGTAGAATAATGGAAGCGGTAGCATTATGACAAAAACCGATAACTGCTTTAAAAAATAAATTTAAATCCTATCAACATGTATGTTCTGCTCTTTTTAGAATGTCGACTTGGGTACACGTCTTTCAGCAGAAAAGCATGTGTGCCATGTCGTAACAAGACATACGGGAAACGATGTGCGGGGATATGTTCTTGCATAGCGACAGAGAGGTAAATGATTGTTGATGTAACCAATCGATATAAGACAAAAAGAAATTATAATAGGTTAAAGCAGTTCACAAATCTAATAACATCTCTACTTTAACATTACATAGTCATTAATGAGATTAGCAATGCATCCGTTAATCTTGTTTTGGTAAACAGTATGTCTTTTTTATTAATTCTTTAATTCTTTAATGGACATAAGTATTAACATCGTTTGGTGATAACATAATACAAAACAACCCATAAGGTTGGTCGTCATATTTGATAGAAACAATGTACGCTTGAGAAACATTGTATACAATATGTCATCTAGTTCTATTAACTTTTAGTTAGGAGACGCTCTAATGTGTCTGGAACTATTTTCCTAGGGACATAATCCAGTAAAACAATATTTTTATAACAACATAAAAAGAACATCATCATGAACATATTTTTTTGGATTTCCCCAGCCGTTGTTCCAGTAAACATACAAAATATAACCCTATTTGTTCTTATTAACTGGAGTAGATAACTATACATGTTAGAAACTATGGGCTCTTGTTATAATACATTCTAGAATATTTCTCGTGAAAAAGCATATACTTACATATGTATGTTTTATGGAAGCATTATCATAATTTCCAAACTAAAAACATAATATAATTACAGCATATGACGTCATACATTTTGAAAAAACACACATCAGTCTTTCTTCAAATTAACCATTCTTACAAAATGTATATTAATGCATAACTAGTATTTCGACGTTTCCTTTTTTTTCATAGAGTACAACACAAAATAAAGTATACAATAGTTAATTATGATTGTGTGATTTTTCTGTCGATAAATATGTTACAAAAAGGTCAAAAATGGTTTTAATTCTATGAAATAATTATGTAAATATGTGCTTGTATTTCAGATGCGACTATATAAAAGGGTGTGTAAATGATTCAAGTGAAGATATTGTCACAACAGAAACATTTATTGAAGGTAAGACGTGTTTCTGAATCTCTTCTGTCTTTTGTTTGACAAATTTGCAGTGGGGTTAAACATGTCTTTTGAGATCTCAAATTATCCTTATACGTCTATTCATTGTAGAATAAAGAAATACATCGCAATACGCAGACAGTAAAACTCAATTTGCAATAGATCCGACTCCAATGTCAGAATAGATACACATTGTTAAACGCACAGAGGTTACAAAACATCTTATAAATTATGTAAATGGCAGTGTAAATTTAAAGAATGCATCTATGAGTCGACATCGTCTTTGACTAGTTTATGTTCAGATTTAATGCATACTGTTCAAGAGAAAATATTTAAGCACATGTAAATATCGTGTTTATTTTCAAGCCCTGTCGTGTTTCCCATTGATTTTTAATTATCATAAAAGATTACATATTAGGGGGCACATAACTGTAATTAGCTCATAAAAGAAGGGAAATGTCAAAACCTTATAATAAAAAAAAATCCACTTAATTTGTCTTAAATTTGTCGTTAAATGTCATCATCATGCTTTCTTATGTTTGAATTGTCTTGTTTAGAATGTCGACTTGGATACACATCATCTAACAATAAGTCGTGTGTGCCTTGTTCTGATAATTCGTACGGAAAAAGATGTACAGAAAGATGTGCGTGTACAGAGGCAGAGAGGTATATCATGTACATGATGATAATCAACATTACTTTAAAAGCAACCCATACACTAGATTAAACTTTGCCATTATGTTGATCTATCAAAAAATCAGATAAGTAATGGCTCAGATTATCTAGTTTCAAGCAAGAGGCAGCATTTTGTTTACAATGTACAACAACAACATTTCGCTCTTACTTTTATAATTGTGTTTTTACTTTGAGGGCTAGATGTTAAAATGCAACATCGTTCATCACATGTTCATATTTCGTTTTTAATGCAATCGGTCCCTGCTCATGCAAAACATTTGATGATTTGTTACACAGCTTTTAACATATTTTTAGATTGTCATTCAGCATGTTACAAGGATTTTCTGAACTAAGTGTTAACATCGTTGATGCTTTCTTCAATCTCAAGAGGTCACATCTATGGCCAATGAACACTTTTTCCGGACTATGACATACCCCATCACACAATGACCCACTATATTTCAAACAGATCGTTAATGAAGAGTCAATGTATTATCATTTTTTTTTCATAGACGACTGAGCATTTTGTTGATTTTATCTTTTCCATTCTATATGTTTGTTAACATGTTTGAGTTGGCATCATTTAACTCAGAAGCATTTCAGTATTTGTATCCATATTTCAGGTGCGATCATATTATGGGGTGTGTGTATGATTCCAGTCCAGTAAACAAAACAAATAATAATGATATTGAAGGGAATTAGCGTAAATCTAAATATATCGAAAACGGATTGCCAACCGTGGAAAATTCGAAGATAGGATTGACAAATTGGCCTCACGGGTTATGATGTGTTCTATAATCTTTAAAACTAAGTGCAATTTGATTGATAATTTAAAAAAAACACGTTTTAAAGAATCATGTATCCGACGTGCTTTTCTAGATATACCTTTAAATCAGGAACGCTCAAAAGCCGATTATTTGAAAGCAAAGAACTAAAAACGTTGAATAACTTTAAAGATGGTACAGCTTTTTTTTTAGATTTGATCTTCACATCTGAGATCGCGTAGTCAAATTGGTACGGATATTTATATTTACAGATATACACACGGTATCAATCAACCTATACGTTATTATGACCATGACACTGATGTTACGTTCATTTAAAATATCATTTCACACATCGTTGTTGGAATATTTTTTTTTGTACAGGACATCGTATAAAGTCCAGTTAATTATGTATAACGTAAACATGCGCAAGTGTTTATATAAACTGAGATATGTTTTAACTTGTTAAAACGGATCGTCGAACATCATGACGATACAGTATTCTCATATCTTGGAGTTACATACTGTCAAGTAATGTTATTTTTCAGACAGTGTATCACGTTTTAACACTTTATACTTGTATGTGCACTTGCTGACTAAGTTATATCTGAGAAAATGATTTATTTAATAATTGTTTGTGAACGAACCCTAAGTTAATGTCAGTTATTTCAATTTCAGTATCGTAATGTGCGTTAATGAAAATCTTGTAAGTTAAGTTGTTTATGCGTTATCCAAATTCTTTTTTCCAATTTGTTTTAAACATTATTCGTTAGTTGCGTTGTCTCACCATGCCTATGTTATGTGGATGTTAAGTTTGTACACACGTGTTGGAATTCGGCATATTAGCTATGTGTTTATCAATTGTACACTTTAAGTTGTTTTTTAAAGATCAACCGGGGGTACATGAAAAAAACATCTCGCCCCCCCCTTTTTTTTAGATCATCGAAAGATTCCAAACCGTGTATATAAATATTACTTATCACAAAAAATACACTATGGTCCTGAATAATAAACTGAAGGTACTGACGTTGTTTATTTTCTTAAACGCGTGTTTTAGTATTCTTATATTTGTTTTTGTTTAATGTATTCTTGTCTTTCGTTAATTGAAATGTGCTTTGTCAATATGCCGTTGTGGTATTTTGTTGTTGACATATTTATTTGTTTTTAATATAATAAAGATTATGACACAATTTTGAATGATGTTCTGCTATCTTTTAAGTTATATCTGAGAAAATGATTTATTTAATAATTGTTTGTGAACGAACCCTAAGTTAATGTCAGTTATTTCAATTTCAGTATCGTAATGTGCGTTAATGAAAATCTTGTAAGTTAAGTTGTTTATGCGTTATCCAAATTCTTTTTTCCAATTTGTTTTAAACATTATTCGTTAGTTGCGTTGTCTCACCATGCCTATGTTATGTGGATGTTAAGTTTGTACACACGTGTTGGAATTCGGCATATTAGCTATGTGTTTATCAATTGTACACTTTAAGTTGTTTTTTAAAGATCAACCGGGGGTACATGAAAAAAACATCTCGCCCCCCCCCTTTTTTTTAGATCATCGAAAGATTCCAAACCGTGTATATAAATATTACTTATCACAAAAAATACACTATGGTCCTGAATAATAAACTGAAGGTACTGACGTTGTTTATTTTCTTAAACGCGTGTTTTAGTATTCTTATATTTGTTTTTGTTTAATGTATTCTTGTCTTTCGTTAATTGAAATGTGCTTTGTCAATATGCCGTTGTGGTATTTTGTTGTTGACATATTTATTTGTTTTTAATATAATAAAGATTATGACACAATTTTGAATGATGTTCTGCTATCTTTTACATTTGATTTATTATATCTGTATTTTTTTGTTAACACATTGTTGTCAATATAATGGAAAGTATGAGATAAGCATACACGTGAGGGGAGTTGGTAATAAAACAAGACTTAATCTTTCATTTCTTACATAAAAAAGGCTTATTCCGAGTCAGGAATATGACAGCTATTATCCATTCTGTTGATATTTATGAGCTTTTGATTTTGCCATTTGCTTAGGGACTTTCCGTTTCTCATTTTTATCTGAGTTCGGTATTTTTGTTATTTTACTTTTTGAAAAAAAACAAGCTCGCGCCATGTTTCGATTTCTTCAAAGTTCATGTTTATTAAATTTAAGTTACTTTTAAATATTACACCACATAAAACACATTGGTGAGTTCCATGTCATAAACCCACAATTCGTTCTGAAGATGCATGAAATATTTGTCACTGGAATTTAAACAAGCAACAATAAATCACAATTCACAACTTATAGTATACTAGTATCTAGTTGTGAAATACAAAATGTATGTATAGTGATACTAATTAGGCAAATAAATAGACTACAAATACACACTACTTTATATAACTGACACAATTTAAAGGAATACTCTCTAAACTTTATAAGTAGAGAAGTGAAAAGTTGTTTTTGAATAGTAAACAAACTTCCGAACCGTACATGGTTTGTTAATGGTTTGGATGCAGTGCTTAAATATTTTGCATTATCTTTTGGTATAAAGTTTACAAATATATAATGTTGTAAGAACCTTAAACTACACATGTATACTAAGCTATAATAAAGGCAGATTCATTATTTTATTGAATAAACATAGCATTTATTAAAACTGACGATCAAATATCAACAGCTTAAATACTAGTACGTATACACAAACTGATTTATTTTTTATTAACTTTTAGCCATACCGCACCTTTTTATTAAGAATCATGAGTTTAGTTGTAATATAGTAATGTACTAAGTTACCTTATGGATCATTGATTTCGTTATCTGTTGACCCGATTGATTACAAACACATACTTTTGAACTTAAACATTTTAAGTAAAAACGGTAAATTTTAAACATAAGCACTATATAGAAATTGTATAGGTTATATAATAAATATAAGGATAAATTGTTTGAATGAAAATCCTTATACGGTGGTGCCTTATTTATAGTTTGAACACTGTCTCAACACAGACTGAATGCAGTATCATGATCAGCTTCATGTACTATGGCGATCTTGGTGGTGTTTAGACGCACCACTGTGTAAAATAATATATTGAGCAGTACAAAAATATAGTAATAGAAGCTTTTCCAAGTTAGATAGAGTAACTTGCAAGAAAAATACAATAAAAGTAAACAAGGACATATCAACAGAAAACGAATTCAAGCAACTGACAAAAAACAAATATACGCATATGTTAATTTGCCTCTGCTTCATTTCTTTGTATTGTCTCATTGACAATTATATCATAACTTCTTATTTTTTAGGTTATGTTTAGGATTTTCCGTTACTAATTTTCAAATACGAAAAACATTTTTACATGGTGTTCAAAACATTTCAAGGTTAAATGTATGGCATCAATGTTTGCGTGTATACGATTAACATAAGTCCGTAATTGCAATTTGAATAAATAAACTCACATTTATTGAAAAAGAAGCAACATATGTAGACGAATAATTTATTAGTTTCTCAACAAAACAACAACAGAAATAAAGAATCAACAGACTATTTAATCTTTAATTACTTTTTTTTTATTTATTCGGGAGAAAACTTTAAATTTTAATAAATAAATACATATATTAACCTAAAAGGCATTATCAAGCATAATGGGCGTAACTCGTGGTATCATACCGGCAGACTGAATGGATCTAAACATGGTCTGACAATTTTTAACGTTAATTTTGTGATTTGGTATAAAATGGACATAAACAGCTCGCCAGAAGATTCAGTCTTGACATACTTGAACGGACTGATTTACCTGATTATGATAGCGGTCGGAACGGCATCCAAACGTTCTTAAAAGTCTTAACGGTTTTTTGATCTACCGGGAAATCCAGTCTATTAAGATATGATCAGACCAAAATGATCGTTTCAGACTGAAATCATGCTACTAGTGTGCAAAAACATGTAAAATGCCGAGGTAATCATTGACTCGTATTATTTTTATTGATCTTCATATTTATCTATTTCTAGAACTGTTATAACAAAATGAATAATGTGTAAAATATGGATGTAGTTTAAGGTATATGTATAAACATGTGGTATAATGATTTATAAACGCTTACATCAACATTGTATGGACTCGAGCAAGATTTTGTTTGGTTGAAATCGTACACAATCTCCTCTTTTATGTTGATTTATTGTATACATTTAGCTGTTTGTAATTGAGTATAACGATCAACTTTTATATTGCAGGTTCAAATCAGCATATCATGATTTATAAAGTGTGTGCCGGTTTATTTTTCTTACTCTTCATCATGTCTGTGGTGTGTATTTTGAAGAAAGGCACCATAGATGACATCATTTCAAGAAATACCAAGAAAACAAGCAAAACAGAGAAAGGAATAATACTAACATTTAAAAACGGTGAACATTTGGAATATTGTGCTAGTACATACGATATCATGGATGAACACTACGTTTTTTCAAATGTACTTCAAAGTGTCAGTGTTTAGCATAAAATTATGTATGTACATCACACTTATTATTTCTAAAATCTTTCAATGCAGAATGCGCGTGCGTTTAGTTCTGTATCTGATCTTTTTACCAATTTTGGATTCGAGCCTCACTGATGAGTATTTTGTAAAAGAAAAGGTGCGTCTGGCGTACTGTTTTTTTTAATCAAATTTAACATAAGTTGAATGTGTATTTTTTTTACTAAACTAATCTGTGACTAATCTGTAATTGAAATTCGAATTAAATGTGTAACTCGTTTTTATTTAAAATATTCATTGAAAGAATAATATCATACAAACAGAAACAGGAAGAATATTAAAAACTACGGAAACAATTCCGATTGAACAAACAATCGTTTGTAAGCCAAGGTACTTATTTGTTAACATGAACACCTGTTTTGTAACAATACGCAGTCACTTTCAGCATGAATTTCAAATTTATAACAATCTGCACATGATGGAACCAGGACGAACAATGAACACCTATAAGAATAATCAGGAAATACATATTAATTGAACAACAGAGAAATTGATACTGCATTGTACCATATTTTCAAACAATAGTATTGTCTATAATCAATCGATTTAAGTGCTTGATAATGACTAGCTTGCAGACAACTTAGGTTTTAGTATGTAGCATATCATGACATGATTTCAGTATTATGTTTAAACTTTTTTAAATGTTTAACATAAATCATTGTCATCTTAGTTTAATTTTCCTAAAAAACTTATTTAGAAAACCGAAATAGTTAAATTTCATATAAAATAACATATGTAAAAAAACTCATTCAGCAAAATGACACTAGGTATACATGGAAGCTATAGTTTGAGCACACATTCTGAAATTACGCGTTGATTTTATTTTGTTTCAAAATTTGGTTACTTAAACTACGATCATACTGATTAATGTTTAAGTCTGGAACAGCATGGTTTGTTAACAAATTCAACACTGACTGTTCTCTTTAAACTCTGTTTAAAATGTTTTCGCTTGTCCCAAGTGAGGATCTTCTGGCCTTTGTTAGTCGTGTATGAATTTTAACTTTAGTTTCTGGTATATATTCAGTAGTTTATTATGCGTCCATTATCACTGACCTAGTATACATTTTTGTCTAGGGGCCAGCTGAACGACGACTTCATATGCGGGATTTTTTTCGCAGCATTGAACACCGTTGGATGACTTTGACTGGCTTTGTTGGGGTTGTTGTCTCTTCGACGCATTACCATTTCCAATTACAATTTTAAAAGTACTCTGTGTGTCAGTTACTGTTATTTGCGCCTTTGTGTTTATGTCGATTTGTGTCAATCTAATATTTCCGTACATATTTCACAATGTGCTTTACAATACCACTGGTCACGGTTATATATTGGAGTGTAGGATGAGTGAGCCCACATTTGTTGAAGCCAGCTAGTGTATTTTGTTTATTGGTTGTTGTTTGGATTGTCTCGCTTGTTTTATTTTGTTTTTTGATCGATAAAGCATAGATCATACCACATAATTCTTACTTACACATCATACTTAGTGCCCTTAATTTTCTGAGTTGACCTTTTTCGCTTAATCTGACTTGTGTGAATTTGATAATAAATCATGTATATCTACTGCAAAATGCTCAATGCTGAAATGTATTCTTAAATCATACTCATTGGGGATTGCGGATTTCCTGCCAGTACTACAATTTAAACTTTCTTGGAAAACCAAGTTTTTACGGCCAGTTTTTTAATGGAATTCCGTCTGCTCAGTCTGATCTTATATGAGTAGTTATTGAAGTCTTTACTCGTTTTGTTTTGTATCATGGTGTACACTTTTCCTTCAAATTATGATTGATTGATTTTTTCTATAAAAACACATTTTTTGCAATCCAACATTAAGATTAAAAAAACTGTATTTCTACTTGAAACTCTTTGATATGCATCATAAATACTTGATAGAACCAAAGTAAGCACCTGGACCAAACATTTGGTTGTTGGTTCTGACATGTTGCGCTAGTTCCATGTTTCTTTACATGAATGTATTTTTTCGTCAGGAGGTATGTTGGTATACAACGAGGCGATTTCAAAAGTTTTTGTAGCGAGAGCGTTCGTGTATATCACTAACGAAGGTTATATGTGGAGTAGTGAATGTGAAAAGGAAGATATTCTACATAAGATTTTAAATGTAAGTCTACAAATTTCGAAATGCTCTCAGTCGGTGACCGCTTAATGATACAAACTGTCTACCTGAGTTGTCAAACTTGTGTACTTTTGAAAGAAATACGGTCGTCCAGGTTTAGCGTTCTCTGGTTTTGAATATATAAGTGTATCTTTATTTATGTGGCCGTCATTTTGAGTGGTTTGTAATGCAGATATAATTGTTTTCAGTTTAAACATATTTGTTTATAGTGGATTGGGAAACAAGTTTTACAACTTATATTAATCCCTTTCCACTTTGCGGGTGCGAGTGCTGCCTTGTAGCGGCATTAGCCTACTCTTTTTCGAAATCTACAAGGGTGTCTTTAACGTGCAAGAGATATGGCTCTCTCTTAACACGGGTCAGCCATTTATCGTCCCCGTCCGACGGACTATCATCGTTTCCTTAAGACCATACTCGCAAATGGTGTCAAGGGAGAGCCGAAAATTGAGTTCCTGAAATTTTCATCCCAAACGGGAATCGAACCAGGAACCTTTGTGTTAGTAGTCCGATGCACTAACCACTACACCACGGCTCTCGGTGTAACTAAACTCGGAAGAATGGGCTATGGTCAAGACTATTGTACAATCTTTCATTAGAGAGCTGACTATTTTGACTTCCTTTGTCTGCTGGTTGTATTACAACATCACCTCAGTTGATCATTAATGGTATGGCATTTTTGTGTCGTCAGAAGAGGTGTAATAAAACAATGAGTACTTATTGTTAGCTAGATGAACAACATCCGACATCATTTTGTCGATGACTTCTTCCAGTGTGGCAAATTTGGTTGTTTTTTGTACTTCGTGATTTTTTTTTAAACGCGGAATTCTTCTTTCTTCCGACGAGTCCTAACTGTATGGGTCTACCTCATTATCATTTGTTTTGTAACCAAAGTATTCTTAAATTTTGAGGGTTCTTGCAAAATCTTTAAGTCATCTTCCAAATTCATTTTATCTATGTCACTTGAGGAAGTGCAACAATTTACACCCTCAAATCAATATTTAATTATATTCTAAGTTATAGGGACTGTTCCTAAATTGACAACCGTGGTGTAGGTATTGATCGGAATTTGTCTATTTCTTTTAAATCTACAGTTGCGAGCTTTTAAGTAAATTATGTAGGTCTATTTGTCTATTTGAAGGGGTGGTTAATTTGAACATCATCACGTTGAATTATATATATCTGCTTAATGGGAATCTTATTTTATTCAATACTGTTATTATCACTAAGGTATATTTGAAGACCTTCTAGTTTAAGATCAGACAATTTGAGATCGGCGGTACAAGTTCTAACTTATTTTTCATAAAATATAAACTTAAAAATTGCTTCTTGATGTAAAAGATCCATCAAACTGAAGGAACAATTGTATAGAATTGTGTTACATCTATATATAATATGTGTATCAATTGAATGGACGATCAGGTGATCTAACTATGTATATGTGGAATAATTTCCAACGAAATAACAAAATGAAGTAGAACGACCTTCAGCTATGTGCAAACCCAATTCTAATTTCCAACCATGAAAAACCAAGCAATACAAAAAATAAACCAACATTAGTGTCGATTGTATTACAAAACTATAGATGAAAATATATGTTATATGACATACAAGTCAACCAACGACAATAGCTGAATTCTAGGTAAACGACTAGACAAAGCAAACATAAAATATAGTAGGGTAACACGTTTGCAAAAGGCAAAACAAATAATTCGTATTACATGTATATGGCAAAGAAGCCCACATATAGAACATCTACTCTTAAAAAACAGATTAAAACGTAATTTTAAGTACAAACGACATAATGTAGGTGCACTACATATTAAATCACATGTACTGCCTATTTAGAAAACTACAAACATCACACAAAAATAAAACACAATAGAATGCGGAAATTGTTTTTCATTATATAGAAATGGTTTGATTTCCGATACAATATATAGTCAAATTCGTAATTCTTTTTTTATTCTATCAAGTGTTGTAGTCTACTCTAAATACTAAATATTCATTTGAAAAATAGGAGATTGTCTCAGTTATGGTGTTTTTCAAACATTTGTTAATGTTTTTCTTGATTGACTTATTTAGTTACACCTTATGCAAAAGTGGTGTATGTTACAATAACGGAAGGTAAGTGCTACAATGCTGTAATAATTCTGAACAAAACATGTGTCTAAAGTCATGATTAAGGTTCCAGACATCCATACATCGACTTTGGGATTTCCTTTTCTATGCCTCTTGATTAAACTACTGTATTAGTATTTTATTATTGCAGTGACATATTCATTGATAATTTGCTGTCCTCTAGAATAATATTAAAAAAATATCGTCACCATCGTGTTGATGAGATTTATTTTATCTCTCATAACATGAATTATATCAACTCGTTTGTTTGATTTGTTTGATAATCAGCATGTTATGTTGTTACATATGCACTTTGTCTTTTGTGTCATATATTGTGGTTTCATACCACGTCAGTAAGATATTTGTAAATCATATGCTAAGTAAGACTATTACAACTAGTGTTATATAAAAAAAAAAGGTGTTGTATGATTGCAAATGAGACAATTCTCCACAAGAGACAAAAATGACACACTTATTAACAAATATAGGTAACCGTACGGTCTTCACCAATATGTAAAGCCAATACCGCATGGTCTGCTATAAAAGGCCCCGCAATGACAATGTAAAACAATTCAAACAAAAAAACTAAAGACGTTACGTATGTACAAATAAGAACGAAGAACAAAAAGGTAACTTGTAAGCAAACAACAACCACTGAATAACAGTCTTCCGACTTAGGAAAAGCACATACATACATAATGTTGCGGGGTTAAACATGTAAGTGGTATCCCAACCCTCACCCTATTATATTAGTTTTGAACAAAGCAATGTAATAATCTCAAAAAAAAAACAAGTTTCTCTTTACTTTTACTAGGTGTTCAATAGATGTGAATTATTAATTTTGTGTTATCAAGCCATATAGTTATTTGATGAATGAGTTATAAAATGGAAAATGTGGTACTGGTCACAGAAAAAGGACAATATATTTTTGATCTTTGATTGTGTAGATATTACAGACTGGGGCATGTTTTAGAACATTTGAGAAATATACTTGTCCCAGTAGTCACAGGCTTCTTACATTACGTTGAATAGACTAATTTACCATGTTATGTTTAAAAATAAGATTAAGTGTCAGTCTTTGAAAGAATCAGGCAAATTAGGCAAATCTTAAAAAACGTCCGAAACAAAAAACTGTCTACCCTACCCTTTTATTTTTCGAATTACTTTAAAACTGATATAAAAATGGTAGCTCTTCCACCTTTTTATGACTGGCTATTTGAGAAATGCCTACTAGATAACTTTTGGCACATTACGGACTTGATAACTCTGCATGTTATTCCTCATACATTTCAACCAAAGTATGTCTTGAAATTTATGAAATACCAGAACAAGAAAGGGAATCTTTTGTATTTGTGCATCATCATAGTGTACTTGGATAATGTAAATTTGCACGGGTTTTTGTCTTTTTATCATAAAACCACTGTGTGATTCTTAGGCATATTCGTACTTAATTGAGGTGAACTTAAACTAGAAAATGAATAGGTAGTTGACATTGTTGTGTAATCGTACGGTTTTTGTACTGATACTTAGTACAATATGGATACCTTTGTTATTTAAATAGATTTTATGGCAAAAAAATGAAAATAACGTTTTTGTGGTTCGTAATTTGACGTATATTTTAATCCTAGGAGTGCGCAGAAAATCATAAGAAGCAAAAGACCTCTTTGTAGAAATACAATGTCCGAAGCAATCAGTTTACGTGCTAACCCTTCTGAAGTTACATGTAAACTATAATATATGTACATCATTTGACGGTTATCGTATTTGATATCGAAATAAGTTAAAGAGTGAATAATATCCAACATAGTTATTGCTGATACTTTTATCATTATGCAATTAATCTACTGTGGATTCCATTTTTTCATAGAAGACCAATTTTGTGGTTTTCGTTCGTAAAGAAAAACCACGAATTGCAAATTGTCTATATGATGGGTTTGCAGTGGACAAGACCAAGCAATTAGATACTCACGAAAATGCATGTTTCTTCAATCCACATTAATTGGTACCAACGAAAATTCACGAATCACCAATAATAAATATGGCATTTTTGTTTAAAGCATAAAATCAGCACTAATGTCACCTAGACGTGATAAAATCAAGTGTAGTATTTTGATCGTGGTGTAAGTCTGTGCTATAAATAGTTTACAGCAGCATGTGACTAAGAAAAGTAAAACCAACAGGGAGTTGAAAGTATAGTAGACAAACATTACATTCAATCAGTAATATCATTTTCATGCCGGTCGTAGGTTACACTCTTACAACAATATTGTTATTCACGCATCGCTGTATAAGGTATATAGAATCGGGTTAATCTAGCCAGTTTTGTTTTTATTATGTAATAATAATGCATGCTTTAGGTAAAGATGGTAAACAATATATGAATATATCAATTTACTTATTTCCAGGTTTTGTTGTGATAATTTCGAAATGATAGAAGGGATATGCAGGAGTAAGTATTTAATGAATGTCTTTTTTTTTATTTATTAATCACCAATATGTCAAGTAAGAGATGCATTTAATTGTACTTAACTACATCAATAAATAGAAGTTTAACTTGTTGATAAAACATTTAGTATTTAATCTGTAATTTCTTTTATTTATTAACTGTTTTTAACACGGCTTTGTGTGATGATTTTTTTTAGAATGTCGACTTGGATACGTTTCCTTACACAAACAATCTTGTCTGCCGTGTCTTAATAATACATACGGGAAACGATGTGCAGAAACATGTGCGTGTACAGCGCATGAGAGGTAAATGAAAACTACCAAAACGACATAATACTGAACAAAAGGGAAAATAAAAAACAGAATGATACAAATTGAATAAGATATATACTTTAACAATAAATTGACTTGTCCATTAATCAAACTTATAATAGATCCGTTAATCTGTTTTTGATTAAGAAGTGTGCATTTCTTTCTTCTTTAAAATGTACACAAACGTATTTCAATGGGTCATCACATTTGATTATAACTGTGTTTGCGTACAGATCATTGTAAAAGAAGTCGATAACAAACATGCCTTTCGAAAGAGGCATATATCGGGAACCAGCTTCTCCGCGTTGTAGGCAAAAATTAAAAATTATGAAATATACTTATCAGTATATAAATTTACAGGAAACAGTTTTTGAAATATTTCGAGGGAAAGAGATCTTGGAAACAATCTTTTTAGAAAATCATATTTTTTTTTATCTTTAAACCTACCCAGCATTTTGTCTATTAAACACATAAACTTAACCAGATTTCATTTGTTCAACAAGAATAGTTGATAAAACATATTATCTTATATAATATATCGGCTCTTGTTTTATAGAACATTAAGACTCGAAAAATGAACAAAATAATATATATGAACTCAAAGAATAAATTTTTAATTTTCAATCCGCTGGAAACTTTTGAAATAAAAGGGTTGAATTTAGACAAACATAATCACTGTATTTAACAAAGTAAGATCAAGTTACAATCATACCACATCTTTTTTTCTTTTTATCTTTAATACAAATACAATATATGATAACAAACATATTAAGTTATATGGTAAAACGTCGAGAATCAAGTAAAGTGCATTAAAAAAAATCTTAAACAAAAATACAGTTTCGTCGAGGTGGGCAATCTTCTCTTGAAATATTACGTTTCGATAATTCATTTTCTTTTCATAGAGTACGATATTAAACAAAGCGTAATCTAGTCTGATACAGTTGTAGTTGCTTTCAATGATTCTGTCGTCAAAACTTGTTTGTAAAAAAAAAAAAAAAAAATTGTATACAACATCACAAATATAAGAAAATGTAGACAATTAACAAACTGCAGACACCATATAGATAATTTTAAATTGATCAATAAGGATCATCCAAGGAAATATATTCATCATTACAGTTGTCAAAAATAGGCAATGTTTGACTGGAGGTAACTCATCGATATTAAACAAATCTTAAAATGTCTTAAATTAATATGTTTGTTGCTATGAAAAACCTATATATCATGTATATCTAGTTTTGCGGTTAAAGGAATAGTGAAGGTTCATTTTTTTCTAAATTATATTTTTATTGTTTACTTAATGTACTTGAATTAATATAATGCATTATAATATGACGACTGTATTTTTTCTGTAACACATTAGTTGTTGCGTTTTTCGTTTATGCATGATACCTTTGGGGCTGGTTGTGAAACTGTGTGTATTTAACTGATACCGATAGATGGTGTATTCGTGGGATCGTTTTTTCCTTATTCTCTGCAACATTGATATTTATCAACTATGTGCTTTATAAGTGATCCCTAAATTATAACTACTATCGAAAAAACAGCCTTATTCTATTTTTGCAAAGACGCAACATCTAAAAGTTCATAGGTCAAAGTCATGTCTTGAAATAATGTAATAGTACCTTCAGCAAAAATAAACCCACCCTATTCCTACTAACGTAGGAAAGTCTATAGGATTCTTAGTATTTACAGCTGGACTGCTTAAAGGGGTCACAGTAGGGATTAACTTAATCAATCAGAACAACATCCTCCACATTTTCACTATGACAAGCATATTTTGGGTGTTAATAAATTTTTTCAACACAGCTTTGTTTATCTATGTACATCTATATTTCAGATGCGACCATGTGAAAGGATGTACTAATACTTCCGCTGCATTAAATAACACAACGGATATCTTTGTTGAAGGTAATTTTTGAAATCCAAAATATGGAATGTCTTGTGTGTTTTTATCATGTTTATAGTATTTGTTTTATGATAAAATCAGTGATATAAGCTATGTTTCTCGAAAATATCAACTTGCTTTACAAAGGCAATTTTGATGAATTTCAAAGATTATTAAATGTTACATGAAGATTAAATTATATCCTAATGTCGTTGTTTGATAATTTTTCAAACAAACAAATAATAAGTATTATACATATATAGAATATAAGATCATAATAATGTTATTCATGTAACTAGTTCAGTCTTTGTGTTATCTAAACGTTTAGTGAAATGGCTTAAAAAATCCAAATGTGAAGTCAGTTACGATAAAAAGTCATTACACATTAAAGGGAGTACTTTTTTTTTTAAATATTATTTTTTTAAATTGAGAACTGATAGAAACAAAAAGACACCTTTTGTTTGAATATTGCTGGAAGTATACTTTGCAAAGTGCAGTTATTTATACTGAATAGTTTTAACGTATACTCTAATATTATATATTAGAATCATTTCAATATAAATTCACTTTTTGTGTCGACTATCAACTAATGTCATACAGCAAAAGGGTCGGTTAAATAAAAAAAAAAACTTTTTCAAATCTAGAATTGCACGTACTAGTCAAAAGCCGGGATTTCTATTAATTCTGTTTACATATGGACGTTTACAACCTTATTTTAATCAAACCTGTCTAAACTGCGTATTGGTAATGGCTTGTTAAATTTTAAATGGTTGCCTTTCTTCAATGTTACAGACAGCACAATATGAACGTTTCTCTAATAATTTTGAATATTGGGCAGCTTTTTTTGTAGCTTAAACATCAAAATCGGTCGCATCTGACTGAATTGCAATTGCAAACTTAAGTTGATTGGCAATAATTTTAGATTATTACCTCATTGACATACACTCATGTTTTCAAAGATATGTTTCGTTAGCTGTAAGACTAGCTTGTAACTGCCATAATCATAACTTAAGTCGTTACTTTATTAATGACAGGCTCGAACATAATAAGATAACGTTATGGTTAAACAAATAGGGTTGACCCGAATGGACTGTAACAATCGGAAACTGTATTGTGTAGGATCAAATGGTGGGTATCGTGTTGACATGTTTGTTAGGCTTTTATTATGTCATGCTTCTATTGAGACTCAGTCGTGTTTGTATGTTACGATGCATTTAACGTACACATTTAATGGCATTCGTTTACTATAGAAGGTTTAACTCTTTTAACAGATGCACAATACATGCATTTAAAATTTATATATACTGTTAGTAATTAAGCAACATTTAAATGACATTTAAGCGTCAAAGAATTTTCCTAGCAGTTTTTGAACACATACAATAATTAATATAAAAGCAGTGTCTTTCTATTTTAAGATACATATATACAAACGTCGCTCAAAACAACAGACTTCCAAAAACGCAACGATAGGTGTACATATTTGTTCGATATTCACTTTGTACAAACTAATAAGCACGTTCTCCCATTCAAGTATACAAATATATGCATACTATTAGATATTAAGTAATATGCAACAGCATTTTTTTAAACTTCAAACAAACTAGACGATACGTGTTTAAACATTAACAATATTAGATAAGCATTGTATGATTACTTTCCATTTTTAGATACAACTATAAAATCGTCACTTAAAACAACAGAAAATAGAGAGCTCAACGGTAAGGGTATATATTTGTTAAATAGGGATTTTGTATAAGAAATGATGAGCAAAATTTCGTAACCTACAAAGTTTAAAGCACGTGTCAACAGTTGACAATTTTAACATAATTAAAAATTTGCTTATTGTTTTCAACAAGGCACACAACAGCTAAATCTATATTCTACGTGCACACAATTATATTTGACACCGAAATCGCAGAATTGCATTAATTAGCTGGTCAGGTGTATTTACTTTCACCGTCTAGTATACTGTTTCAAATTCAATGGCAAATTTGTCAGACTTTACGTGGTAATCACTATTGCACATACATGTATGAATATGCAATGCGAGACAAGTGATATGCATTTATTGTGATAACTTTGAAATCCATTTCGCGTATCTAACATATAAATAGCGATTAATAACTATAGTAAAGATAACATTTATGTAAGTGTTGTGTTTGTTTTAGATCCAAGCCTCAAGCCAATATCTATTTATTCCATTTCGGTTGCTTCTTTGACGTTTATGCTGATCATTGGCATACTTTTGATAGTGTATTGTAGAAGATACGCTGGTACCCGAAGCCAAAAGAGTGACACAAAAGAGAATAACATCCAGCAAACCAGTCTAATAGTAAAAAGATAAAACAATGTTACGTGTTACGTATCCTAGCGCAATAGCGCAAAAATATATACATATACAATAAATCATAAACATTGACAAATTGACTTGGAAAAAAATCGACATTTGGAAACTGTGACACCTTCTATTCATTTCTGTATCTGTGAATGTGATACATATTTTCAACTCTTCATCTTGACTTAGTCGCAGTCATGGTCATCGTCATTATTTCGTGCATGATATTTGCGCTCCAAGCACTGAGCAAAGTTGTTTTTTTTGACATGATAACACAATAAAGTGCACAGGTTAATTAAATAAGAAAATGATAAAAGTCGTGTTTTCATGACCATAGCCTAAAATGTAATTATAAGTATTGACTGCTTCTTTTTGTAACTTCAAAGGGTTGTAAAAGGGTTGACAGTGCGCAGATTTTTAGAATGAAGCGCTTATGCGCTTCATAAAAAAATATACTTCGGTCAACGCTTTTACACCCCAATGAAGTTACAAAAAGAATTAACCACATCACAGTTTGCATCGCTTGTCAGTTTGGACACAATACTGCAGACCTGATTCGGGACTTGGAAAATCTTGTATTACACATTTCATTAACACAGCCGTATATGTTATATATAGCACAAAGCGTATTGTATCTTTTGTGCTAGTTACAATTTCTGTTTCGAATCAAAGCTATTATAATTGTTTTCTCTCAGGTTTTGACTGGATTCATGTTGCTCAGGCTTTAGTTTTCTATGTTTTGTGTTGTGTACTGGTCATTTTCTGTCTGTCTTTTCAACCATGGTATTGATAGTTTATTATAACTTATGAATGGTTTTTTTTTGGTCTTTCATTTACTTGAAAGAACATAAGTAGACACACCCAACTTAAATGTCTGTGTCATATTTTCATGATTTTACTACTTTTACTGTTCCGATTTCAATCCTTATTTTACGATACTGTTGTCAGGTCATTAAAGATCGCATATTTAGGCGTTAATATTGATTCACTTATAGGGTCTTTGCATCGGAACTAAACACGTTTATTCAAAAACCAGTTGTTGGAATGACACGGATTATGTTCTTCTCATATATGTTATGATGGTATGACACTAAACCCCTAACGGGAAGGACTGTGTCTGATATTCATATGATGAAACCATAATAAGTTTTATTGAAGTCTGGAGCATGCATGTCAGCTAACTGCTAGTAGTCTGTTGTTATTAATGTATAATCGTCATTTTTTTTTTCTTTGGTTACATCTTCTGACATCAGACTCGGACTTCTCTAAAATGGATTTTTAATGTACGTATTGTTAAGCGTTTACTTTTCTACATTGGCTAGATGTATAGAGGGGGGGTTGAGATCTCATAATCATGTTCAACCCCGCCACTTTTTTGCGCCTCTCCGAAGTCAGGAGCTTCTGGTTTTTGTTAGTCTTGTATAATTCTAATTTTTGTTTTTTATGTACAATTTGGAAATTAGTATGGCGTTCATTATCATTGAACTAGTATATATTTGTTAAGGGGCCACTTGAATGAAGCCTTCTGGGTACGGGAATTTCTCGTTACATTGAAGACCTGTTGGTGACCTTCTGGTTTTTTTTTCTATGGTCGGGTTGTTGTCTCTTTGATATATTCCCATTTTCCATTCTCAATTTTAAGAGCATGCATTGCATGCTAGGACGCACGCATAACATATTTCTTACGGTTCGTTTTTGGACCCAATAAAGTCAAAGCATATACAATAATAATACAATGCAACTTTAACTACCGTGTTTTATTCAGATACCTATTCATTATTTACTTTGCAACCTTCATGTCCCTTGTTACCATAAACATTTTCATGCTCCAATGCGAACCATAAGCTTTGCATCTTTTACACATTTGTTTTGCTACTAAAGAGACTCGTCGCTAATACAGCTTTACTGATTACTAATGCATGCATAACATTGTCTTCTGTCATTCTATTTAGTCATTTTCTTTGGGTATGGCAACATTATTATTTGTTTAACTCCCATTAACCAGTTTGCCTGTTGAAACATACCACGGAGTCAAAAAGTACTCAACACTTAAGCATCATAATTTTCATAAACCATCACATGCTATGTATTAATGTTTTTTTCCCCCAGTTAAAATGCATTTAGCGATTTGAGCTTATGTAAGTTACTTATGACTTGCTAGTGTATTATTGTTTCATGTGTCAGCATGCAATACAATGTTCAAGAAACACGAGTTAGCAATCATCGCTCATTTAGGTAAAACAATCATTAATTGATACAAAATTTAAAAGATAAATCACAAAAATATCCGATAGCCCTTGAAATGCTGCGTCTCTTAGATTGGAATAGCTATTTGCATGTTAACACTGACATAAAGGCATCAAATATACCAGAACTGGTATCATCCCTTATCAAAACGGGATGCAAATTATCAAACGCGAAGAGAGAGTGTCAATAATGTTTTTTTAACCGATGCAAGAACTAAGATTGACATTTTGTTAATGATTCGTGGTTCATTCTTGGTTTAACATGAATTACTTATTGAACTGAGCCAATAAAAAAAGTCAAAATAATGACGTCATATGAACAAAACTTTTCTCTTACACGACTTCAGGAGGATTGTATTAAACATTCAAAATGGCCCCTGTTCTACATATTTATATGCTGTTCTTCGTGAGGTTCGCAAGTGTGTTTAACATTGACCAAGGGATGTAACAGAGTGTACATTTAGGTGCAGCCCATTATCTTCTGTACTATTCTTTGTCTGTTTGTTTGGTGTTTTTTTTTGGCAAGGGCGTTTTCACTTTTTTTCAATCTATGAGTTTGAACGTCTCTTTTGTAACTTTCGTCCCCCTTTTCTTTTACATTTTGTCCCGCATAATGAGCATCGAGTTACAATTTGTTTCTACCTCTCAAACACAAACCCATAAAATCAATAGCAACCTTGGGAATGACTTCATTTACATTGAAAATGCATTGCATTTATGCTTAAAATAAAATAAATAAAACAGTATTACATTGTTTTGATTCTGTGAACTTTATTACCTAATATACTTTATTTTTAAACATGTAAGTATACATTTAAAAGTCATATTATAATAAGGTAGATGAACACATGAGTTCCCACTATCCTTTGTTATAAAAAAAGTAAAAGAAGAGGGACGAAAGATACCAAAGGGACAGTCAAACTCGTAAATCTAAAACAAACTGACAACGCCATGGCTAAAAATGAAAAAGACAAACAGAAAAACAATAGCACACATGACACAACATAGAAAACTAAAGAATAAACAACACGAACCCCACCAAAAACTAGGGGTGATCTTAGGTGCTCCAGAAGGGTAATATTCGCTTGTGACAGTAGACATTACTATCTGGAATCGCTTTTTGTATATATTGAATAATTTATTCAATTAATCAACAAACTATCTTCATATGTACATGTATGAAACAAAAAGTAAAATCACAAAAAAATCCGATGAAAATTAAAAAAACGGAAAATGCATAATCAAATGGCAAAAACAAAAGCTGTAACACGTCAAACGAATAAATGACAACTGTCATATTCTTGACTTGGCACAGGCATTTTCTTATGTATAAAATGGTAGATTGAACCTGGTTTTTCTTGTTTTATAGCTAGCTAAAGCTCTCACTTGTATGAAGTCGCATCAAATTACATTTGATTGGTAATGGTGCGATAACAAACAATATAAACAATATTTACTTGAGAACCAGTTTCAAGCCTAAACTTAATTGGCTTTGAACAAACATTTATTGTAGCAAAAGCTTGATCTCTCTTTACCTTATTCTTATCATTAATGAAGGTAATATATAGATATAGGAAGATTTGGTGTGAGTGCCGATTATGATCATTTATACAATCAATAAAAAAACTCTTGGTCACTGTCACTATCTGTGTCTAGCACTTCTTCGTCTACACTTTGTTTGGATCTGCATAGTTGGGCAAATGATTCCACTTTTGGCAACTGTTGCACTTCTTTCCCTTTGCCGGACATTGTCTCGGACGATTTGATTCGTGTACGACTGTAGACGGTTCTAAATTTGTCATCCCCTTTAGTTGTCCTTGAGTACACTCTAATGCCTGCGCGAGCTTTTTCCAATGTCAATGTGTCACCTTCGTTTAAAAGTTTCTCCTTTACTTTAGGAGATCTTGTCCCGATAACTGACGTAATAATTGTTTTACATTGTCTTATCGGGGCCTTTTATAGCTGACTATATGCGGTATGGGCTTTGCTCATTGTTGAAGGCCATACGGTGACCTATAATTGTTAATGTTAGTGTCATTTTGGTCATTTGTGGATAGTTGTCTCATTGGCTATCATACCACATCTTCTTTTTTAAACGAATAGGTAAACATGTCAATAATGCAGCGGTCAAAATTATGTTAAAGTCTAAATCACTAAACATACAACTATGTGATAAAGAAGCACAAAATGGCACATAAGCAAAGCATATTAAAGAAAAGAAGACATACATTTACCATGTTACAATAACATAATGACGGAATGTATAAGTACAGAGCCACGTCAAATATGTAACAAAAAAACCCATAAAATAAAATTGAGAATGGAAATGGGGAATGTGTCAAAGAGACAACAACAAAATCCATATAGGCAAAGCACATATCAAAATTGAAAGACGATCAACAAACAAGTGTAACATGAATCACATGCATATACTTTTCGTAAAGTGTTCAACAGTAAATACACTTTGAATATACGCAACTTACTAAAGTGACTGAAGCATGCACAAGGATTCCACTTATATCAATTCAAAAAATAAATTGATATGAGAAACGATGTTCTTTGTTAAGGTAAATTATATTTAAGTTCAAAATGACATTTCATTTAACATGTTTAAGAACTGATGGTTTCCTCTTTTCTAGGAATTGGCAGAATGGTATATTATATATTTGCTTTTGAAGCAAAAAATATAATACATAAATTGTGCTGTCTGTTAAAAAAGTACTTGATTATCAATATTATGATTTTTACCACCGACAGACACCTGTTGGAAGTGCTAAGTACATACTTGTGTAAGGGAAGTATGTGGGATGATTGTATGAAAATATCCGGGGTTCAAAATTCTATTCACAAAACTAAGGAGTTCAAGTACATGATGCAATTCAATGTTATTTGAAAACATGGAAAAAATACATCAGCATGCAGCTATTAAAACAATTGATAACCATTTATCAAGTTATGAACACAGTATTGTTCTATTCGTGGATCATCCTTGTAATGATCTTTTCCGTTAAACGATTTGTTTTATGGTGTCAGTCTTATATATTCTAAAAATTAGTTTGTGAGCAATGATCAACATTTACTTGATTTTCATATGGATGATTGTATGGCTCACATTACATAATTCAAAATAAAATCTGAGTAGAGTACCAATAATTTACACAAAATAAATTACGAAAGCATTTCTTATTTTATACATCCTCAGTAAATCATACAACAGTAACTTCATACATTACATCCGAGAAGGGAATGAGATATATTTTTAAAAAGATTTGCTAATCCTTTCAAATAACAAGAGATCACCCGAAGTTGTATTGTGTTCGTATTGCTTAGTAAACTATTTGTATTTTGTGTTATTTGTACTGTTGTTTTGAATGTCAATTGCTTTCAAAATTGTCAATTGGTCTTCTCTGCAGAATGGTCACATTTGCATTGATACCACATCTCCTTTTAACATTGTAAACTTCAAGATTATTTAAACTTTTACTACAAAAACTAAGTACACTGTTTGTTCATACAAGTACAACAATGAACACAATGTTTTTAATTAGACTACTAACACAGATGGTTTTACCTCAGACAAAAGTTGTATGCCTTATAAAAAATCTATCTACATCACGGATTTACGTGACATGCAATGATCAAAAGAATTTTTTTTTTGTTCTACATAATATTATGATGAAAAAAATATAATGATATTCATATTTAAGAAAATGAAAATGCTCCCGATATTTACAACGGTAAATAAAAATCATACCAAAGAATATTTAACATGTATTTAAAATAGAAATGTTGCAATATTTAGGTATACTAAAATTATCGGCGTTGACCTGACAATGTTCGTATTTAATGATAAAATTGATATATAGTTATTGTGCACTTGAAAAAATGCTTGGTTTGCCTTTAAATCATCAAGGGTGTTTACGTTACATATTACTCATTGTCATAACCCCTTTTTCCTAATATTTATAATTTTGATTTCGTTGTGAATTATAGCAAGTATGCCTTTTTTTCTTTTTTTGTCTAATGTATGCTACTAAAAATGCCTGCGTGTCATTTTTACTACAATGTTTGTACATGTCGTTTACCATTTTCTCTGATAATTGTTTCGTTTTTCTTTTCGATTGGTTCATCCACAAGCTCAAGATACTGTACGCTATGACATCTAGTATATAACCTTATCTTGTCATCTCTGTTTAATTTTAGAGATTGATAAAGATTTGTGTATAAAATGTTCACTTTAGAGGAACGATTGTGTTCATCAGATTCACCATGGCTGTCTTCTGTCTGCTGTTTTGTAGATAGTAGCGGCGTATAAGGATTTAGATAACCATCATTCGGTAACCTTATACCATCTGATGACTCACTAGAATTGTCATTATCACTTAAACTGGCTTGTTCTAAAGATGATATTATGAAAAATTCAGACATTTTATGCTCATCAATTTCTTCGTATTCATGGCCTGTCCCCTTTTCTGTTGAAATGTTGTGACTTATTTCGAGGTCAACGTCTTCGTCATCTTGGCGATTATTACCACGTATTTGATTTTCAGAAAGTCCATTAACGTTTGCTTTTTTGGATTTTCTGTGGACACATAGACACACGATGGTGAAAATGAGAATAAGAAAAGTACTGACTCCACAGACTGCGTAAATGAAAACTTCTGTATTTATTAAACCTACAAGTCAACA
This sequence comes from Mytilus trossulus, assembly GCF_036588685.1. Taxonomy (NCBI): domain Eukaryota; kingdom Metazoa; phylum Mollusca; class Bivalvia; order Mytilida; family Mytilidae; genus Mytilus; species Mytilus trossulus. The sequence goes on along the minus strand of NC_086386.1, from coordinate 59,403,966 downwards.
AGAATTTCCTTAAAGAAAATAAACACGAACATGATAAATAATAAATGCAAGTAATGCAAAGTAAATATTACCATATCGCACGTTTTGAAGGTTAAGTGAAATAAAAGCCTGCATATTCGTTAAAAAAAAATGGGTAAAAAAAAAAGTAATTTATGGTATTTGGCTTTAACGAGTACTTCGGTCCCTATATTAATTGTTTTATTGATGCTTCCGCTTTTGTGATACTGTTCTCATATATAATATTTATCTTCATCATGCTAAATTTCTCTTTTTCTTATGTTTTGCATTTCATTTCTTTTTATTCTTGATTTTCAAATGTTGTTGCATCATTGAAGAAATATCAGTTGTCAAACATGTCGAAATGTGCATCTGATGAAGAAAACTGATAGACTAGTATTACCAAAAATAGTTCCTATTTCATCTTACGTTCGGAGTGTATCTGAATAAATGTTTTCAACCACGGTTTCTTAAAAATCTACATTTTTTTCCCCGAAATTTTATGGACAATATCATCCGTTTAGTATTTCATTGGAGTAATGTTGTATAGGTTTATACATACATATATTTGTCAATAAATACATTAGATGTATGTTTCATTATAATACTTTATTTTGATTGGCTAACTGCACATCACTGTCATTTCGTAGACAATTGCATCACTCAATCACACTTTTCATTCATGATAGCCCGTGGTCCCACAAAAAAGTGCACAGGTGAATAAAATACAAAATTTATAAAATTCGTGTTTTCATGATCATAGCTAACAAAATGTAATTATAAGTATTGAATGCTTCTTTTTGTTACTTTATAGGGTTGTAAAAGCGTTGACCGTGCACACATTTTTAGTATGAAGCGCTTCTGCGCTTCATACAAAATGTACTTCGGTCAACGCTTTTACACCTCAATAAATTTACAAAAAGAAGCATTCAATTCTTAAATAAATACTCACTTGAAACGCAGTGTGATATAAATTTCTCTATTAAACTAATGAAAAATGTATCAGTACCGGATGAACATATTTTGCGTAACAAAATTATAATTTCTATTCTTATGAAGATATTCGTGTGTATAACTTTTGTTCTACTACAATGGACTACCGCATCTTATATTTTTTTTATAAACTTAAAAAAAAAGTTTTTATCTATTTTTTTTATTTTTATTATTTTCATGATTTGAATTAGTTTCAGGGTCTTAACAATGTGCCATGCTATTAAGTAACATCTGATATACAGCATGTACATATGCACAATGACACCAGTAATTGGAGATTCGGGCAGCATACCAAATCTAAAAAGAGATCACTACACATATTTCATTGATTCATGTGTTTTTCTAGACATATACAGTGGCTTTTGAGAAACATAGGTGAATATAAATTAATACATAAACTATACCAATCAAAGGAAGGTAAAATACATTTGTCTCATAATGGTTTTTGCAAATATAGCAGGATCCAGGTAATGGAACAGATTAGCAAGTCTCTATAATGCATGTGAAAAGATAACATTTTCAAGTTAATAGAACAAATATACCAGTTAAGTACTTTATAACTCAGACATACTAATGAAATGAATTTCAACTAGGCTCCACCTTACAGTTCATAGAACAAATATACTAATAACATACTTTATAACTCAGACATACTAATGAAATGAATTTGAACTAGGCTCCACCTTAAAGCGAATGATGCGAGCGGATCCATATTTCTTCTTGAAATATTCACATAAATCAATGATTTGTTATTGAATATAAAAAATTATGTAAATGATTTTAACAATTTCGAATAAATATTGATTTCTTTTGAATATTGAGCTTAAGTCGTTAAATTCAATTTCTAGATATGCATTTGAACAACATAACTGACCAATTTATGTGTTATACCTACATACATTTGGCAAACATAAGCTTTTGAAATTGCAGATTTCAACATAGACATTCATGAGGGTATGAATATTTTTTTCATGGAAATAATAAATCATTTCAAATCAAAATTTAAACATACCTAAGCCTTCTTCTTTTTTCGGAAATGATTTTATCAACACAGATGTGAGAGGAACAGCTTCCGTTGTGGCTACATGTGTTGTACTGCTTTCTGAAATGCAATTAAAACGCAGTGTTACTTCATCAAATCTTACAAAACAATTATCATATAGTGAACTTACTGGATAAATAATATGTGTATTTGAAAATTTGATTGAGTTAGCGCATTAAAATGAGAATTACTCGATGATTAGTACACGAGTATAGCATAAGTGACGTAGTTCGTGCGTTGATAAAGTAATGCTTAATGTATTTATTATAATGCATCAGTCATATTCAATTTCACGGGAATCTAGCTGCTTCTATTTTTTCGATCATGTATTGTCATTTAGCTCCTTATCTAAGCTATTTAATTTAGTTACCTGGATACACCACCCGTTTCCAAATATTTTATTATTAGTTGTCTGACCAGAACGGGAGACTTATAACAATTGACTGTGATCAAGTGTAAGTTCATCGAAGAAAACAAATGATAACTAACCTTCGACTGAACATAAATTACTGATGTTTATACATTCTATTTCTAACAATTAAAAGGTAATTTGTGAGAATCACAAATTTACATTTTATGTGAAACAACGGAAACATGGTTAAACAAACTTTACTTAAAATGTTCATTTATAAATTTGGACTGAAATATTTGTCTTTCCTATTGAAAAGTATACTTATGATAAAAAAGTGATTACCAAGCTTTTTCCCTATTAATATGAATACTGAGATTTAATACAAAAACTTACATGCGTCAATCTGTATAGTTAATTAGAACAAAATAGCACTGTATGTACTTTCAATTTATAACAAAGATATAAGTATTTGTCAGGCTAATTTGACTACTGATTTCAATTTAGATTAATTAATTGAAAAGACTTGTGTGAATTAAGCAGGCAATGTTTGTTTTTAAATATATATATATATTTTTGTCTCTTTGTAGATTTGATTCAAATACACAATGTACCTCCAGTCACAGTATTTACGCAAAGAAAATTAGACAAAAGCCTGAAAAAAAAAAAATTGTTTCCAATAAAGCTCGTTAAATATGCATCAAATGAAAACACAAAGTTATTTTACTAAATCACCTTGTTTCCTAGAACTTGTTGTTTGCAATTCCTCTAATGTGCTAGGATTGTCCATCAAATCTATACATCCATCAACATTGTGGCATCTATGAAGAATTATAATTAACATTTCAAACATACACAATCACATGACACATTATATTGTCACTGCCGTTATTGCTTCAATTGACACGATTAAGACGAATAAGTTAACAATGTATTCAATAGTTACAAAAGAGGGACAAAGATACCAGAGGGACAGTCAAACCCATAAATCGAAAATAAACTGACACCGCCATGGCTGACAAACTGCAAGGGTTACATACTAGAATACAAAACAAAACCAATGCAAGACTTGGATTATTTTCTTTTTATCGTTCGGTAGAGAAAAAATAATAAATTAATACACTTTATAATTTACACATTAACATAGACATGTCACAGACATTCCTAGACAATAAAAACACCGGACGAACCAAAGTTAATTTCCGGAACTTCAGTTTGCGGAATATTAAAGCCAGTATGACCGCCTATCGCAGCAACGCAACTAAAGCTTCGAATCTACGACGCATATACGTACCCAACCAAAGAAAACTGTTGGCATACATTGTAGGTGATGTGTATCAACTCTTGTAAAAGAACTAAACGCAAACCATGTACTGTTTCTGGTGCATTTCCATAAAAGTTCTACAGGAGAAAGATACTTGGATAATATTGGCCACGGAAGACTGCGAATAAGGTTTTGTTCACGATAGTCCATCTTTGAAAACGGAGAATAAAACTCATTTGTTAGCATAATATGCTTCGAGGTGTATAACCTTTATCGTCGCGATCGTCTTGCACAAACTCTATGTTTTATCCCTAAAGACACTGTTGAAGAGTGGTACTTTCAGGTTACGTCTTCGACGCAATCCATACTCTATGAGTCTTTGACTGACTGCCTGACCCGACAGTCTTTTGTTTTGAAGACTAGGTATTCCACGGACCGTCATTTTCGCATTTTATGTTCTATCGCATATGTATAAAATGCATAATGCAATTTCTTGACGCTGAGACGTCTAATAGGGTCTGCCGCTACTTGTTATATCATTCATTGAGTCAGAGCGTCTACGCCCATTATCAGTCTCGATTTGGTCATTGCTGCCTTAAAAAGATTTGAAACGTCATCATGAGTCATCCCGGCCAGCTCTAACAATGCTTGTTTATGCTCATTTTGGAGTAAACATGGCACCAAGTTTGGGATTCGTTTTTATTCCTTAACATGACAAATGGCAAATTGTTAACCTGATGTAATATCCCCTTTATTGACATGAAACTATCTAAATGATTTAGAGATCCACGGTCAACTTGAAGGTGGACACTCGTTTCTTCTACAAAAGACCCATCGGTGACGTTTTGGAATGAAAGATTTTTGACAACTACAAATAAGAATTTATATATAGGGTAAAAACTACATATACATTTAAAAACTAAAAATTTTGTTAACAAACAGTTGATTTGTAGTTATGAACATACCATTTATGAGGATGAATGAGGGGTCCTGATCTGAAATCCTAGGCTTAAAAACGCGAAATCCCGAATTTCCAAAAACAAAATTCCAGGATCCCGAAAGGGTCAATCTCGAAATCCCAAGCTAAAAAAACCCGATACCGGGGCCTCGATAAAGGTCCTGTCCCCTCGATTATAATGTATGTCAAAATGGAAGAGCTGAATGTTCAGATGATGAAACTTTTGCTGAAATTTCCTTGTAGTGGCATGAATCCCCATGGTTCTGGTGGAACTTACCATAGATAACATTATTGACACTATGTGCATACCAGAAGAGGCATCGACCAAGTGAAGGGATTAACGTTCAAAGTTAATTGTTATGACAATTTTCTATATATGTTAATCCTGATTCATTAAAACCTTTTTTCCGTTTCGTGTATTTCCTTTTTGGTATTAAATAAGGTTTGTGTTTCAACTATTGTATTCCTATTTTTGTTTTTATTTTGATTAATAAACAAACAAAAAAATAACATAAATTTGATGTGTTTGTTACATGTACATTTATTTTTTTATAAAACAAGAGTTTTAAGCAATGAACTTTAAACATGTTAAATGGATGCAAGGAATATCGAAATATATTTTTTCTTTTACTTATATCTTACTTTTTATGCACCATCTGCCTTGTTTTTAATACGTTTTAATCATTTCTTGACCTTTATGATTTATTTCCAATTAAACTTTAATTGCTATTGATTAAAGACACTACTATTCGAAAATATAAAATTACTTTATTTGTGAAATGCTTTTAATAAAATATTATAAATTTTTTTTTCAATACCGTTGACTTCCTTTGCATCGACACTCACTTGCACATCGATATCCATATGTCGGATAAGCACAAGGATAACATTTTCCTTTTTGCTGAGAAATAAAGCCAGTACTACATGCTGCAATGGAACAGATAAAGATAGTGTATACATTTTTTAAAAATAGCAGAACTTTCTAGAGCGCACAGCATATGCTAAAGTAGATATGGCTTTAATATTTCTGTTTTAATTTAACACACGAACATAGAGAGAAATAAGAAACACATTAACAGTACTGCAACCATTGATAATACTGGATAAATATATAATGAAATACAAAGTATGTACACTATACTATACTTCAACACAATCTTATAAAGAAAAAAAGTTTTCGTATTTGATAAAATGGTTTTTCGAAAAATCTCATATTACTTTCATTTGCTGTAAGCCTGTAAGCCTGTAACTCGTTTGCAGCCTTTTTCTGTAACAAAAAAGGATAGTATGCTAGATACACTAACTGGATGTTTGAGGATGTGAATAAAGCTTTTTTTAAATGTTCTGCTAGAAAACATTGCTGTACGTTTCGGCAGGTAGTAGGTATTCCTATAAGTTCAACTGTGCATCAGCTGTTAAGGTAGATTTATTCCTATATTGCTATGAATCTCAGTGTATGGCCAAACTCAGTTAAAATCCATTATTGTTACATTTGGTTGATACATTCAACAATACGTTATCTGGATGATAATTTGTTCTGAAAATATACTTCAGAAATTGACCCAAAATAACTTACTTTAACTAAATCAAACATAAACAGCAGAAGTTGTCATTTTTTAGATATAGACATTTCAATTTCTAAAGGGAAACTCTATACTAAAATGTACGACAAAAGAGACGATTTTTTATTTCCTATTGTTTATTTTCCTTTTTATACGGCGATGTGCCTGTGTTTTATCTAGCTCTTGTTGTATGGTTTTATTGTTGATATTCATCCCATATGTTCCAAATATAAGATTACTGAACTTGATTGGTATTCCTAGTAGAAATATTTATTATACTTAACGACAAATGTTTTTTTATTTACCTGTGTAGAATATGAAACCGGTTTTTTTTCGAAGTGAGAATTTTCTTTAAATTGTTAAATATTTCACAGTGGTATCTTAAAAGTTGAACGTTAACTATTTATACCAAGGACCAAGGACTTAAAATAGAAGGATTGGAATCTCATAATTTTTGGAAAATATGTAGAGAATCGTTGGATTTGAACATATCTTCTATACATTTTTAAATTGCTTATATTTAATCTTATACCTTATTGATAACCATGAAAATTCTTCTGTACATGTAAAAAACATTAAGACTTCAGACAAAATAAATTTCATCAAAATCAATCAAGAACTTTTTAAGTTTTTAGCTGAACAGTTAAACTACGTTTTATTGTGTTTTTCACCCAAAATCTAGAATAATGCCCCAAAAATAATTACCCTCCTTTCTTAAATAATCCAAATTACATGAAGGACATGAACATTATCAACCAAATTAACTCTATCAATGTAGGAATCATTTCAGTTTAAGAAAATCTTAATTTCATTAAAATCCATCAACAACTTTTAAAGTTTTAAGGTGTACAGTGTGGTTTCTACAATGATTCTGTACATATTTTTTATCGCAACAAGGATTGTTAAGAAGTTACCTATCCCTCTATATACGTCCCTGCAAGGACCTAAACGAGAGGCCAATATAGACGGAACTTAATCGTGTGACAAGGCAGCGGGAGTCCCATTAAAGTAAAATGTTTTCTAAAGAGGTACACCAAACCAAACAGATCCGCCAAAATTAACAGCGAACGATGTTCAGATGTGTCACCAGGACACAAACTCCATTTTATTTTGTCGTGTGTTTTTCTATGTTGTGATGTTATACTATAGTCTCAGGAAAAGGGAGAATGTTTGGAACCATTACAACGTGTAATCCCGCTGCAAGTGCTTGCACCTTTTCTAAGTCAGGATTCTGATGTACAGTAGTTGTCGTTTGTTTATGTAATTTATACGTGTTTTTTTTATAGATTAGACCATTGGTTTTTACGTTTGAATAATTGACACTAGTAATGTTGGAGCCCTTTATAGGTTTGTTGTTTATTGTAAGGAAAGGCTCCGTGTTGAAGGCCGTACTTTGAACTATAATGGTTTACTTTTATGAATTGTTATTTGCATGAAGAGTTGTCTCATTGGCGTTCATACCTCATCTTCCTATAAAGACACAGACTAATTTCATCCATAAAAAATCGAAAGTAGTATGTGAAATGACGTTTAAACGTATAGTCCGTTTGACTTCAATTAATTTTCAGAAAATGATACTTAACATTTTTTTTTTCATGTATGTAAATGTATGATATATACGAACTCTGACTTATGAATATCATAATTTGAACCAATAATCAAAACAGTTACTTGTTAGGTCTCTATGTTACTTCTGTTTTTTTTTTATAATATTAATACTATTGATTACTGAGCTTTCTGTATGCATGATTTTGCATTTTTTATTGCATACAGAAAGCTCAATTATCACATGACCACAGTTATTCCTTGATGCAAGGGTTCTATGATTAATTGACGAATTATGTGTTAACTTGCTTCTATGAGCAGAATGTGTATACATGTCTAAGGCATTCCTGAATGTCAAATAACAAAGAAATTTGCAGAGTCCTTAATTAAAATAGTTGCAAATGGTCGCATATCCAGTACTCGAAACTATATACGGACTAATTACAAGACTTGGGGGAAAACAGGGTTTTCTAAATTATCCTCCAAACGATGTGACTGGAAACAAAGATTATTTGTATTGGGGTATTCAATATTTGTATTTTTCATTCCGGATATGCTGCACAATGTTCATCTCTTTTTATCGCTTTAATGGAATAGAATCAATAACATTACCCGTGTCCAATTCCCAACTGTGCAAACTTTTTGTTTCAACACATGCCAAGCTGTACCGTTATTTTGCGTCCGCTTGTAGTGTGATAAATACGTGGAACTGTACGTTCTGAATGAAATGAATAACATAATACACATCTTTACCTTTGCAAATCTCTTCTACCTTTTCAAAATTATCACAGCAAAATGTTGCATGGAAGTATATTAGTTTTCCACCAGATAAAGCGCTGCAATTCAAAGAAAAGTGACAGTTTAAATGACAATGGTTTTAAAAATGTAATTCTAAAACACCATGATTTTACTAAATAATGTTGAAATCAAACACAAGATTATGATTATGTTTTGGATTAAAGCCAGTGTGAAGGCATACGTCTTATACAAACTCAGCATACGTGTTATGTTATAATGTCTTAATTAAGTTTTGAATTCCTTCTCTTAGTTTCTTTAGGATTATAGGTCAATATAAGAACAATTTAAATAAAAGGCTTGCTATAGATTATTAGTACAGAAGCACCGAATTTTATTCGAAATGGAGGTTAAGTTTCAACAATGGGATATGTGTTCTTGGTGACGCTCAGCTACTACAAATTTAGTCCAAATTCAAAGAAAAACATCATTATTGCCGAATCAACTTGTAAACATCATTACACATGGACGTTTTAACGAAATATTATGGACAATCATGACTTGTTTAATTCCTCAACATAATGAAGAAATGTATTTTATAAATTATATCATCAAAACATAAAGGCAAAACAACTAGAAGGTAATATGATGACAAATTCACGCATTCGACCTATATCGTAAAAAGTATCATACCAGGGTCAAAGGGTCAATACAACATTGTTGTTCAAGGTATTCATAATGACTGCTCAAATACGAAACTACTCAACAAAACATTTAAGGTGCATATCATATGTAAGAAGTTATGGAATGATTAAACACGACTTGAAAATACATATTAGTATACGCTAAATTTTGTTGGTGTATATATTAATTAAAGCACTATTATTTTGTGTTTTCAGATCCAAAATCAGCCTAAACTTTTCAGCCTGAAATACGTTTAAAATGTCTTGTATCAAATATGGGACTCTGCAACAGACCAGGCCTTGAATGCATAAGAAATTGTTCAGTGCTTTGAGAATGGAAATCATGATCGAAACATGAAATCGAGCAATTTGATTGGTTTATTTTCGAGTCTTGAGTACAAAAATCATGCTCAAAAGTTTATGACCGCGAGGCCAGGCATGGGGTGAACATATTGCAATGCACTGCATTATATTACAATTACTTTGAGAAAATCATAAATTATATTACAAGTACAATTACAGGCATACACCAAAATAATGCATTAAATTATAATTACTTTTCCAAGTTAATGCATTGAATTACACATAACATTTCTAAATGTTATCATTAAGATACAAATCGCCTGCACTGCAGCCGTCCCGATAAACCACACGACCACCTGGGCTCTCAAAAAAGAGCTTTCGCTGGTCGTATGTTACCTTTCATACGTCAGTGTTAATCAAGCGGCGTACTACAGTACATGCTATATAAGGCATGAAGATGTTATTGTTACAGATCAGCTAAATTATCTATAGTAAAGGATCCTACAAATTAATGTAATATACATTCACAGAAAATAATTATATTTATAAGTACGTCTGAGTCAGTGACAACTCTACAACAGATGTATCCATTGGATCGCCATCAATGATGGTGATACATGGCTGTGTAAATAATGTATATACAACTAGTCTAAACATCAACCCAACAATGTTAGATCTGTAAATTTGCTTTCGCAAATTTTTGGTTCTTCCCTCGCCGGGATTCGAACCCATGCTACTGTGATATCGTGACACTAAATCGCCTGCACTGCAGCCGTCCCGCCAGACCACACGACCACCTGGGCTCTCAAAAAATAGCTTTCTCTGGCCGTACGTTACCTTTACATAATATAACCTTTACGTAATATACAGTCACAGAAAATAATTATATTTATAAGTACGTCTGAGTCAGTGACAACTCTACAACAGATGTATCCATCGGATCGCCATCAATGATGGTGATACATGGCTGTGTACATAATGTATATACAACTCGTCTAAACATCAACCAACAATGTTAGATCTGTAAACATGGTAAATTTGCTTTCGCAAAATTTTGGTTTTTCCCTCGCCCGGATTCGAACCCATGCTACTGTGATATCGTGACACCATATATATATATATATATATATAAACGAGTCTAAATTGAAAACTACGTTCAAACCTATGACTGCGTTGGATAAAAACCGCAATTTTTATACGTGTGCATGTCAAACAAATTTCGTTGTAGAAGGGTCTAAAAACAGCACAAACAACATTTTCCAAAAGACCAAAAGAGTGAAAAAGTATATTTAAACAAAACGCATTTGACTAACAGGTCGAACAACTGATGTTCTTTAACCCTGCTGACTGCCATTGGCGATTGCCAAATAAAATTGATCACAAGATGTTACAAAATGGATCTCAATATAAATTTAATACGTCACGATAAAAACAAAATTGTTAACTTGTGGACAGGATGTAGAGCCACAAACTTCGGCGTCAATATTTCTTTAGTACACCATATCCGGATTTCGACAATAAATGTCTCTTCAGTGATGTTAGGGATCGAAACGGTATTTGGAAGGCCATATAAAAAGTACCCTCATTTTTAGAGAAAGTACCCTCATTTTTAGATTAACTCTTGAATTTTAAGAGTCAATATATAGGATGAACGGATCATATAATCTGGAGGGAAAATATGATACATGCCCAAACAAAAAATATAAACGAGTCTAAATTGAAAACTACGTTCAAACCTATGACTGCGTTGGATAAAAACCGCAATTTTTATACGTGTGCATGTCAAACAAATTTCGTTGTAGAAGGGTCTAAAAACAGCACAAACAACATTTTCCAAAAGACCAAAAGAGTGAAAAAGTATATTTAAACAAAACGCATTTGACTAACAGGTCGAACAACTGATGTTCTTTAACCCTGCTGACTGCCATTGGCGATTGCCAAATAAAATTGATCACAAGATGTTACAAAATGGATCTCAATATAAATTTAATACGTCACGATAAAAAAAAATTGTTAACTTGTGGACAGGATGTAGAGCCACAAACTTCGGCGTCAATATTTCTTTAGTACACCATATCCGGATTTCGACAATAAATGTCTCTTCAGTGATGTTAGGGATCGAAACGGTATTTGGAAGGCCATATAAAAAGTACCCTCATTTTTAGAGAAAGTACATAAAAAAAGTTTCTTTTCAAGCGGTGTACAGAATTATATATTAAAAATTAAATACACAAAAAAAGAGTTTTAAAAGCAGCATTGTCTAGCGCTTTCATCCATCTTGGGACTTTTCAAGACTATGAACGTCGTTATGAACGTCGTTATGGGGAACACATTAGTATTATGACGTAACGTCATTGTTCGTAAAATATTAGTAGTATGACGCAACGTTATTGTTCATGTAACTATTAAGCATTAAGCTTGGCGTCAAACACTTTTATAAATTTTCTTTCTAGTTCTTTACGGTATTCTTCTGTTGGTTCCGTACATTCACTGTGCTTAACCGGCCGTGGGTAACTTTAGTTACCCACAGCCCAAGATGGCGGACTCTAAACTCGTTGAGATGACAGTTGATACGAAATATACTTTTTGCAACGTTTTTCATAATCTATGTAAATATTGATAGGATTTTTGAATAAAGAAATCACTTACCATCTCTTCAAATTCGTTAATTTTGACTTCACTTTAGCGCAAGGCCAACTTTTAAAAAATGCATAAGATGTCCGTAACTTATAAGTTAAAAATAATCAGACTGTCCGTAACTTTATTTTCGGATGTGGGTAACTTTTTTTCAAAATTGTAAGATTAACAATTTCAACAGTTAAAGGACAATAAACACTATCAAACCCCTTAATTATTACATAGATTTATACAATAGCGATATGCTTCAAACTAAACAAGAGAAAAAGTAAACCAGAGTGTCACGGATTTTCCGTTAAATTTGAAAAAAAATATTCCCGGGATAAAACGGGATCTGACGGTACGGCGAAATTTATCTAACATTTTTCTATAGCTTTAAAGATTGTTCACTGATGATTCCTTGGCGGAAAAAAATGATATTCTTTCCTTTAAATAATTTCTGAATTGTTAGCCAAAAAGGTATGGTCTCTACTATATCTAGTGTGATGTGATGTTGATTGTGAGAAAAAATGCCAATATCTAGTAGATGGAAGGCTATATTGTTGAACATGTGTCAGTTTATTATAGTAATAAAGGTAGATTTAAAATCTTCTAACATTGACCTCAGGGGTTCAATAAGATCGGGTATCAAATCATACATATCTTCTTTAGAGGTTTGGACTGATTCATCTGTATTTCTGCTAAGGATTGACCTCTTTGAAAGTTACTGACATCATGCTAAAGTTACGGACATCTCTATTGGTATAAGGGAAAAAGTTACGGACACGTTGTTTTGAAGTTACGGACATCATAAGTGTTTTGGCAAATCGTGCTGTAATCGTTTATTTTGTAGTAACTAACCACGTTTTACATTGCAGAGTTTCACTTAAAGATTTATATAACTTTTTAATTACTGAACTTTTCTTTTGCATTCATGGTATTGTAATTATATAGGAGAAAACTTCCTAACCGAAGCCAGGCGGCTCCATCTTGGGCTGTGGGTAACTTAAGTTACCCACGGCCGTTTAAGCACAGTGTACATTTAAAGAACGGGAAAAATTTGAATTTTCCTCCCGCACAAATGTCTAAATGTTCGCTCAACGGAATTTGTCTGTATTCGGGTTGCCGTATTTGCTGTTTATGGATCCTGACCCGTTCACACACACTATTTCCTGTTTGACCAATGTAGTTTTCTTTACAGTTGACACATGTTATGCAATAGATTACATTTTCTGATTTGCAAGTCATATTTGCGTTTACTGTAAATTTCTTACCGTTTTTGAAATATTTCGTACTGCCGATTTCTAAGTAAATATAATTGTCTCTGGAACATACTCCACAGCGTGAATCGCCACAAATTTGTACGGATGATATCTTTTTAACTATATCAAATCGCGCTTTAGTAAGTTGGCGTTTCAAATTTTTCGGTTGTCTTCTACTATAAATGATCGATTCTTCTGTTACCAAATTTTCCATTGTTTCACTTTGATGTAAAATCGGAAAATTCGATTTTATAAACTTGAAGGCATTTGGTAATGACGGATCATGAGTAGTCACAAACGGGAGGATATCATCATCAGTTATATTTACTTAGAAATCGGCAGTACGAAATATTTCAAAAACGGTAAGAAATTTACAGTAAACGCAAATATGACTTGCAAATCAGAAAATGTAATCTATTGCATAACATGTGTCAACTGTAAAGAAAACTACATTGGTCAAACAGGAAATAGTGTGTGTGAACGGGTCAGGATCCATAAACAGCAAATACGGCAACCCGAATACAGACAAATTCCGTTGAGCGAACATTTAGACATTTGTGCGGGAGGAAAATTCAAATTTTTCCCGTTCTTTAAATGTACGGAACCAACAGAAGAATACCGTAAAGAACTAGAAAGAAAATTTATAAAAGTGTTTGACGCCAAGCTTAATGCTTAATAGTTACATGAACAATAACGTTGCGTCATACTACTAATATTTTACGAACAATGACGTTACGTCATAATACTAATGTGTTCCCCATAACGACGTTCATAACGACGTTCATAGTCTTGAAAAGTCCCAGATGGATGAAAGCGCTAGACAATGCTGCTTTTAAAACTCTTTTTGTGTATTTAATTTTTAATATATATATATATATATATATATATATTTCTCTAATTCTATGGAAATTTATCCCTTTCCGAACCCATTGTATAAAAAAATTTAATCAACGTGTGGTTGCTGGTGATCTCAAAAGATCATTGGATGATTGTAAGGGTCATGTCCTTTTTAGCTAACTGGATGAATCAACATTTGATAACAGGTGTTAATGAAATTGACAACTTCGTGCAATGTGAAAGGCACTTGAAGGGGATTTTCGGTTAACAAAAAAAAAAGAAAATGTCTTTTTAATCATCAGAGAAACAGATTCTTACATAGTTACTGGTGGATTATCGGATTTATCCAATCTCGATAGTTTAATTATATAACTATCTAGATTGGATAAATACGATAATTCACTGGTACCAATGTAAGAATCTATATATATATATATATGTTAACAAAAAATATGTATCTAATCCCTGTAATCAAACAGCCACCAGGAAATTATCACTATTCAACGTGCAGTTTGTTTTTTTTTGGATTTGAAACAATATATTATGATATCCGTTTGAACAGATCGTACAAAGTAGAGCAAAATCACTTTAATATGCGCAGTTTCGTGATCAATATTGAAATCATTACAGTCAGTTTTAATGTTTTGACAATCAACAAATAAAATTACATTTTGTTCTTCCTTTGTACATGTGTCATCTGTCTTTTAGTTTAATTTCTCAAAACGCCTTTGATCTTATATATCCAGCATTGATTCAGAAAAAAGAAAAGAAAAACAAGAAACGATATATGGTTTATGGAACGAATTAGTATGTGTAACATGTTAACAAAGGTCCTCTTTAACTCATGCACTGTTCTTCAGGAGTATATTTTGCAAAAGGTTAAGATCTAAGCATATTGATAGCCATGCAATTGAAGCTTTCTAGATCATTTCGCTATTTATAAATAAGATCAACTGTTGCATTTTTTTAAATGTCATTGCTCGGGAAATTACGTTTTATGTCAAGATGAGCATTACTTCCCCTGTATACACGATATACTATTGGGTTTAACATGATAGTCACAGGCTTAAAATAACAATTCAACCTATTTGCGTAGAAAAATGCAAAACACATTCTAAAAATTAAATTTAGCAGACAAAAGAATGGTTGGTTCAAAAGTTGATCTTAACATATCATGTTTTAAATTCCTTTTCATAATTGAAACATTTTTCTGTGTACAATATTGTTTTTTTTTTAATTCGAACTAAACTGGATATTTAGTTAACAACTCGATTTGTTATGTCTATAAAGTTCCGACAGGGATATGTATGTTCAAAAATGTATGTTGTAAAATTTAAAATACCCAACAGACACACTTTACTTTTCCAAGATATATAAAGACTTCGAAGGAGAATACGAATTGATTTGTAAAATAAATACCAAAACAGGTTGATATATGTAAATCAATAAACAAAAAGATCAAATAAAACACAGAGCAGACATAACATAAAACAATCACTAAAATAATTAGTATTAATGAAAAACCATTCCAAAACATTGTTCATTCCAAATGATATAAAAAAAAGAACAGCTTTGTCCTTATTGTTAAAATATTAACTTACCTTTGCACAGCATTACACGTACCAGTAGTAGAAGCAAATGTGTTTCTTTTGTTCATCCATAAAAAGATACATACAATATATGGTAAACCCATTGTCGATCAGTTACAAGGATGATAATTTCAATTGAAAGTTCATAGATAACGGAAATGACAAAAAAAATATAAATTTGTAATATTTTCATATCCGATTACAGCAGATTTCAGTCAGTATGTAGCTAATGGTTATATCTTTGGTTAGCTTGCTTGTTATCTGAACCGTGAAGTCATCGTTAGGTAAGGTATACTACCCTCTTTTTAAAGTAGCTTAGTCCTACAGAGAAATAGATTAGTTATATGTTGGGCTAGTCTACTATTGAAGGAGGGCAGTTTACCTAACCTTACAATGACTTCAAGGTTCAGCTAACAAGCAAACTAAACAAAGATATTTCCATTAGCTACATACTCACTGAAATCTGCTGTAATACTAAACAGAATGTTACGAAATTGATTTGCATACCTGGTACACATTGAAATCTTGCGAAATGTTTATCTTGTCTGTTTTGAAAAGTGTATTCTTATAGTACATTACTTCTGTAAAAAAAATGCCGTATTTACGATTCACAATTTAAACATAGCAGGATTTTAATTTTTAAAATTATATTAAAACTTTTCAAATGCTTGTTTTGACATATACTGTATATGATTATTGTCTTTAGAAGAATGATTTATAAACAATATAAAAAAAATCCCACACACCACCAAGTCTCATTATTACCACGATATGTAATGATGCAATACTAATATACATGTATTAAACTTCTTCACTATATATAACCAATACCAATGTTGTGTAAAAAAAAACACACTTAAATATTTTAAAAAACCACTAAAAGTTATTCTCCGCAGCTAGACTTCTTTTATACTTTTGGTACGGCAAGTGTTTGTATGAAGAACCCATGCAAATAATTTAATAATTGGTGCAACATTATGCATGCCAAAGCGGAAAATCTTGCATGGTTAATCACACGAGAGCTATTAGCTTTAAAGAAATCAAGTACGACAGAGAAGAAAGTCTGTCTGAAAGTTTTCGTCTTTTATTTTGCAACGCTTTAATCCAAAATATTTACTACTGTACTTAATACAATAAATCAATTTGTTTAAATGAAAACATTCTACCAGTATTTTATCAGAAAATATATCAAAAAGTTTGCAATCTGTTTAAAACTTTGAGTATGAAACAAATATCAGTTCATAATTGTAACACTCACTTTAAAAAAAAATGTGGGGGTATACTGTTTACCTCTGTCTGTCCATTAGTCCATCCATCCGTCAGTCCGTCCGTTCGTCCCATGACTATTTTCGTCGCATATTTCTCAAGAACTACATTACAAGGATTTCTGAAAATTTGGTTTCAGGGTTTATATAAGTCAGTTATATCGTGTGATGCGTTTTCAGATTCATGACTCAACAAATTCCTGTTTACCGAAATATTTCGGCGGGGTATCATCAGTAAGCAGTAGTTCACAGTTTCTCTTGTTTTACACATTTTTGAAGTTTACTAAAGAGGCCTCGGTCACACTTTTACGTGGAAAGGTATTGGAATTAACTCGGCACATACGACACAAAAACTATAATTCGGTTCTTTGGTCAGGTTGTTGCCTTTTTAAACTATAATAAATCTACAGTTTGGTTCTTTGGTCAGGTTGTTGTCTTTTTGACAGATTCTGCATTTCCTCTCTCAGTTTTATTCAGGATATCTTAATTTTTGTTTTACATTTTCTAGAAGTAAAAAAAATTATGATTTCTGCTTCCATTCGAAAAAAAATTCCTTTATTCTGAAATGGTCTGTGAGGTAGGCCATGAAGAATCAAAACAACAAAGAAAGGAAGAAAAATCATCACAGTAATCATTAGAAAATAAAAAGATGCTAGAGGCTGCAGCTAGTTCGAAAAATGATTAACAATTTTTGATGCATACACGAGATAGTTTAAGCTGGTTAATCACTGTTACAATGTTGTCAAATATATGACTGTATACTATTAAGTGGTCACAGTTCAATTTCTTTTGTATTAATTTTCTTTGATTATAAATAAAATGAGATGCGGGATATTGTTTGACTTAAATTGAGTTGTTAACCTTGTTGAAATAAATATGCAACTCTAGTACGAAAGGTTATACAACGACGAGCAGACAATTTTTAAATTGATGTTTGTGACTTGATCAGAAGTCACTGTCTGTATCACCCGTCGTGTACATCTCTAAATGCACGGATAGATAAAGGTTATCCGATAATAAACTTTCAATAGTATTTTTTAACGCCATGTAAAATCAGAAACAGAAACAAAAGCAATTTAGCAATGTTGCGTTAATTTTTGAAAAAAGATGATGCGGAATATAATAGAAATTAATGATCTTTAAATATGTGACAAGGACTAATTGAGGCAGCACAAGCTGAAAAAAAACATACAATTAGATCACATCAAATAATCTTGTTGTTCTTCATATTTTTTTCAAACTTGAAATGTCATACTTAAGATTTTTAAAAAACAATCTATTTTACTTTTGAATAATATTGACTTCGAATCAAATTTCTCTGATAAGGGATATCTAGGCGATTTTTTTGTATAGTAATACATAAAAGAAGTCGATATTTATATTTATGACAAACACGGACAAATTGAGATTTCGCACTCGAGATATATTTTTAATGTTATTTAATAAAGTTTTCAAATGTTATTTTTCATTTAAATCAATTAGTTTAACGTGCATTTTAGTTTGTTTTGTAAACATTTACATGTGTATATATTTATTGCTAGAAATATATCTGAACGGATGAAATTGCACACGCAGCTGCAGCTTTCGTTTAACAATAACATTGAAGATACTACAGGTAGAAATAACTTTAACATTTGAATATGGCTAAAAAAACAAGAGATTGTCGTTGTCTTGTTATATGTATCAACCAATTTGAACATGATAAAATAATAAGGCACTTACTCTCTAAGCGTGAACTATCCAAAGAAGGCAAAGCTATGTATTTATTGGGTAAATTAAAGTAAGAAGGCAGAGATAAATTCCGTTCTAGATACGGAGAGCGAAGCAAACAAAACTTTACATATACTTTTGATGAAAGATAAGCTTGTCGAGATGTATTTCTGTTACCTATACTATTCTAAAGTCCCGTTTAAAATCTTTGATTAAACACATCAACAGTAATAAAAATACCAAGAAAATATCAAAATTTTAATAGACGTCCGAAAAATACATTTTCATTTGAGGGCCACAAACAGTACCTCCTAATAGACATGACTCGGAACCTCAGATTGTGTTATCTTCAGTCGGGTTTTGACACATATGTATCAGCATCTCAGACAAATGATACTGGATGTATATATAAGAAGATGTGGTATGAGTGCCAATGAAAAAACTCTCCACTCAAGTTATACTTTAGAAAAGTAAACCCTTATAGGTCAAAGTACGGTCTTCAACACGGAGCCTTTATATACTAGATTTGTCCACTTAACCGAATGGACAAATGACTGGCCATCTTGTTTTCCGCATATACTATTTGCATCTCTGTTTGCTGATGTGTGTCGTAGCTGGGACTCTTAGACTGTATAACAGTCCCAGGTCGTAGTTATAGGCCTTCAACAAAACATACCGTATGGTCGGCTATAAAAGATCCGATATGAAAAATATGAAACAATTAAGTTGATTACAGCCGATTCCATTGAGTGTGTAGGCAAAGGTAATATCTTTGGTTAGCTAAGGTATAATTCCATCTTTTTGATGAAGCCTAGTCTTACAGACAGATAGATTAGTTATATGTATGATGAGTCTAATTTTAAAGGAGGTAGTTTACATGACCTAATAATGACTTCAGCTAGCAAGCACGCTAACCAAATATATTACCTTTGCCTTCACACTCATAATAATTGGCTGTCAATTAATACCAGTATTAAACGCCCTTTTGACAAAATATAGAATCATATTCAAAACAGTGTGGTCCTGGCCATTGATTGACGACCTAAATTATCCCATTGACTGGGACAGATTAGGTGAACGTTTTTCGGTAACGACCATTGCTCACTTCTTACTTATTATAGAATTTAAACTGGGTCACCAAAGGTTCTAAACGCCTTTAATAATAAAATAATTCGAAAAATTATTCAAAATAACCTTTATGTTTTGATTTATATTATTGATATAAATCAACACATCGTATTATTCCGGATTAGTTTTTCGAATTGCTTTATTTAGGTGTTGAGAACCTTTGGTGACCCCACAGATTCAGTGTCTTTAACAAGTACATAGTGAGCAGTGATTGTTACCGACAAACTTTCACCTAATCTGTCCCAGTCAATGGGATAATTTAGGTCGTCAATCAATGGCCAGGACCACACTGTTTTGAATATGATTCTATTCCACTCCTTTATATAAAATGTTCAAAACACTGACCTTCCACAACAAATTCCCACAATGAGCTCCTTCAATATTTCATTTCGAATTTCATTGTCAATTTGATTTTGAATGCCCAAACTGTTTTGACTGGCAATATGAATTGATTCAATCTGAACCTGAGAAAGATCGAATAAGAGTAAGAATTAGTCAAGTTGATCCTTAATATCAAATAAATACAAACAAACACCACGTGTGAAATCATAAATCATAAACAGAAAACGCAGATGACCATGTCTTAAACACAAACGAGTGAAACAAAACAAAAAACAACAAAGAAATTTGAAATTTGAGCAACACGAACCCCATGAAAAACAGATAGAACCTAGACGGTGCTTTGCTTTTGCGCCAATTGGCATTTCATTTGCGCCAAAAAAATCTTCATTTGCGCCAGAAAATATATTTCATTTGCGCCAATAATAAAACCTTTCATTTGCGCCAATATTACAGGTAAATACGCATAATACAGGTACATGTATTAATAAAAAAAAATGTAAAAAAAACAACACTTTTGATAAAGTTATTGTTAGTCAAAACATATTCCTCAGAAATAAGTCATCATAAAACCATAAGTATACCTTTTCAATGAGTTTTTGAGATTAGACTTTCTGCTGGTTTACCCCATGGTTGCGATTGTTTAAAGTTTTGATAATTGTTTTGTGTTCCATATCAGGTGTTATTCTGCCTTTACAAGTTATTCTGCCTTTGCAAGTCTTTTAGGACACCTAAATGACTTGTCACAATTTTTCAGAACATCTGATGAGACTTATTTCCTTGGTTTGTCGAATTGACAATGCCCATATTGATATATGTACATCTAAAATGTGAACACTATATAGATCTAAACCTAAGTGATTTTCGGTTTTGTATTTAGAAATTTAGAAATGAGTATGATTGAACTGAATCAATTATCCAGGGGTATTGCTCTGAGACTACTATTATTGTAGTCTCGGTAATGCTGTATAAGCAAATCTTTAATATTCCCGATAGAGCGATGAATATTCCTTTCCTGTTATATATTACCTGTATTACCTGTAAAATGGCGCAAATGAAATATAATCTTGTGGCGCAAATGAATGATTGGATTTTTAAAAAAAGGCGCAAATGCAATGCGCCCGCCCTTGAAGAATCAGGAGTTCACATTTCAGTGCTTTTTTTTTATTACATTTAAGATAACACTGAAAAATAAATGAAATCGCTCCCAAATTAAAAGAATTCTTTTTTATTTGAAATCCAACAAATGAAAGTATTTATAATTATTGTTTTGTTACTGAAGGGGGGAATCGGTATATGACTGACTATCTTGCTTTGTCTGTGCTAACTGGATGATATTAGAAAAAATAAACCTAGTTCTTTGGTCATACTAAACGTTTGGTAGATTTGTTAAGCTAAAAAAAATACTGACGATCAAACTGTGATACTGTACCTCATGTAGCAGAATTCTTCCGAAAATCACCATCAATAAAATACGTCGTTTAACAGTGTGGGCAAGGGAACGATGAAACTACTTAGCAACGGAGAGACTAGAAACCAATTTCATCTGTTTTGTTTAAACCTATTCTATGGTATCAGAAATAACCATTATTTCATCGACCCTCATGATAAATCAGGAATTAATTATGCAAAAAAAAAAATGCACTAGTTAAAAAAGAAATAGATACTCTATATCCTCCTTCATAATAGTTCGATATGTTGGCTCGTCCTGTAGTTATTCCTGCAGCCGGAAGTGGACGTGTTAGGTAGGAACATTCATATTCAAAAATTATATTCGTCCATATGCTAGGAAGGAATATCAGGTTTCATTTTTTTCAAGCACCAGGAGAAGAGTAAACTAGTAAATTGCAGCAATTAAATCGACGTTGAAGTGTATGATTCCAACGTTACGTGTAACCAAAATTGAAATTTCTCAACTAGTTTTTCACCGATCGTTTTCAAATTTTTTACATTGAGATGGCATTAGTATGTTCTGTTTAATTAATAAAAAATCTGATAATTCATAATTTCTGCCATAAGGGTCGTTTTTGCTTGTCGGTGTCCTATATATATAGATTTAAATGATAAAGTGCAAATATGGTCAGTTGAGTTGGATGCGGTCAAATAATTTTGTTGTTGGAGTCAGCCTTAGGTATCAAAACTGCAGATTTGTTTTACGAATCAATATATTGAACAAAAGGAAGACATGCTGGCTACATCAATTTGTGCAGACAAAAGTTTGTAGTCATGTGTTCCAATATTGCTTTCATTTTGTATTATAAATTCTATCCTGACTTTAAAATATTGCTGCCTTTGCGGCTATACATATATACACAAAAATGTGCAAATATGGTTAAATTTTTAAGGTATTGGAACATATCTTCAATGCCCGTTAGCAATGTAACCAAGATAGTTTTTTATTTTATAGAAAAGCAGATCACGGATAAATTTGTATAACAAGCAACGTTTTATGCGTACTTTATTTACAAACATATGTATTTAATCCTGTTTACATTGTGTATATCACGGAAGTATTAATTTTACTTTATTTTTCAATGTTTGTACCAAGATACAAAGATATTAAAAAATATCTTTAAAAATCGACGTACAAAATGTAGAGCGGTCCTGGTTGCAAGTTATGTTGAACAAATCAGTCAAAAGTTGAATTGAGAACATGTCTTATTTCAATCGGAATTGTCAACTCAAAGTTAACTTATGTTAATTTATGGAGTTACTGGTTTCGAAGTTAACTTATGTTAATAAAATTAACGATATCAATTTTCTTGCACCAGATGCGCATTTCGACAAAACATGTCTCTTCAGTGATGCTCGAGGCCAAAATATTTGAAATCCAAAGCTTATATAAAAGATGAAGAGCTATAATTCAAAAGGTCCAAAAAGTATAGCCAAATCCGTGAAAGGAATCAGAGCTTTGCATGAGGGAGCAACATTGTACATTCCTTAATTTATGATAATTTATAATATTTTGTAACAGCAAATTTGAATAACACAAAAAATCCGTATGTTCATGCCAGTACCGAAGTACTGGCTACTGGGCTGGTGATACCCTCGGGGACTTATAGTCAACCAGCAGAGGCATCGACCCAGTGATAGTAATAACATTAACGGTATCAATTTTCTTGCACCAGATGCGCATTTCGACAATACATGTCTCTTCAGTGATGCTCGAGGCCAAAATATTTGAACTTATGATAGGACTTGTTCGAAGTTAATTTTTTGGCAGAAATAAAAGCGGTCCTAGGACCATGTCCGCTTTTCAAGTTAGTCCTAGGACTGGTCAGAGTACTCCTTAATGCTGTCAAAGGTTAACTTTGACCAGTCAAAAGGACTGGTTGTCAATTTAACTTGCTTTACAGGTAAGGACTGCACCCATCTGTATAACCCCGTCATCGTTTTACGCATGTGACCTACTAAATCATACTTGATACCCTGCTAGAGCATCTGAGATCCTCTCCAGGGTTCGTGTTGCTTAGTCTGTAGTTTTCTATGTTTTGCTTTGCGTACTGCTGTTTGTCTGTTTGTACTTTTTCTTCGATTTTACCAATAGCGTTGTCAATGTGATTTCGATTCATGATTTTGAATGACTCTCTGGTATCTTTCTTTCCTCTTTTGTCGGTAAAGAAAACACGATAGTAAAAGCTACAAACATAAAAAAAATAACATTAAACTATTCTTCGGGAATTAACAGGTACTCAAGAAGGGTAAACATTTTTGCTTAACACCCGTTGCATGATCTATAAATAAACATTCGGCTGTACATTGTCTTTCTACCCAGTGTCCTGAATATTGTCAACAACATGTCTATGCGAAGACCGGACTATCCTAAACACCAATACTAAATTGATATGATATAGTCAGGCAATGGCCTCAGCACCAATAAAAAGATGTAAATACTCATTCTGACTAGTTTAGATGTTATGAAGTTGTTGATATGATTGAGAATTTATGTTGAAACGTTAAACATGTTAAAGACAAAGGAATATTATGCGATCTTGATAGACTCAAATCTGCACGTTTCCCTTTCCCATATACACACGATTGTTTTTATTTGGGGAAGGAAAAGCAACATATTTGTCATTCATTTTACCGATCGTCAATTGTTTTGTTCATATTTTAAGTTCTTCTTAACAGTCGCTTTACTGTCGATGGGTGTGTTGCAAACATGGGTCTCATATACAAAGTACGATAATAAAAGTCTGTTTCTGCTAACATTGTATTGATAAATATTTAGACTGTGTTTTCAAAAGCTATGAAACCTAAATTGACAATGAATGACATACACAAAAATTAGGAGGCAGTGGTTGACCAGTTATATAAGTTGTTTAACTTCTGTTAATCTAGCTTGCCAAAAATGAAGCTGTGAGATCAGGCCCTGCACCTGGATGGTCTCTCCTACTTCAATCTTAATTTAATTTAAACATATTTAATTATAGTGGATTGGGAAACAAGTTTTGCAACTTATATCAATCCCTTTCCACTTTGCGGGTGCGAGTGCTGCCTTGTAGCACCATAAGTCTGCTCTTTTTTGAAATCTACAAGGGTGTTTTTAACGTGCAAGAGATATGGCTCTCTCTTAACACGGGTCAGCCATTTATAGTCCCCATCCGACGGACTATCATCGTTTCCTCAAGACCATACTCGCAAATGGTGTCAAGGGAGCTTAATTGACTATGGTTATACGATTTCTGAGGTTCTTTCCGTGGCATCTGATTTCTTCCACCAATAAATACAATCCATAAGTAAAATAGTGGCGTTTAAAACCAAAAATACTTAATGGATTTATCAGCTAAAAAGGCTATATTGATCAATACACACGATATAACATAATCTGAACATTTCTTGTGTTGTGGTTATTATCAGAGAAATGTCGTCTCCTTAAAAAAGAACAATACTGTTAATACATTTATTTTTATTGTTGGTTTACAGATTTATATTAAGCGTTTTTACTTTGCGATAAGAAAAGCATTTGTGCCAACATACATGTATCTCTTAAATTTTATATATTCGAAGTCTAAAAATAATAAAAGAGAGGCGAACAATATTAGATGGACACTTAAACTCATAAGTCGAAAATAAACTGACAACGCTATTGCTTACAAAAATTCAACCGACGAACAATAGTAGTCAAAACATAACGTTAAAAACTGAAAAATAAACAAAACAGATAAATTTACAAGGGAAACTTTTGACCTACAAAGATGTAGGTTCCAACTATTTCGATTCTGACATCGTCGAAATGACTTGGATCGAGTTTATTTGTTTGAGGGTTTTAAAATTGGTAGAATTATCATACTTGCGAGGATACTGGCTCTGTACATACAAATCAGAATATTCCTGGAAAACTAAGTCGTTGATGCTGTTTTTAAAGCAATGGAACACGGCAAATTTTCAATTCACCTTCTTTTTTGCAATCCAAGTTACAGAGGGGTTTCAGTGTTCTTTTTTTACTTCGATTATGCCAACAGATAATTATTTCCAGAATTTCTTTTTTTTTGTAGTAAATAAAACCCATAAAAATGACCTTGGTTAAAAGTAAAAGAAAAGAAGTAGGATGATCGTTGACTGCGTTATATATATGACCGCTAAAATGAGTAAAATAACATATAAACAACGTTTTAGTAGATCAAAAAGTGACCGAAAGGGCCAGTCGAAATTAGACAACGGATGTTGTCGAATCGTTTTGAAAACGATAATGTGCACACTAAATACACTTTTTATACGTTCTTAACGTGTACTGCAGCCCCATAATTTAATTGTATTAAAAAAGGAAAAGTAATTGTATATCTTTTTAAGATAATCCTTCATATATATGATGGTAAATATTAGTTTCAAATCTCTGATACTTATACTTATAGTATTAATGTGTCTAGTATAAAGTTATTCATCTGAGATAAATCTTTTGTTCTTATTGTAGCTATAAGACTAGCAGCGAAAAACAACATACTATGAATATTGTTATTGAATTTGAACGAAAGGGTTACTTTATTTTATAAGATGGAATCACGACTCGCGATTAAATTATTTATGTCTGATAATCAGGTATTCGATTTTCATTGTATAACTAAGATCCCACTTAACAAAACTCATCAATGAATAATATTAACCATTATCAAGTTATATGAGTGTTTATGTTTATTCACTGTCATGTTACTTCTTTTATGATAATGTTTGTCTTTCTTATATTGTTTAACCTGCCACTCCGTATCTAATTGATTTTGTTTACATTGTGTCATAGATGAAATGTTCACTTGTTTTCATAATATATTTTGATTGAGTTCAGTCATTTTACTTGATATTTTAAAGTGTGTTTTTCTATGTTGTGATGATGCACTATCATTCAGGTAAGGGTCGTTTAAACCTGCTGCATTTGTTTGCACCTGTCCTCAGATGTTCAGTTGTTACTTTTTGTTTATGTGGTTCATAAGTGTTTCTCGTGTTTTGTCTTATTATATTAGACCGATCGTTTTCCTGTTTGGATGGTTTAACAGAAGTCATTGTGGGATCCTGTATCGCTTGCTCTTCATTGTGAGCTCCGTGTTGAAGACCGTACTTTGAACTATAATTCTTTACTTTTACAAATTTAGACTAAGATGAAGAGTTTTTTCATTGACACGAATACTACATCTTTTTATATTTCTGTACACTTTTGAAGGCAATTTCCATGACATATTCAGAAGGAAACATGTCCTGTACCAAAGCAGGAATATGACAGTTGTTATCCATTCGTTTGATGTGTTTGGATTTTTGATTTTGCCTTTTGATTTTGGACTTTCCTTTTTGAATTTTCCTCGGTGTTCAGTATTTTTGTGTTTTTACTTATGTCTGGATGAACGAGGAAGAACACTAAAAAAACGTTCTCCATTCCAAAACATTAATGCAGAGTAGGAACGATAGATCTAGGTCACAAGAGTATTTATTCTTTATAATATGACGTTCATATCAAATATGATAAGCAGATACTACAAGTAACTAAGTGTAAGGAAATACAACTTGTAACTCTAAATGTTAAAGAGAAAATATTGAAATAGAAACATATCAGCCGAAAGTGTCTATATATAATATTCAACTTACAACATGTACAATTTAAGCTCATTATCAATGTATTGTCAAATATATGTTTGTTCTTACATTGCCTACAATTATAATAAACCAGACAACTGATTATCCCGTGTTACCGGTATATTAGAATTACGAAATCATAACTTTATAGTAAAAAGAGGATGAATGTGTAGAAATTATCCTCTTTGGCATCGCGCAACTATGATCGTTTTTCAAGAAGATTCACAAGTTCCGAACAGCGTGATTGTTTGGCTATATCCAGTGGTGTTCGATTTTTTAAATCCTTCTTGCTTAAATCTACATTACACGAAATTAACAATTCTACAATTTTGATGTGATCTTTAACTCTCTTTTATAAATATCTTTTCTATATCGAAGATGTTCAAATAAATGAAAATCACAAACCACATGTAAAGGTGACTTGTCTGATTGTGTACATTCTGAAACATCAGGATTAGTCTGCAGTAACAGTTTCACTATATCTGTACGTCCCCCGGCACATGCTACATACAACGGAGACGCACCTGCACAGTTGCATTGACTAACTTTGGCATCCCACTTTAATAACAATTCCACTATATTGGTATATCCCATTGTGCAGGCGACAAATAATGGAGACTTTCCCTCACTGTTATATTGACTGACATTTGCTACTTTCTTTAATAACATTTCAACAATATCTGTATAACCTCCGGCACATGCTAGATATAATGGAAACTCTTTTTGTTCACTATAATACTGATTAACATTTGCATTGGCATTCAATAGCAAGTCTACTACATCTTTATAACCTCCTCCGCATGCCACATGTAATGGAGACTTCCCATCACTGTCACACTTGCTTACATCGGCATCTTTCTGTAATAACTTTTCTACTATATCCCTATAACCTCCTGTACATGCCATATATAATGGAGTCTCTTCATCACGGTTGTACTTATTTGCATTTGCACCTTTCGCTAATAACCTGTGAACAATATCTGTGTGTCCTCCTGCACAGGATACATATAATGGAGACTGACCAATTATGTCACATTGGTCGACCTTAGCGTCTCTCTGCAATAGAGCTTCCACTATATCTGTATGTCCTAGTGCACATGCTACATATAACGGAGATTCTATATTAATATCACATCGATTCACATTAACATCCTTTTTTAACAACAGTGCTACTATACTGTGGCAACCCCCGGAACAGGCGGCATGTAACAAAGATTTTTTATCACTGGTATACTGATTGACAGAAGCATTGTTCTGTAGTAATATGTCAACTACAATTCTATGTTTTTCTCTGCATGCCACATACAACGGAGACTCGTTATACATGTTGCATTGGTTGACGTCTGCATTTTTTACCAGTAGCATTTGCACAACATTTGTTTTTCCTGCTTCAGATGCCTTATATAAAGGTGTTCTACCTTCCCCATCTCTATTGTTGACTTCACTTTTAATAGTATCAATTAGAAAGTAAACTATGTCAACGTAACCACCTGATGCTGATTCGATTAACGGTGTTGTAGCAGATGACCCACGACTGGATTTGTCATCTTCCTCTACAGTCCGAATATTTTTGTCTAGGTTTTTCAGTAACTGTTTCGTGTCTTCACTCTTTTCAAAAAATCGTATCAACTTATTTACAAATGACGGATATTTTAATTGTTTATTTTTAAATGTACTTTTAATTTTCATCTTTCGTAAGTCACTTAGCAGTCGTTCAAAGTATAAGCCTTCGTTGTCCTTTGATATTGTTATCAGACCATCTTGTATTTGTTCCCCTCTAATTGAATCAAACAGAAAGTGGTCACGAATTAGTGTACTAGAGCCATGTTTTATAAAACATTCTGTAAAACTCTTGCCACAAATTACAGAAATCTGCTGATAGTTTTTGGAATTGCTAATTTTATACATAGGAAAACACCCATGTAAATGTATACCATTTAATGATGCAAATGCAGATATCAACATATCTATTGCTGTTTCATTGTAAAGATTGATTTCAAACTCGTTGACAATTCCTTGAAGTTTTGCCTTCTTGTCCTGTGCCTCTAACTTTGATTTCAGCCAATCTGTATTAAATTCATTACCAAATAAGATGCACAAAACAATAGCACAGGCTTCCCACTTATTCTCCAGGATAATTCGATTTAAATCATCAAAAGGACTGTCAGCTGTAAAACAAACAAAACAATACAGCGGTCCAAATGATGTTGTGTTTTAACAATACACTCTACCCTCCTTACATGAGTAAACACATCAGTTATCGGGAAACGTCGCAAACTTGGATAAATTAGTTTGCACACTAGACAATACATAGCTTAACAATAACAAAGAAATTAAGTTTTCATTACTAGTAACTATGTCCTTCTAACACATTGTTTGGATAAACAGTATCTTTTTTTGACTTTAATTTTGTATTCGGATAAACAGTCTGTCTCTCCTTACCTATAGGTGGGTATGATGTTTATATGTGAATCGAACTTTTTAAGGTCTTATGATACGATTTCGACATTACGGTTTTGTTTAATACATTTATAAGTGCACAGTGTTTTAACAAAGTGTTACCAAGTGGCAATCAGTTTTGTAACATTTTTGTCAAATTACGCCCAAAAATCATCGTTAAAATATGTTTGACCTACAAGGTAATACTGCGTAATTAAACCTCACTGAATTCGTTTTCCTTATACTTTCAATTCGATCTGTAAATGGAGAAAATTAACGCATGTGCACAGTATTGTAACTTAAAATAACTGAATAGGAGTGACAACTGCTTGATTAAATAGGCTGACAAATCATTAGTCATATAGTCTTGTAAATATTAATATTTGTTTGTATTTAGGAGATGAGATGAAAGAGACCTTGACAAAACGATTGCAAGTGATTTTCTGTTTATTACGATTTTATAACTACTTGTATTGTTACTTTTACTTTCGGAATGTTTTCTAATTAGATGATCATTTTTGAAAGTTATTAATCGAATATAAGACAATACTTTAAACAGGTTTATAAGGATTTGAAGTAATTAATGAGTTTTTTTCAAGGCCGATTTTGTTTTATCAATTTTGAAAAAGTGTTATTGCAAATTTGACCGACATATTTAAACATTTTTTACTATTTGAAAATACGGCAGACTATATTCAAATAAAACATGATGGGCACATTGCAAGTCAACATACACTCTTAAAAGTTTATAAAGACATAAATGATTTTACCATTGTATAAGTTGTACTGTAAATGTACAAGTATCAAATAAATCACATATCTTAAAAATAAACCATTCATTGCAGTTCGACAAAGACATAACTATTATATGATTCATTATATTATTATATACTTTATTTATCCACTACTTATTAGGCAAGCTTAAATTCCAATACTTTATTGCAGTTTTTTGCTTTGTTTTATGGGAACAATTTACGTTTACATACGTCAACAGATATCATTTACGTTAGCTGAAATATGCCTAGTTAAATTGACTATGCTCACCATTTGTATTAGAATGTAAAGCTCAGCTACCTGAAATCTCTTCGTTGAGCATTTAAAACTAATGTATCTGCAAGTGCTCAGAACTCATAACATTAATTTCATGAAGTATTATTTTCATTATTTTGTATAAAGTTCATATTTTAAGAATTGTAGGTTGTTATTTCTTATTACTCGTTTGATTTATATCGATAACAGAAAGTGCAAATATTTTAACTGGCTTGTGTGACAAAATTGTTTTAACATTGGTATGACCAGTAAAGCGTATCAATATTTTTCAAACATATGATGGTATGTTGTATACAATTTAACTATTCATCTTTTTAATTGTAGAAAAAATAATTGTGGCTAGATGAACAAGCAGATTACATACAAATAAGTAATACAAAATAAGTTATATTTTTATATAAATGCTTTTATACATACATAAATGTGCGTTGTGTGTGTATGTGTGTGTGTTTATAGTAGATATAGATTAATGTGTGTGATACCTTCTTATAACATGCGCAACACGACAGGTGCCATCTGGAGAGCAGGATCTGCTTACCCGTCGGGACCATCTGAGATCACCCCAATTTTTTGATAGGGTTCGGGTTGCTTAGTTTTCAGTTTCTATATTGTGGCTTGTGTAAGAATATTTGTCTGTGTGTCTTTTTCATTCTTTAGGCAATGCGTTTTCAGTTTATTTTCTATCTATGATTGTGACTGTCATTCTGGTATTTTTCGTCCCCTTTTAGTTCTGTGCATCATGTGTTAAGATGCATATCGACATCTGGGCTACTGATCGCACGTGAAATTCAATAACGGTAGTAAACTAGTTTGAAACACGAAGAAAATGCATAGCTTTGCTATAAACGAAATTGATTATCATTAATTTAAGAAATCATTTATTTGGGGGGGAAGGGGCGATTATAGAGCGGTTGCTTTCAATTTACAAATGTTCACTAGAAAGAATCAAACGACCATTTTAATACAGACAGCGAAATGGCATCAACACACTCTATAGACAACGTACTTGAGCAATAATGATATACAACAATACAAACAAATGTATATGGTACCAGAACACAAAGGCGGCATGAATTCAAAGCAACGCCAAAAGGGATATTTCGTGGACTTAACAGTAAAGTCAAAAGATTACAAAGACAAATAATAACCAACACGTTAACTAGTTCGAAAGATGATTGACAACATCAATACCTAAATCTATTCTTTAAGACAATCGTATGTCATGTTTAGTTTTTGTGAAGTTGATTCTGAATATTCATAAATAAGGTCCCGACATCTTCCGATGAATCTTTTTAGTCATGTGTGATAATATTTTGCATGTTTTATCCTCAGCTTTGACATCTAATTCTATCACTGGTTATTTTAGATATGCAATACAATTCATTATTATAAATGCATTGATGTAAATTTGGACAACATCTATGTTACTAAACTTTGAACTTTAACATACGTGTGAGATTTTCATAATTAGGCAACTAATCAGAAACAAATTTGATATGACGTAATAATGTATCTACAGCAAGAAAGGTTGCAATATTTGTTCTTAACAATTGTTGATCCCTTCATCTAAGTTAAGTGAATAAATAATTCAACATTAAATATATCATCTTCTTCAATGTTCCTCATTTTATAAAAGTAATATTCCTATTCTGTATACCAGTTCAAAACTTAGTTTTCCAATATTCTTGATTAGAATAGATAATGACGTGTTTAGAAATGAAAAAAGAACATGTAAAGCATAACGTAAGTGGTCATTATCTTATTCATATATATCGTTGTCTACATCTAGCCTAATTGTCCCATTTCTTTTAGAAAAGACTTATGATAATCAAAACATCATATACCATTTACTGACTACTAAAGAAAATGTAAACCTGTGTTATTCGTTGACTGATCCATGTCACCTAAATGAGATTCAAACTTCTTCAATTTATTTGTGATCTCTTCTAGTTTCGATTCCATACCTTTTGCTAAAGTAAAATATATCACTGTTATGAATTTTCAACATGCGACATTTAAATTACAAAAAAAAATTATACTTGTCTGACATAGAAAATTGAATACTGCAAATATAATGATTATATTACTTTTATCCATTTTTTTTACAAAAGACATTTTTAGTTATGCATTAATGTGATATTGTGAAATTGATCTGCTTAATGCAAATACCATACCTTAAACAAACGAAGCGACAAAATGTGTAATTAGCTCATCACAACATGTTGCATGATGTGTTTAAACCGCATTGAAAATGTAGAGGCATCTGGTATTTAATTTGATATTTACTGGAATGTTAATTTTTGTTAAGTTATTGTTGATTATTTTGCAATTTAAACAAAAAATCTTTGTTTGCTATTAAGAAATACTTGTCATCAATACAGTTTTCAAAACTATAACGACAATTTGACACAATAGTTCAATGCACATACAAAGAAACTCATAATCGGAAGGACACTAATTAGTTTTTCACATTTTTCATTCTTTAAATCATATTGCACAGCGGAAGTGATGCATATTTGCAAGAACATTCCTTGACAAAGATGCAGTCATGATTTTTATAGTCATTATACATTAGTTTTTCTCATGATATATTTAATAATCTGTGTTCATTACGAACCCGTTAGATGTCCATCACATCCATTTGGAATGGTAATCACTGCTCCGTATATAGAAATATGAACTGCATTATCGATATAATCATGTTTGGAAATACTCTTTACAAATCCTCCTCTTACCAATAGACATGTACAGTTATCAGTTAGGAAATCGTTACTGGACATCTTTTTTGTTTGCATTTGAAAACATATTTCGGGGAAGAGATCATATCAAAAACTATTTTTTGCAAGTAAAGGTTTTGATACCATCAAATAAACCTAAACCATTCGAAATTGATCAGGCCATTGAAATACCTACACATTTATTAGATAAAACCTTATGTTTCACGGATAAACCCTACCTATTGCAACTAAAAAGTCCAACTATAAACAAGTGTGCACGTGTGAAGAACAAAATTAAAGCCACTGTAAGAGTTTTTGCTAGTTCCCATTCATTTAAAATCCGACTGACCATGAAATTCTGCTGACCTGGAAATTGTAAATGATTTCTCTAAGCGATACGATATTCCAGTCTTTCCATTTAACAGTATGCTTGCGTCGGATGTAAGCTGCTCATGTGGAAGCTTTTAGGCAAACTTATTTGATTTGGCCTTGAGAAAGGACTTTTCGTTTTGCTCTTTCATGGAGCGCGGTTTGTTTTTTTATTTTTATTTTTGTTCTGAAAAAATACATATTTGTTGACAAATTATCTTTGGAAAATAAGTTTATATTACACACCAGTCGATAATTTAACTTTAAAAAAAACGAATTACACACTGCTTGTCTAAAGTGAACATTATATAAGTATATTCTGATATGCATGCATGCATGAAATGATCAAAGAACGCCAATTTCAGGTACATATATTTCAGAATAATATCATCATTAATTCTTACTAAACGTGTCAAAGCGACACGAATGGCCCCGTCTCAAAAAGTTGAAAAATCTGCAATTTCAATAACACATGTGGACACAAACTTAGTTTCAAATTTCACAATTTATCAAAGTCCATAGCCCGTAATTTCGGCAAAAATTAGCCGAGCAAAACAAAACTTAAACTTGATCTGTAACTTATTTTGGACAGCTCACATGCCAAAAGTCATCCTAATGTCTGAAAGAGTTCAGAATAAAAGTCCGTATAGCTGTGATTTTCAACAATTTATCAAAGTCCAAAGCCCCTAATTTCGGCAAAATTTAGCAGAGCAGAACGAAATTTAAACTTGATCTGTAACTCATCATGGTTAACTCACATACCAAAAATCAGCCCAGTATCTGAAGGCGATCAGACAAAAAGTCTGTATAACTGTAATTTTCAACATTTATCAAAGTTAAAAGCCCGTAATATCGGCAAAATTAGTGGAACGAAATAAAACTTAAACTAGATCTGTAACTCATCATGGTTAACTCACATACCAAAAATCAACCCAATGTCTGAAGGCGTTTGGAAAAAAATCTCCGTATAATGGTTTGTTGCGGAATGACGGAATGACGGAATTATGGACAAGGGTAAAACTATTTGGCACCGACAACTTCGTTGCGGGGCCATACAAACCAATTTTCCGTTAGTTTAAATGATTGATGAATATGTGTGTGATAGTGCTATGTGGTTGGACTTTTAACCAGGGAATTAAAAAAAGTAAGATCACAAAAATACCGAACTTCCATAAAAAATCAAAACGGGAAGTTTCTTTCAAATGACAAAAACAAAAGCTAAAATACATAAAACGAAAATTATTGTATACATAGTGTAAGACGACGTAGTACTTACATAACTTGTTTGTCTTGTATTTGATTGCATATACTATTAAACTCATAAGACCTGAAAAGTATCTTATAAACAATGAAACTGAAATATACATATTTTGTCTATGAAAAGAGTGTGTGAATTACATGTTAGCCTCAAACATATGAGAGGATGTTAGCAGAGAAGTAGTAGATGAAAATGTAATTTTTTTCTCTTGTTTCAAAAATATTCAACACAGACAAAGTGTCGAAAAAAACATTGTCGTAACAAATAGTACCGTCACTATACTATTCTTCTATCTATCTAAATATTCTTAATGATAAAATTTATAACATTCGTGTTTAACCTTGTTTTAACATAATAAAAGCATTTACTTTGGTTTCCACTAATCTTTTCTATTCGAGGAAAACAACAAAACAATAGAAACACTGCAAAAAAAAAATGTCATGTTTGAAGAACCAGCATAACTTTCAGAAGATGTTATAATTTTGGAATAAATTCTGAATTGCTTCTATTTTTCGGTGATCAAACTAATACCTTCTCCTGTCCTATCTTGAATGTTTACTGGTTTAATTGAGTCTGTCATAATGTGGTTTAAAATTTTTGATGATAAATTAAACAATTATATGTAAAAAAATTATTACAGTGTGTATTAATGATATTGAGGTTTGTAAAGTATATTGATTAATAGTTATCTCACGATGACGCGGTTAGTCAGTGTAAGATCACCTCGATGGCCGGAGGCCAGAGGGTGATCTTACACTGATACACCAAGTCCGGGTGGGATAAGACGAAAAACCATTTACAATTCATAAAATCTAGATTAAAACACCACACAACCATTATAATATACTTTATACATTACTATATGATTTATACCCTTTTTGACCCCGAACACGATGAGTAGATTTCAAACAATGTCAACTCGTCCCACTGGCCAATCGGCCCAACCTATATCGCCACTTTATGAAAAAAATCACCCCACTCTTGTTTACCGACTCGCCCCACTTTTGAAAAAGTGTACAATCAAACTGAAAAATCACTGACAACTCACTTATTAACGAAAAGGGTTTAAACCCCACTGAATAAAGGTCTGCCAACTCGCCCCACTTATAAAACTATCTTGCTTCCTTTAAGTATGTTAAATTACTGATTGTTCGTATCCAGTCGTTCTGGTGTAGTGGTTTTGTTGTGGTTTTATATGCTAAAGGTCTTGAGTTCGAATCCCAGCATATACACTGGATTTTTTCTACGTGAATTTTGATAGATAGTCTTTTCCGTATAATTGTATATTTAATAATAAGTTTTATAGTGGATTTGACATTCCCGCCAAAATGATACAGAACAAAGGGAAGCATGCATAACAAAGAAACGGAAACTGGGGTGATCTGGTAGGGGTGATCCGGTTCAGATCACCTCTGTTAGAACAAATGAGCTGGGATGTAATATAAAGATACAACACTATTCATCATCAAAATGTGTTTTTCTTTTCCGTCTACAATTAGACTTAAAAAATACCTCATGGCATTTTAAATTATGCAAATTAAAATTGTATTACACATGCTTGACAAAATATGATATTCCTGACAAAGAACCTTTAACCAAGAAATACAAGTGGTGGAGATAAAACTGCGATTTCGTAAATTTAACAGATGCCATCAAGAATTGGATGACCGTTATTCAATATCAGTTTCCCACACGACACTGGATATGGCCGTACATAAATTTCGTCCCTTTTCATCGAATGTGACCTACTGAATCTCACAAATTTTGAACTAGCATGCAAACCACGATCGCTTCCACATGTAGAGCAGATCTGCTTACTCTCTCAGATCATCTGATCACAAGTTTTTGGTCGGGAACGTGTTGCTGGGTATTTGGCTTTCTGTAATGTGGGAAGTGAACTCCTGTTGTTTTATTCAAGTTTTTGCCGTGACGCTGTCAGTTTATTGATGAGTTTGAATCTCCTGGACTAATTTAGACAAGTTAGAATCAGTGATTTTGTGCTACCGTATATTAAAACACTTGTTTTTGTTAAGTAAACATTACATTCTCAGTCTTTACGCGTCGGGAGGGCCTTCTGTTCGGGAAGTCAAAGTTATTTAACACCCGTATCACTAGCTTGTCAACTCAGGGGTAGTGAGTTAGAATCCTGCACGATGCACGTGCACTCAAACCCAATTTCAATTGACTTTGGTTGTTAGTTATCTTTTGGTTGTTTTATCCGGGCACTCCAGAACCAATCAAATCTGACTGCCATGAAATGATGAAATTTGCGTTAAAACCAATTAATCAATGATTTACATCAAACTATGAAGCTCAAAACATGCAACTACTACTACCACTGTTATTGCCACTAAAACCTCATATTTACAGTTTATTTTTTTCGAGGCTTATCAGATTATCGACATTTGCACATAGGAACTTGATATAAACTTATTCAAATCCTTAGAACAACGTCCTACATAACAAATTATACAAACCGAACATTGTGATAACACACACCATCACTGTTTGAGCTATACGTGCGCTTGATTGTTGCATTGTGCCAGATAAATCTACAACATATAATGTTACAAGTTTATTAAGTTAATCATTAACATCGTCAAGTGTTATTGTAATTACTTCGAAGCTATATCGTGTATGTTGAAACACAACATTACTATTACTAAAGAAAGTTTTAATTACATTTGGTGTTTTTAAAGTTCAGAGATAAGACACGCGCACAATTTTGTAATCTGAAATTTTACTTTACTAAGGTCCAATTCTTTCAACTTCTTAAGTTTTAGTAAACGTTCAAATAGTTAAGCAAATATACTTGTCATTTACAAAAAGTCAAACAACTGACTACTATATGAGAGTTCTCGAGTGTTACATAGAAAAATGCTACTTTCTTCGATTGTAATTGACTTTTTATTAGCCCTCAAAATATACGAGTTCTTTTTAATTATAACTTTGTGTCTGAAGTCTTTTTGTTCGTAGATATTGTATACCATTGTCACGTGTATAGACTTTTGGTAACCCAATTAATAGTTGGTTCTTATATTGCCATGTGTTTGTCACATTTAATTTAATTTTTTAATTTATTTAGAGACATTTGTCAGGAAAGCTTTTTCCTTTCTTTTGATTCTTTCGATTGTGTTTTTGTATTTTTGCCAACACGTGGAGTTAAAAGACATGTTATCGATAGCTGCGTGCCAGATATTGTTTCAGTGATTTATATAACACCTCTTAATTGTAAAATTGCTATTTTGTTTGCCTGTGTGTATCGGTGACCGATAATTTTAAGTAAGTTGATAAGCCACTTTGTTCAATTAATAGTGGGTATCTAAAATATTCCAAACTGCCATATTTTATGCCTCTTACTTCATTTGAACTTGAAAAACGCGTGCATCACTTCTTTTGTCACATATCATTTTCAAATGTTATTTTTCGAACTTTTAGTCGTTGGCAAGTGAAATCAATATGTAAATGAAATCCCTATACGTACTTTTTTCTGTCATGATTAATGATTTAATAATTTGAATTCGTCAATCAACATATACATTTTGTATGTAAAATTTCATTTATGTATCATAAAGGAAGGGATGATATTATTTCGAAAACGGATTTAAATTTCTTTTGTTCCATACTCAGGGACGTTCCTTTGTGACTGTCATGCTATTATCATGAACATGTTAACGTCTATCATGTATTAACGCCAAATGTTGAAACGAAAATTTGAAACGAAAACTATTTATTTGAGTAACCAAATTGCCTGCCTGATCTTAACTGCATTTCATTTCAACATAAAGAACAACGTTTGTTTACTCATGTTGGCAACCAATTGTGTTGGCATGACATGTACATACATTGGATTTTAAATGCGGGTAAAATCTTATAAACAGTAGGAGATGATCTCTGTTTTATCATTATTTAAGCCATCAAAATGAGTATTGTTAGATTGAAATGTAAGTGTTGTTTACATGTAAATTGTAAAATTCCAATCGAGTTATCATAGCAACGAGCTAATTCATCATGTTCATTATACCAGCATTTATTTTCAATTATAAAGCACACATATGTGTGCTCACATATGTGTGCTATATGGAATAACTTTGAATAGTAAAACACTGTTAAGTAATCAAGATAACATGCTGTTAAAATGATATTTTTTCATACTTTTCACAATCAATGTACTGTAAAGATTACCTCGTTTAACAGATGGACATACTGTTGTTCTTCGTTGAAACGTTTTTACGTTTGAGTATCTGTTAAAATTGAAAAAAAAACTAATTTTTCTTTTGTTAGGAACACTTTATTCACAAAAATTGTCAGTTTTTCGGCAAAACGTCGGTGGTTCCCCCCTCCCCCCCCCCCCCGGTCACCCCGGCTTTCTCTGCCACTGTCTAGCCATTATCAATGTTAGTGTAAAAGATAGCGAAAAAAGCAACAAGGAAGCAATTATTTAAGGGTTCGAAATGGAATAGTTTAGTTTTTTGGCCAAAATCTTTACGGACGTCATTTTATTTGGATGATTGCGTCACATACTATCTTAGATCCATTTTGCCTAAATTGTGACATTCATTAATGAAATGTTTCAACCATACTAGACTCGCCTTGAGTAATTCCTTTCTCTGGACGATTTTGTTCATTCCCGGACGCTTTATCTTTTCCCCGAACGCTTTTTCCGGGTGCTCCCGGGAGCTTTTTAGTAGGACCCGATTGGTGATATACAATGGGCAGTAAATGGTTATCCCTATCGACCATACCCTGCAACCCCGAATGTAGTGATCGTGTTGTGATCCTCTATGTTTGATTTTCAAAGTTGTGTGTTCTCTAAATTTGTTATCATTTACATCGGGATTTTGTTTTCGTATTTTTTCCAGGGACTCTCAATTCCTCTAGGGCTTTGAATTTTGTTTTTGTTTATATTTAGTTTAGTGTTTGTGAAGTATCATTTCAGAGAATTAGTGATGATAGCAAACTAATTACATCACCTATCAAACAATTACTCAATATCTTAAATGTCACAACAGTACATTGTATGAATATACATTGGCATATTTTCGTATCATAAACTCTTACCTTGGTGCTTTATGTTCTGGGCAGACAAACAATCCAGTCCATGCATGGACACTTACACATTCATAATCTGAAATGATAACATATGTTATCATTATCAAATACTTAATATATATTCGTATGCCACATTAACAAATGTGAATTTTATCGTCTCATATAATACAAATAAAAAGCCGACTAAGGTTTTTTCTAGAAATAGTAATTTAAGATGTCTGTTTAATGAAACGTCAACACGCATCCTAAAGCCATCATTTGAATTTAATATATTATTATAAAACTGGTTATTAAATTAATAGCATAACTTGCGAATGATGAGCTATACGTGTGTAAAGATCTTTTTTGAATAATTCAAACAAATAACTCCTAATACAGCTTACAAACCAATTGTTCAGAGAGCAATGCAGATTTTTCCCAAAAAACTAACACATATTTTGAGACGAAAATAGCAAAAATAGGTGTTTAATGTCATTAACAGCTTTAAATAATAGCTTATTGTACGCTAATTTCAAAATTATATGGTTTCTATGCAAAACAAATTTAAGGTAGATAATTAAATACTTCCAGTTTGAAAAATGTTACTTCCGGTATCATTTAACTGTGGAATTGACACTGTTTCCGAAAATATATTGTGTTATATACTTAAACATTCAAAGAATTCAAAAAATAGCTACTTCCGGTTTACACAAGGTCACGTCCGGTTTTTCTTTTCAAGGTCATATGGCTTGCAACTTAATGCAAAAATCCCATGGCTTTATCATGCATACATATAAAATAAAAGCAAAGGTCAAAATCAAGAATGTCAAATTAACATATGACCATGAGCTCAATTTCAAAGTCATAAACCAAGGACCTCAAATCAAAAGACCCGAAGTTTTAACTTTATTTGGTTGATGAGTTATATCACCATACGCAGCATATTTTTAGATAAAAATGTTTGCTTTATTGTAAGAAAGATATGTAGCATTTGGTCTGAAACAATCCATTGGCATCTTATAGGAGTTACTGTTCCTGAAATGTTCAATTATAATGTTAATTGATTATTACTTAAACTTGGTTCATTATAAAGCCATATGACATTTTATAAAAGGTTGGGTGACATACAATTTTGAAAAATGACAATCAGAAGTGACCTAGAGAAAACCGGGAAAAGCGTTTTTTTTTTGCACTTATTTCATGAAAAGAACTCGGAATCCATATATTTTGTAATTAGGTCTTTCCACTTTTTTTGTTCAAAGACCTATTGTATTTCTTCTGATTATTATTAGGTCTTTTCACTTTTTTGTGGAAAGAACTATTGCTTTTTTCTGATTATAAAGTCTTTCCACTTTTCTGTGGAAAGACCTATTGTTTTTCTTCTGATTATTTTTTTTTCTTTTTTCTTCCGCCTAATTTTGTTTTTGCGATAACTATTTGTTTGGCAATATGTGGCTTCGATATTTGGTATATGATATCAGACAGTTTATGCGCCTTCCAAATTTACCCTGCGTAACCGAATACTTTTCTTTGTAGGAGTTATCTCCCCAAACACTGTTTGACTTGTCTCAACTACTCCTTCGCAACCATATTACATTCCGACAAATTTATTTGATAAAATTGCTCATGATTTGTCCTATTTTGATCGAAGCAATATGAACGCTCCATATAAGAGTTATTTCCCCTTATGCATTTGAAATAAGTGATATGCATTTCTATCTTATAAACCATATATGATAAAGACCTAGGATCTTTTGATTTGAGGTCCATGGTCCAAAAAAAATGAAAATTAGGTCAAGGTTAAAGCTCAAGGTCATATTCTTAATTTTGAATTTAGCTTATTTTCACCTATATTATTTAAAGACCGTATAAGATTTCGACTATTTTTTTACTAAATTGCTAGGTGCGACATGTCGTAACACGTAAATTTTGATTGCAAGGGTACGTTGAACGTAAAAGGGAGTTTTATCCCCTATAACTCATTAACCAAATATAATTTAGACCTATCTTAATTTGACGTTCTTAATATTGACCCTTGATTTTACCTCAAATGTATACATGATTAAGCCATAAGATCTTTTACAATAGGTTTCAAACCATTTAACCTTGTAAAAAAACAACCAAAAGTGACCTTGTGTGAACCGGAAGTAGCTGTTGAATTAAGATAAAAATATATAGAACCAGATATTTTTGGAATCAGTGTCAAGTAAATATTCAGATAGTATCGCAATCAACATTGTTCAAACCGGAAGTAACAAATTATCCCTTTTATGTAAATAATATTGTATCGAAACCATACATTTTTGGAATCAGCGTACAATAAGCTATCATTTGTACATTGAAATGACGTTTTAAACATATTTTTACTACTTTCATTTTAAAATTCATCGTTTTTGGTGGAAAGACCTTTATTTTTTTTTCTTCCGCCTAATTTTGTTCTTTAGATAAATAGTTGTTTCGCAATA
The DNA here is from genome assembly GCF_036588685.1 of Mytilus trossulus. Classification (NCBI taxonomy): domain Eukaryota; kingdom Metazoa; phylum Mollusca; class Bivalvia; order Mytilida; family Mytilidae; genus Mytilus; species Mytilus trossulus. The sequence continues at coordinate 59,361,401 of NC_086386.1, read as the reverse complement.
TGTCACTCAGATATTTGGTTTATGATAACGAACAGTTTATTCGCCTTTGAAATTAACCCTGCATAACGGTATACTTTTTTTTTGTAGGAGTTATCTCCCAAACACTGTTTTCCTTGTGTCCACTACTCCTTCGCAACCGTAAAAGATTACGACAAATTTATTTTATAAAATTGCTCGTTATATCCTTCGCATGATTTGTCCTATTTTGACCGAAGCAATATGAACGCTCCATATGAGAGTTATTTCCCCTTATGCATTTGATATAAGTGATATGCATTTCTATCTTGTAAACCATAAGTGATAGAGAGTAAGGATCATTTTGATCTAAGGTCCTTGGTCCACAAAAATGAAAATTAAGACAAGGTCAAAGGTAAAGGTCATTTTTTGAATTTGGCTTATTTTCACTTATTCCCGAAAACTATAAGATATCAACAAATTATTTTTACTAAATTGCCAGTTGCGACATGTTGTCACACGTATATTTTGATTGCAAGGGTACGTCGACCGCGATGAGGACACCCAAAATGAATTGGTTTACAAAAAGGAAAATCCCCATTACCACGTGCCCAACATGGGAACGGGGTAACAGGATGTACAAATAAAGCAAAACTGTATTCGTATACCTGTTATTTGTACAATAGAAGGCTGATTGCAGGAGAATGTTAAGACCTTGAGGTCCTTGGTTTATGACCTTGAAATTGATCTCAAGGTCATAGCTTAATGTGACGTTCTAGATTTTGACCTTTGCTTTTATCTCATAAGTATACATGGTAAAGCAATGTGACTTTTTTCAATAGCTTTCAAACCATTTATCTTAAACAAAAAACCGAAATTGACCTTGTGTAAAACGGAAGTAGCTATTTGTGATACCTTATTAAAATAAAAGTATATAGAATCAGATATTTTTGGAATCAGTGTCAAGTTAATATTTAAATAATATCGGAAGTAACATTTTTCAGCCCGTAGGTTAAAAATTATCTCCCTTATTTAAAAACATATTGAAAAGAAACCATATATTTTTTGAATCAGTGTACAATAAGTTTTCATTTGACGATTAAAATGACACTATTAACTAATTTTAACTTCTTTCAAATTTAAGTACGGGATTTATGGTGGAAAGCCCTTTTACTTTTCTGTGGAAAGACCTATTGTTTTTCTTCTGATTATTTTTTATTTTTTTTATTATTCCGCTAATTTTGTTCTTGCGATAAATTTTTGTTTCGCAATATGTCGCTTAGATATTTGGTATATGATATCGACCAGTTTATGCGCTTTTGAAATTTACCCTGCGTAACTGAATACTTTTCTTTGTAGGAGTTATCTCTCAAAACACTGTTTTCCTTGTGTGTGCAACTCCTTCGCAACCGTAAAATATTACGACAAGTTTAATTTACAAAATTGCTCGTTATATCCTTCGCATGATTTGACCGAAGTGATATGAACGCTCCATATGAGAGTTATTTCCCCTTATGCATTTGATATAAGTGACATGCATTTCTATCTTGTAAACCTTAGATGCTAGAGACCAAGGATCTTTTGATTTGAAGTCTGTTGTCCAAAAAAATGAAAATTTTTCAAGGTTAAACGTCAAGGTCATTTTCTAATTTTTGAATTTGGCTTATTCTCTCTTATTTCCAGAGACTGTATAAGATAACGACAAATTATTTGAACTAAATTGTTTGTTGTGACATGTCGTAACACCTCAATTTTGATTGCAAGGGTACGTTGAACGTAAAAGGGAGTTTTCTCCCCTCTTGTATTCAAAAATACGTGTATGATGATATAAAACATCAACCAAATATAAATAAGACCTATAGTCTTTTGATTTGAGGTCCTTGGTGTGTGACCTTGAAATTGAGGTCAAGGTCATAGGTTAATAGGACGTTATATATTTTGACCTTTGCTTTAAATTCATATAAATACATCATACATGTAAAGCCATAGGAACTAACATTTTAACAGATTTTTCCTATATCAATATCGAAATGGATCTTTACTTGTGGAAAGACCTTCAATTGTTTTCTGAACAATTGGTTTTTAATTATTATTATTATTATTATTTTCTTCTTCCGCGACTGTTTTCTGACGGTGCTTTTTTGTTTTGCAAGATGTCGCTAAGATTTGTTGTGTATGATATCGAACAGGTAATACGATTTTGAAACTCACCCTGTTAAGCCGAAATCTTTATATTGTAAGAGTTATCTCCCCAAACACTGTTTATCTTGTGTACACATCTCCTTCGCAACCATTAAAGATTTCGACAAAATTATTTCACCAATTTGCTCTATATATACGCAGGATCTTGAAAATAATCTTGACCGAAGCGGTTCGGACACTGCAAACAGGAGTTATTTTCCCTTTTGTATTTTTTATAGGAAATATTTAGTTGTTATTGGTAAACTATAAGTGATAGAGACCTAGGGTGTTTTGATTTGAGGTCCTTGGTCAAAAACTAAGAAAAAAGGGTAAAGATCAAAGGTCTAGGTCATTTCTAAATTTGGATTTTAGCTTATTTAACCTCTTTTCAAACACAATTTAAGATATCAACAACATATTTTTAATTAATTGTTAGTTGCGACATGTCTGAACACATACATAAAGGTTTAAAGGTTACGCTTACATAAAATAAGAGTTTTTTCCCCTCTTTTATTTAAAAATACAAATATGCTGATATAACTCGTTAACGAAATATAATTAAGACCTAGGGTCTTTTGATTTGAGGTCCTTGGTTTATGACCTTGAAATTGAGCTCAAGCTCATAAGTTTATTTGACGTTCTAGATTTTGACCACCTTTGCTTTAACCTCATATGTATACATGATAGAGCCAAGGGACTTTTTGCATAAGTTCGAAGCCATATGACCTTGAAAAAAAACCGGAAGTTACCATGTGTAAACCGGAAGTAGCTTTTTTTTTATACTTTTTGCATGTGAACGTATATAGAACTATATAATTTTTTGGAATCAGTGTTAATTAAACAGTTAAGTAATTCCGGAAGTAACATTTTTCAAACCAGAAGTTACAAATTATCTCCCTTATTTAAAAAATATTGTACAGAAACCATACATTTTTAAATTCAGCATACTATAAGCTATCATTTGACGCTGTTAATGACTTTTCATTTTTTCATATCAAAATACTTGTTTATTGCCGAAAGACCTTCAATTGTTCTCTAAACAATTGGTTTTTAATTTACATTGGTTCATTTCCGTTTATCAGAACACAGATGATCTAAGAAGAGGAATAGTAAGGCTGTCTGATTTATCATTCACCGCTACTTTGTATGTGCTATATAAAATGAAATGTTAAGGATAACATTAAGTACTTGGACGAGAAATCAGAAATCGCGTCTGACAATGTTGACATAAAAAGCATTGTTTTACTAATTCAAAGCTGACTACGTTGCTGCTTAACTTGCAGCAGACGGTTTGTAAATACATACCAAAAGTAACAATATAATAATGAAGTCCTAATAATGTTTTTTTTTATCAAAATAATATGAAAAACTGTAGACATAACTGGTTAATTAGCAGTAAATGAGGTTGAGCAACCATAGTGTGAAAAATATAAAGTATATTCAAACCACTTACAAATCTTACTTAAAGGGTTGCAACGAAGAACAACAAATTAAAACCGAATTATAAAAAGTCGCCTTGGTGATGACAATACAGTAGAGTACAACATAATGACATATTTACACAGTAATATATAATCTATTTAAAATAAAAACATCTATTCTTGACAAGTTCGCATTACATGTATACCCCTTATACCAAAACCAATTTTAGCTGGATGCTGTAAAACACAATCCACATCAAATGTCAGTCTATTAAAAAGGAGACAAGTAGTTTGAAAATGACAAACTAAAACAAATACATCACAACGTTGGCATCTCGAATATTTTACATGTCCTACAAACATTTCGAGTTTTAACCATGCTTAAAGTCGTTATCAGATTAAACATATAAAGGCTACTACTCTCGCCAGAAAACTCCTCTTGTCCTGATTGTAATGGTATAATAATTATATATTAAAATTATATGTATATATTCGAGACTTCGTTTTTACTACTTTACAATATATGTGTTTGAAGTTGTATGTGTATCTAATAAAAAGGTAACCTGTATAACAAAAGATAAATTACTATGAGGGAGGTTGCTGAAGGGTGGAGATTGACGGTAGGTCTACATTCAACATAAATAATCTGGTAGCTTTTATGATGGAAATTTCTGTCGTTTTCAAATTTTCTAGGCCTCCCTACTCGCCCAATTAGAACAGGATAGTCGTCAGCAAACACATTGGTGCTGAGTCCTATCGCTGACTCTTATTTAATGTTTAATGTGGTTGCATTTTGTAGCATGCAAGGTAAACGGTACCTGGACAAGACATGACAAATTGTAATCAAAGGACACGGCCTTATAATTTGATTCACCAGGCACGTTTTTGTCTACATAATACTTATTAGCGATGCTCAGATGACAGTAACAAATCATCTCCCTTTTCTAAAATAACATTTTATAATAACCATATGTTTCATGTATTTTTGGATTCAGAGTACAATAATCTATCATTGTACACATAGTGCATGTTATGAACCTGATTCTTCGAAGTCATTGATAAACTGACTGAGCTTTATGAGAAAATATGACATATTCAAATTTTTGAACCATTATGAATAATAACATTACGTATTGCTGAGCAAAAGCATAGGCAAGTCTCTATATGTATGACACTTTGTATTTTAGTCAGTGTGAACGAAGCGTTTATCTGGATTTTTATACTTCATAAACATGTAACCTCAACTCTTAAAATGCGAAATTGAAGACTGTCCTGGTGTTGGACATACTGTTTTATTTCAACGATCACGCATGCATAATTCAACCATCCGACTATCAATAATCGGTTACCAATTTATTATGTATGTATGATAAGACTTATAATTGATAATGATATCGTGTATATATATATATAACACAATCCCAATGTATGTTGATACTGAACAGCTCTAGCTAGATATATGTATCATGTATTGCAAATTTGACACATAACTTGGTTATCACTAAATCTTTTCTTTTTTTTTAATTGTAGAATAAGATATTTGAAATACCTGGTGTAAGAACTTCACCAGTATTACAGGTTTTCCTGTAACACGAACAATCCTCTTCTATAGGATCACAGTGACATCTACTCCTTGTTTCATTAAGAAAAGTATAGTAATTTGTATAGTCACATCGACATTTTCTATCCCTTGATATTGTTCCATTGTCATAAGGAACCTGTCCTTCTTCATTGCACGTTGACTTTAGGTACTGGCATTCACTGCTGCCATTTGTCCACCACTTGTGTGGTTGGTATCTGTTATAATAACAAGGTCTTCCAGCAAAATATTGTAAGTTTCCACTGATAACAAAAATATTCCCTGACAAAACAAATCCTTGCATATTCAATTCTGTTACTTAAAAACATTTTTTTTCTACTTTTATTTCATATACAGAAGTGAACAATCAACCCGCACATCTAGTCTTCTTTTAAAAGCAATGTTTTATAAAGTGACGATATTGTAAAAGGAACGTACGTTTTATTTATTTAACTTTTATGTTGAAAGATCAAGGGTTTGAACCATTTAATTCAATTATGAAAGGAAATAATATACTAGTTAAGAGAAAATTAATTTGAGTGTACAGTAGTTAAAAGTCAACGCATTGCTCATGTATTTATTTAAGGATAGGTTGTAATGTGCATCATACTGGCAAAAACAGCTGGAGGCCACCAATAGGTCTTCTTGCTTTTATTTGATCATTATTTTTCCTATTTTAATATTCTAATGAGCATTTTTGTCCTGTGTATGTTAGATAATGAGATTTATTGTCCAAAAATGTTTAATCATTGCTTAATATTCCTTGGATTGTCTTGATTATTGTGTATATATAATCAGTATTCAAATTCTGACCACAATTTGTGTCAACAGCGTAGTACTGATCTTTAATTTGTCAACATAAATACTAGTACGTAAGTGATAGATTTAAAATATAACAATATTCAACAGTTATGTAACAATGTGACCTCTGCTCTCAGTTTAAAACCACCTTTTTAAAAAGAAGCCAACGATTCTAACATGGTGTTTAAAAATTATACAAATTGCATTGTTATAGTCGTACCTGGTCTATGAAAGTCAGGTTTGTCTTTACAGAGTTCCATGAATTTTCTTGCATTTGTATCATATAGACACATGTATTTATCCTGATCACCGCACATGTTTTGAGCCCTCAAGTTCCACATCACTTTGTTTGGACAACTATTCAAGAAAAATGCTACTGCTATGTGAACATGCACTAGCATGATCAGCAAAAATGACTTAAAAAAATATACAAACTTATTAATCTTCTCAAATAGTATTTTATTATAACTTCGTGTTCGGAACTTTTTTCTATATTTCTTTATTCAAAACGAACATAAAAATTACTTCATAAAATAAATAAAGTTTTTTTCTAGGAATATTATTTAAGCTGAATAACTGCATATTGCATTACAATTTATTTTCAGAAAGGTAAATGACAATCGAACTTTTTCCCGATTTTTTGGTGGGATTCGTGTTGCTCAGTCTTAAGTTTTTTATGTTGTTTCTTGTGTACTATTATTTGTTTGGTTGTATTTTTCATTTTAGGCCATGGCGTTGTAAATTTATTCTCGATTTAGGAGTTTGACTGTTTCTCTGGTATCTTTCGCCCCTCTTTAACACACATATTTCCTTTATGTATTTACGAATATTCACATAACTCATATAAAAAGATGTGGTATGAGCGGCATGAGACTACTCTCCATCAAAGTCATAAGTTACATGACGGTTTAATTCATGTTAATTTTCTTTTACACTTTTAACAGACACTTACATATAGTGGAACCAGTCCCATGTTTACACACTCCAGTATCCTCTATGAAACAAAGATCCTGCAATACACATCATGTTAAGCTTAAATATATTATATATCTTTTGGTGAGACTATATTGATCACACATACACAGAGAAGGAATTATTTTGAATTGAATATAAAATAGTGTTAGGTTTACTCTTCTGTATGATGATACTATCGTGAATTGGAAACCCTTGCAAAACTATAATATTTAGATGAATTCAAGGCGTTTTGCTGATATTTGCAGATAGTAAACATTTTACGAATTAGTCTATCAATCTTTATACGACGCATTCAATGTATGTTAACAATTATAACTAGGCTGCAAAAATTGCAAAAGGGTTTCGTTTCGTTAGTATCGTCAAATACAATTATAATCATTATGATGATTACCTTAGTCTGGTTTTTTTTCTCCTTGAATATTAGATCCAAAAACTGTTGATTATTGTGAGGAGAACGTCTTTGGAAACATATTTGTCACAATGTTGAGATGGAATTATGATTTAAATATAAAAAATATGTGGTTTGATTGCAAATGAGATATATATCTACTAAACTTTAAATGAAGTAGATTTTGTCAATTATAGGCAATCGTATACTTATATTCATGTGCTTTCCTATTAAAGTTGATTTTCTCTCGCTTAGTTTGTAATCTAAAGTCGTTTTCTCTCAGTAGATTTATGACTTTTGGACAACGGTATGCTACTGTGTGCTATGATTGTTCATACCGTATAGTCTTCTATAAAATAAAACGGTCATCGGAGAAAAACTAAACAATTTGCGGCATAAAATATAACATGTATAACACGAATCATTGAAAACCCGTAATAGGATAGGAATAACTAAGTTACATTAAAACTAATAAGTCACTGAAAACGTCATGGCCTTAAAATTATATAAGACAACAGATCAATAATAGTACACAAAATACATCTTTAATGCAGAAATTAAAGACTGAGCAACACGAATCATATCAAAAGCTCTATTTAATCTCAGTTGAATCCGATATTTCTACAACGGTCATTCAACTCGTCAAAGCGTCCTTAAAATTAAGAAAGTATGCCAAATCTGGTTGAATAGCTTAAATTTGAGCAGTAACCCTTTATCTAGGAAATACAAGCCCTGAAATATCGTATCAATCGATTTATGACTTTAACATTTTAAAAGGTGATAGCATTCCTTTTGTCGTAGTTTTCAATTTACCATCATTGTCATGTGTTAAACGTAAGTAAATATATGATGAAATCTATAGTCAATTGAACTAAAGCGACCTGACTTAGAATATGGGCACATTATGCATGCAGTTGGGTGATACATGTTTTGAGAACTTTCCCGTAATCTAAAACCTCAGTGTACAGTTGTACAAGCACATACTAATATTGACAAACTATCCAAATCAGCAGATAAAGACTTCACTCGTCAGTTTATAAGTGAAAGGTTTAGCTAATTAAAACAAGGCTTAATCCACCAAACACATGAGATCATGCATGTACCAAGTTAGGAAAATGACATTTGTTATTCTTTCGTTTGATGTTTTAAGCTTTTGATTTTTGTTATTTGGCTATGGATTTTTTGGGCAGAATTTTCTCCGGAGTTCGGTATTTGTTCGTTATTTCAACTAGAAAATGTTGAACTGGACACTGTCAGAAATGTTTTAAAAAAAAATAGGTCTCTGTTAAAACGGTGCATTAATAAGTTAAAAACTGTATGACTGATCAATCAAATGTCTGTTTACAGAGACAAAAAAGCTGGTAGATTTCTATCATCACTTCACGATGAGTATGGTGTTGTTCCAGCGGACAAATCTTCAAATAATATTGTTTTGTCTGTAAATCGTATTCTTACGAGTGTCTTGAATTTTAAAAGCATCTAAAAGAAATGTATGACAAAATATGCATTAAATATGGAGGTAGACTATTTTAGAAAAGTGGTTGCATTCGTATGGGAATGAACTATTTACCTGTCCTCGTCGATCTCTTTTAATTTGCATATGAGTTCCTTCAAATTGTTAAAAAATAAGTCCAAACAAGTCAGATCTTTAATTTTACTATCAGATAAATCAGTCATGTCTTTTCCTTTAGTAGTCCAAACTTTCCTGAATGGGTTTCTCCAATATGTTCCCAAGAACTACAAATTTCATAAGAAATAGTGGTCATCTAAGTACCAGAATGTGTTACAAACAAGACGTTTCTAATTTTGAAATTATGTAGTACCCCACCTTCATGACACAACATTAACCTCGTCTGTATAACTTAATTGTCGTAAACCAACCTCGACTGCATATGGGAAATAAATGTCCCAACTATATTGGTTATCAAAGAGCGTATAGCTGGTACCGCGACTTTATAAAGGATGTTCGTTTGTCATGCTTGGGACTTTTTGTCAGATTATCGATAGTTCTGTGAATGCGTTACAAAAATGTATCCACTAACCCCGTGTTTTCGTTTATATGTATAGTTTTAAGCCATTTGTAAAAGTTTAATAGCATCATTGTTATTTTTTTTAATAGTTTAAGGCTATGAAAATCAAGAATGAACATTGTCAAGCCACTTTTTTTTTATCTTCAAAATAAGAACACGGACCTCAAGTTTTTTTCCACTATTTTCTTTTTTCTTTATTAATCCCCTCTAAATATATATTAGTGTTTAAAATAACTTGTTGTTCCTAAACTGAGTAGCGAACTCCCTTAAACGCTACTTATGTTTGAGCAGAAGGTTGTTGAACCTGAAGTACGTCAAATAACATAATGCCTTTTTTTTCTGAAACACATCATCGTTAGATACTAAGACCTTGTTGATAAAATATTCGTAATCAACTTCATTTAGGATGAAAATTTGATTTCGCGTACGAAAACCTCTGAAAGATATCAATAAAAACAACTGTAACCGGTCGTTACGACGGTTTTAATTTGCAACAGATCTACATCATCATATGCAAAACACATGTGCATCTGTCCTTGATGTTTCTGTTCTATACATGTATCCTAACATAATCTGGCCAATAAAGCAACAGTAGTTTACCGCTGTTCATAAGTCGTAAATCGATCGAGAGAAAAAAAATCCTGATTAATATACAACTTCACAAAGACGGTGTTTCACTCTTAACATCTTAACAACACAATGTATGTTACTCCATGAAAAGTAAAAGGGATTGGAAGCCGTTATCAAATGTGAAGCAACAAAAAAAAGTCTAGGAGGAAATATTTATAAAAAATGAAAAAAACGTGCGACAACTTATGAATGCAGTACTAAATAGGAAACGCAAAATATTTCTGATTCTCCTAGACAAGATATCATTTTAGAAATAAACGTTTTCCATACTTCACCTTTTCAGCAATGAAAAGCATGTATGATTCTTCTACTGTGAATTAATATCAAAACAGTAGTATTTTGCAAAAATGTCCAATTTTTACTGAAATACCCGTTATACCATTCTTTGTTTTTTTTGTATTGCCAGTCATTTCCTATTTTTTAAGGTGCAATTCATGAATGCCCTAAGATAAATTAAAAACGGCAAATTTGCTGGAGTTCGAATAAAATAATTTTAAAGTAGTCACCCCAAAAACTGTTGAGAAGGCTGTCTTAACCAGCAAACCATAGTTATGTTTATAGTTTTAGACCACTTCCGAACACATTGCATTTTTGTCACAAACTTTGGGTTGAAAGACATCTTTCCCTTTATCAAATGATGAGCCAGTGTTAAAACAGTATAATACTATATTGCACGAACTTTTTTTAATAAGTTAAATTCCGATAATTGATAACCAGCACTGCTGCCATTTGGGAAAGTGATTAGATACCTTCGGAACAAACATACAATTATAGATAAAGAAAGATGTAGTATGAGTGCCAATGAGACAACTCTCCATCCAAGTCACAATTTATAAAAGTAAACCATTATAGGTAAAGGTATGGTATTCAACACATAGCATTGGCTCACACCTAACAGCAAGCTACAAAGAGATCTAAAAATTACTAGTGTAAACCATTAAAACGGGAAAAATCATCGGTATAATCTATATAAAAAAAACAGAAACGAGAAACACGTATGAAGCACATAAACAGACGAAAGCCACTTAACATCAGGTGCCTGACTTAGAACAGGTGCAAACAAGTTGAGCATGGACAATGATGATCACGAAACTATTATAATACAGGGATACTGGTGACCTCCTTGTTTTGAAAATTAGGAAATAAAGACGCTCAGTATTGACAATTATTACGTTGAAGGACATAACTCGATTGTGGTCTATTTCATTTTGCATAGTACATTTTCTTTCAAACAAATAAAATGTATTCAAATATAACAACGTACTATACTCTTCGTTACAGCAATTATATCATTTCATTTTTTTTTAAATTAAACATTACAGGAGAAGTCTTCCCCTATGTCTTAAAATAAAACTTTATGATTGAAACATCTTGTTTTTCCTCCCATAGTTATATAGTCAACTTATAGCTAGAGACATGTGATTATAGTTTTAAATCCTTTTTTGTTTCTTTTGTTGTCCCTATACTTCCATATCTCTGTTTTTCTGTCTTATATTGTATGGTTTTGTGGATTTTTTGTTATGATAGCAGGGTTTCTCGTTTTATTTTAGGTTGTTATTGGCCTTTTCACTTATTTTAAACGACAAAAGATTACATTACACTGTCCAGTTTTCTTTTATAAATACTACATAGAATGATTTCCTGTATATGTACTTAAAAATAAGTTCGAACATGTTTTATCTTGTTTTCAGAGTACTGACACTTTATTAAAGGCTGAAGAAGTGTTATGCTATTTTTGTATTTCTGTCATAAGAAATTGTGAAAAAGATGACATGGTTATTTAAACTCACCTACAATACCTGTCTATTAAGAAAATAATTTTATTTTGAAAAGACATCGACATATTAGCTTATTATTGGAGGTACAATGATTAAGCATTGATTCACGAACAAAAAAGTGTATTCATTGTGTCTATAAATCTTAGTGACGCAACGATATTTTTTTACGATAATTTGTTTCATGCAGAATATATTTGTATTATTTTATTGACATTCTTTTGTCAAATTCAAATGATCTGCATCATTTGAAATATTGTGGAAAGTTATTTCATTGGCAATCATATTAATCATCATTATTCTGATAAAAAGCTGATACTTCAAAATGATATGTTATTTAATACACATAGCATGGATAATATATATAAAAAAACACTTGCAAAGGACTTTGTGATATTTAAAATAATATCAGTCAAAAACTAACACTCATCTACAATGAATATTAAAATGAAATTTAACTGTCCTGCTGATAAATATGAGCTGTCGCATAAAAAAACGCACAGGTCAAATGACCAAATTTATCAAGTAACTTCTGAAAATAATTTGGATTAGAAGGTCTTAAAAATATAATAAGTGTTACAAGTATTCTTACACTACATGGGTAACAAATAATTTAAACAGTAAAAGACAAAGCTGTTTCAAAATATATTTTTTGTATAAATTACTTCATGTTGTTCAACATGTAGTATTGAGATAAACCTGCGAATTATCTTTCGTTTGAAACAATTCTAAGAAACATAGGAGTCGTTTAAATTGTGTTTTATAAGGATATGAAAGGATAATTCAAAAATGGAAGAACGTAAAAATTGACAAAATCAAACGCTATATATAAAACAGCATATGTAAAAGATAACTGTTTAGTTCCTGACGAATAGTCATTTTCCGAATGAAATGATGGGCTTAACTGGGTTTATAGCTAGCTTAACTAGTATGGAAAAGAGTCAAAATATATCAAGGAACATCCTGGTTAAACAAAACATGAACCGAGTAAAAAGAATTCCGCAAAAAAATTTGGGCGCTATAGTATGCTCTGGAAAGATAAGCCGATCCTGGTCTACCTATGTTACCCTTTTGACAGCTATTTATAAATCCGTTATATTAAAACATAATAAATGTGTGGAAATTAAAAAAAAATAATTCCCTGTGATTAGTTTTTTTTTAAAGCACTGTTCAATAGACACATCGAATCTTACAACTTTCCTTATTTGCAAGAAATATGCCCTACAAATATTATTTACAAACCGTAACATCCTTAACAATATTGTCTTCTTACGATGAACTGAACATAACCGATTATACAATTATAGGTATGTAATGACTAATGAGGTATTGTAAGTATACTCAGTTTATGAATTGTTAGAACAATTTGACAGGCAGAGCACACGAAAATAACTTCTTAATTTAATACTAATTGTGTAATATCCATCACAAAAATCAGAAAGATATTATCTTAAAAAAAACGTGACATTTGTTAAGAAATATAATACAAAAATGCTAAAACTAACCTCAGTATGTTTGAAGCATATATATTTCTTCTGCTTATCGTTGACACGTTCTCTAATAAAATTACTTCCGTCTGCACATGTTTTGTCACTTAAATCACTGTGTAGAAAGGTGAAATCAAAAATTATTTTAAAAACCATCCAGGTAATTATACAATCCTCATACTAATAATACGTCGAGTGCATATATTTCAATTCAAACACGTTTATTTTGTGAGTGTGAATACAATAGTCTCACAAAAATAACGTATTCATCGGTTAGTTAACAAAAGTAAGGTTCATACAACTTACAAACATACACATGCTCAAGCAACTAGTTTGGACTAAATGAAAGTCTATTTACACAAAATAAATGTCATTTTGAAAAATGATTTAAAATAGTGTTAACTATGTAATAAGTAATCCAACCATTACAAGATTTTTAAAGCAGACAAATCATTGAACTAAAAAAATCAATAAATTACTCAACCGTGTAACACAATTGCATTATACTGATGACAATAATCGTTATCACATTGATAAAAATACTAATATAAATCCTGAAGTACTTGTAAGAAACATATTTGGGAATTTTAATCATTGTATCCAACACAAAATTTAGCTTTGCATAACATATTTTTTATTAACTCCACATCTTTGCATGAGTATCTTACAACATTGTTTATGCATGCAATAATTTGTGTTTCCGTCTTATATATTTTTTTCCATGAAAACGTTTCCTCACTTCCCTACCTTCTCGACTGGTTAATCCCAAGTACTATACCGCGATGATTGAAGGTGATTTTCTTTTTTGATTACTATTCAAGCGTTCGTTAATCTCTCTCTCTCTCTCTCTCTCTCTCTCTCTCTCTCTCTCTCTCTCTCTCTCTCTCTCTCTCTCTCTCTCTCTCATTTGACAAATAAATTTTTACATGAATATAACCTAATCGTTTGATATTATTTCTATTGAATCAAACTTACTTTTCGAACTAATACAGATATGTCTTCAAACGAAAAACTGTTTCTTAATTTGTTTCACATGTTTGTCGAAGCGGATGATTTTAAGGTGTTCATCACACCCAGAACCTTAAATATTGTAATACTTCGTTGAAAAATGTGACATACTTCAACCTTTCATTATTCACTGAGACTTAACAAAAATCTATCATTTTAAAAAGGTATATAGAGGTATATATTGTTTTCGAATAAATAAATGTAATTGATGTATTTTTTTCCAAAGTGAATGTACACATTTGTGAAAAAGATCTTCTGACACATACTCTATTGTCAACCAAATCTATGTAAAAAGACAATACCTTCATTTCGAATTTCTTTACCAGTTTTAAAAATATATTGTTTTTATCCCGATATATGCAATCCACGATAAATACGTACAGTCACATGTAGCTAAGTGCACTGAGTACATGTCTATTTAAATTAACACACTCATTATCGTTATCTGTTATTACAAATTACCTTGACACTATTATTAATGTAGGTGTGTTATATCTAAAGGGACAATTATATTCATCATGTGCAAAGCTGAGTGATAAAAAGATAACACATTTAAATAATCTTCTACATGTAAGGCCGTGTTCACATTGACCTAAACTAGGTGTTGTGTTAGTGTAACTCACACATAAACTAAACATAATTACGTTCCCATTGATTAAACTCAATGTTTACATGTAGTTTAAACCATGTTTTGTCTACATGCAGTCAAAAGTCGATGTAGGCCTTGTGTAGGTTAAGTGTACATAAAACTAGGCATTCAGAACTTTTATATTCCTCTGTATATTTAAAAAAAAAACGATTTTTATCATGCTTATATAAAATTGATACTTATGACACTTATTAACAAAGTTCTTTACAGAAATATTTGTTTTAACTTGATATATTTTTTTGTTATAAAAACACTTTACGTAGCCTTATTAACCCCTTATAAAGACTCAATCATCATCATTGCCGAACACATAATTCATTTGAAAAGGTCTTCCCGAATCGACTGAACGTACACACTGACAGAAATATTTGCCACTTGTCTTTACTCAAACAACAATTCACTTATAGATGCATAACTGAAAAAGGGTGAGGTTAATTGTTTGTTTGTGTAGTATATCAGATCCGTTGAAATACAATTAGAAATTTAAAAAAAAAATACCCCCTCCCTTTGCCAAATACTCCGTGGAGAACAAATACCATTTCAAACAAACAGAAAAGATAGAAATGTAGTGATCCTTATTAACATTGCAATTCTTTTTCTTCGTCTGTAAGCATGCTGATGCAGCCTACGTTTTTAATACGTAACCCATACATCTTTAAACTACTCCAAATCATCCAAAATGACTTATGACTTTCTGAAAGGAGCAATCCCTTTACTTGAAAAAGGGGGTGGGGTTCGGGGGGGGGGGGGGGGGGCGGGTTCTGCGTCAGATTTTTTTCTCGCGCGAAAGTTTATATTTATTTATTTTTCGATAGTACCAATTCACTATTTAACACTATAATGTATGGGGAAACTTTGGATTCAGAATATTTGTTCATTCTAATCATCTATATGACCCGATTTTTAAAAATTAAATTGTGGAAAAAATCATCCCACCTTTTTTTTTAAAGTCAAATGGTCGTTCCCTAACTGCTAGATAAGTTGTTCGAAAATTTGAATTCGGTTCTACGTAATGAATATTTAAATGACATATAGTTTACAAGTGTGAACAAATCTTATGTACAGGTATCCACTGGGGTAAAGCTGATGACCGTAACTGCATTCACGGTCATCCCAAGATGTCGGATGAAAAATTAGGTCAGTTTTTTTATTGTCTGTTAAGGTGTTTCCTCATCATTTTCTTTACAAAGCAAACTTTGATACGATGTAAATTTATAAAAGATTCACACGGAAGTCACAAATATCTACCGAGGAACGTGTATAAAACGGGAATTTGGATTTGAAAAATTCGCTAGGATGACCGTCAATTCTTAGAAAAATTCATATTTGTATTCATAACTGTTTGTCGAGTTTGTCTCAATAGGGGTTCTTTTATCGGTTATAAATATGTTTTATCAATTTCTTTTCAACGATTTGCCGTATTTAGAGTTTATGACAATGGTAGTAAATTGCATATTTCTCGTAAATAATTAGATATTTAAAGAATGACTGTAATTTTTTTTTCTGTCTATGAAGAAATAACATAAAAAAAATAATATTTATTGACAACAACGTTAAAATTGGAATACAAATCAAATATTTTATTTTTTCTAATCAGGGTCCCAAAGCGGGCATTTATACAATTACCAATAATGAAAGTATATGCAACAAACATTGAAAATTATATAACGTGACAGATATTATAATAGACAAATGACAATAAATTTGTTCATCTGTATAGGAGACACCAATTCAAGGGACGGTGCTGTAGGATATACTGTTGATTGCGATAGGCAATAACAGCAATCCTCCTCGTGTCAGAAGCAGATGAACACAAATAAATAGAGAAACTGAATCCTGTCACTTAAAAAATATTTTTTTTAAATAACAACAATAACTAATTTTGCGAAACATGGAATATAAATCTGCTATTTGCAGTGTTTAACCAAGAATATACACAACTCTTTTCATACAGTTGAGTTCTCACAAGACAGCAGCCGTAGCAATTTCTCTTGGGAATTTAAGTTATTGAAATTGGAACATGATTCAGATGTGATATAAATAGTTTCTGTCTTCGTTATATTTTGTGCAATAAAAGAGAAAATGAACTTCATTTTCAATATATCCAGAATTACATTGCTGACATACGGTCTAAGGTTCGGAGGAGTACCCTGGTATCGTTCTATTTTAATCTGCAAATGGTGAGATGACACCCTCAATTTTGTTAATGATATCCTACGCTAAAATTTTGTTAAGATATTTATATAGATACTTTTCGAAACCATAATTATCATTAACTGTCACATAAGTGCAGAGCTCTCCTTCTGATTTCTTGACCAGTTGATCCTTCCAAAATTTGTATGCACGTCTCTTTCAATATTTTCCTAATGGTATTATTTTAAATATTTTCCCCATCATTTAGATTTGCAAAACCAGGAAGAGTTTTTTAAATGTGTTGGAGAAAGCTACACCATGACGATTTATACTGAGAATATAGAGATTTGAATGCTGGTATGCATCTTGTAATAAAGGAAATTATTCTTATTTTGTAGTCTAAGCCAATAATTCAAAACAGACCTCACTAATTAAAAGTACAGTGGAAACCGACCAAGTTAAAATAAGGCTGCACAATTTGTGTTTTTATTCGTGCCGACCAGAATGAATTTACAAAATTTACTGTGTAGCTTTTCACAAGTTAAATTTGAATACATTTCATCCATGCAAATTAGTTGGTTTCCATATCTAAATTTTGCTATCAAGGGATTGAATGAGCTCCAAATTTCCCTTCCATATAGATTAAAAGCTTAGTAGCATGCTCAAAAACATGCATACAGTACTAGTTTATTTAGAGATAATATGCCTATTAATATTTACATGGTCTAGAGATTTTTCCAAATAGTTGGGAAGGTCATTGATGAAAATCTTAAACAGGTTAGGACTTGTGTGATCTCCTTGTATAACTCCAAACTGTGAAGGGAAGAATATAATACAAATTGACAGCGATGCGACGAAAAGTTGAAGAAAAAAAAAACATTGATTAAGCATAAGATTATCCAGCGGAATCAGATTAAAATCTTAACATCTGCCTTGAATACAAACAGTCCATTGACAACATCGGATCCGATGGAACTGCAAAATTTATTCGGCATTCAGTTGGTTTGACTGAGATTAAACCTTCCGTCACAAATGAAAAGCAATATGTTCAGTATAAAATATTCTATTAGATAAGGATTTCAATACGGAAATGAAGCCTTCGTATCGCCCTATCTCTTTAGTTTTGCTTCAATATTTGGCAATAGTTCATAAATATAAAAAAAGATGTGGTATAATAGCTAATTAGACAACTCTCCAAAAGACAATTCTCCACTGGAGACCAAAATGACACAAAAATCAACAACTATAGGTCACCAGACGGTCTTCATCAATGAGCAAAGTACATACCGCATAGTCAGTATAAAAGGCCCCCTAAATAACAATGTAAAAGAAATTCAAACAAGAAAACTAACGACCTAATAAAATTCATTTTTAATTCCGTTGGACACCCTTCTTGGACATAATCGCCACTGATTTTAAAATTAAAGGAACATCTTTTGAATGCTATAGTTAGTTCTTCTAAATTTATAATTTGGTTTTCACTTGTATAATTTAGATATATATGCAACACTATCGTGCAAAGCAGGTGTAACATATATACACCTGTTTCCTTTGGTTATAAGTTACAGGCAGGTTAAAATGTTTACATAGTAAGCACATTGTTTACAAGATAGCTCATGTTCAAAGCTAGAAAGATTCCTCTTACATTCGGATACGATTTAATACAGTTGGTGAACTATGTATTTGAAGCAAGTCTTATTTTCTTCTACCTATATGATAATGCAGTCTTATAAATACGTTTTATACCAACACAATTATTAATTATTTGATACAAAAAAGGTAATACAAATACGGATATTTAAATTACGGTCATCCTTTACAAATTACGGCCATCTTTTTACCAATCATGGTCATCCTTGTTTTATGTTATGGTCATCTTGAAAATATTTTACTTACGATGTACGGTCATCTTAGCGATTTTTTCAAATCCAATTTCCTGTTTAATACACATTTCTCGGTAGTAATATGTGATTTCCGTGTGATTCTTTTATACATTTACATCGTACCAATGTATGCTTTGTAAAGAAAATGCTTTAGAAACACTTAAACAGACAATGCAAATACTGACCTAATTTTTCATCCGACATCTTGGGATGACCGTGAATGAAGTTACGGTCATCAGCTTTACCCCAGTGGGTATCTAAACAAGGTGTATAGTAGATGTGGAAAAATTTAATGTGAAACTAGTATACATTACATTAAACCAAATGTAAACATGTTTACTGTACACGGCGTTTGGTGAACACACGGGTTATGTCTTACCTTTGTATTTATAGTTTTCTGAATGTTCATTTCTATCAAGTAACCTTCGAATACAGTTAATAATGATCTAGATTGCAAAATTGAAGTATCTGTATACATGCAAGAAACAAAGGTAACCAGTGGACAGACCGATTATATCTTATATCTGATAGTATTCAAACCAAAATTAAATGTACAGTAATTTTCTTTTATTTTTACTGTCATTTTTTGTTTAATAGCGAGTAATTTGATGTACCACATTTTGTCGTGCAGTTTGAACAGAAAATGATTACTACAAATGACCACAGTATTCACAAGTATTGCGTACAATGCATCGCCACTCTGTCGGCGTTAGGTTCTGGCGCTTGAATGTAAAGGTGTAGCCATCACTGGAAATCAACTTTCTCTTGCACCTCTAACTGCCTGTTTTACAAGGTTGAAGGTAATATCAGCTTCTTAGGTAGGTATTGAGTCGATGATATTATACAATTACAGCCTGTGTATGAGGTCCTCAGTCAATATACTTCTTTCAGGTCAATATATCCTGTATTTGTATCAAAATCGTCATTTGATTTTGTTGGAATCTTCTTGACAACAACATATAAGTTGTTATTTTATTTCCTTTTTATTTACATCTCACATATTTGAAGATCTTTTTTCTTCAAATAATCGATCAGATTTTATTATTTTTTATAAAACTTTTAACAATATAATAAAATTGAGAATGGAAATGGGGAATGTGTCAAAGAGACAACAACCCGACCAAATAAAACAACAACAGCAGAAGGTCACCAACAGGTCTTCAATGTAGCGAGAAATTCCCGCACCCGGAGGCGTCCTTCAGATGGCCCATAAAAAAATATATACTAGTTCAGTGATAATGAACGCCATACTTATTTCAAAATTGTACACAAGAAACTACAATTAAAATAATACAAGACTAACAAAGGCCAGAGGCTCCTGACATGGAACAGCCGCAAAAATGCGGCGGGGTTAAACATGTTTGTGAGATCTCAACCCTCCCCCTATACCTCTAACCAGTGTAGAAAAGTAAACGCATAACAATACGCACATTAATATTTAGTTCAAGAGAAGTCCGAGTCTGATGTCAGAAGATGTAACCAAAGAAAATAAACAAAATGACAATAATACATAAAAAACAACAGACTACTAGCAGTTAACTGACATGCCAGCTCCAGACTTCAATTAAACTGACTGAAAGATTATGATTTCATCATATGAACATCAGGCACAATCCTTCCCGTTAGGGGTTTAGTATCACGACATCAAAACATATATGAGAAGAACATAACCCGTGTCATGCCAACAACTGTTTTTAGAATAAATGTGTTTAGTTCCGACACAAAGACCTTATCAGTGACTCAATATTAACGCCAAAATATGCAATCTGTAATGACTTGACAACAGTATCGTAGTCTATTCAAAGGTTTTGTAAGTTTCTGAGATGAATACTGACACCTTTGTGCTTTATAAAGAATGTTTCCATTAAAAAATGGATGTGAAATACCTGAACGTATAAGAAGTCTGCATGTTGAGCTATATTTACGCATGATGTCTTTATACCGATGATAAAATTTAGTAAATGTTTTGACTAATTTGTGATATCGAAAACCCTAGTGTAATAATTTTTCAGTAAGACATAAATTTCTCTCGTTAAAATCTAAAACATTGTTACATACACGAGCGAATCGTACAAGTTGAGATATATAAACACCGTAAGATTGTGACAAGGGAACGTCACCATCTAAAAACGGAAAATTAACGATAGGAAATGAAAAATCATCCCTTTTATCATAAATTTTAGTATTCAGCTTTCCGTTAGTCATATAGATATCAAGATCGAGGAAAGGGCAGTGGTCATTGTTAGTATTAGCTTTATTTAAAGTAAGTTCAGCAGGATCAATTTCATTAATATACAGACTGAAGTCGTCAGTATTGAGAGCCAAAATATCATCCAAATATCTAAAAGTATTATTGAATTAGTTTATCAGATGTTGTTTTGATGGGTCTTTGCATATTTTTGCCATAATTTGTAACTCATAACAATACAAAAAGAGGTCCGCAATAAGTGGTGCACAGTTAGTTCCCATTGGAATTCCGATAATCTGACGATATACGGAATCCCCAAAGCGAACAAAAATGTTATCTAGTAAAAATTCAAGGGCATAATTATATAGTATAAAAGCATGTCCAATTAACATAGTTTTTTTGTTTATTGCTACTAAAAAATGACCTAAAAGAGTTTGAACATATATATTCACATTCTGATTTTTTGAATGCCCATTTATAAATTAGGTGTGTGAATTTTTTCTTAATGAGAATGTGAGGCAATGTGGTATACAGGGTATTCATTACATCACGTCACAAATTATATCGGTTTTTTAGATATTCTAAAAATAACAGTGCAAAGTGTTTTTGCTGTGCAATATGCTTTTTGCTATCCACCATTTTCTCTCCACCTTCAAAAATATAGTTGAGCATGTGACTATCCATGAACGAATCAAATTAGTTAAAATTACGAATTGTTATAATATTTTATGAAATAGACCTGAAGAAAAAAATTTATCATTAAAAGATGAGCAATTGAATAATAAATATAATTATATCTCAAGCTAGAATACTAGAATAATCTATTTAGTAGATACAAACGTTATGCTGACAATATTATGCATATTCAGCGTATATTATTATAAAAAGAAACGAATAAGTATATTGTTTAGCAGATTCTTCGTCTGAATCAAGATATATCTATTATCGTTTAATAAGTCATAACAATTACTTTAGTTCAAATCCTCTTTAAGTAATGTGTCTGTGTTGTCCTTATAGACGAGTTGTCTTATTGATGGTCCAAGATGTCTTCTTGTACGATCCGCGTTTTCTTCTTAAACGGTCCGAGTGGACTCGGTCCGACTTTTCACCGGGCCAAGTTGTCCAGTATCTGACCGAATTGTGTTTGGTATTCACATGCCCACAAGTTGCAAACGATTTCTCGAGTTATCGATAAATGATGGATGTTTTTTCAATTGGAAATGTCATAACAGGAAGAACATAGAAAAGTAATTACTTTTAAGTAAATGTTTATCAAAAAGACCCCCGTGAACATGGTGAAAGCACATTGTGTTATAACAAACACATTACTATCGGATACAAACCTTGATTAACCTGTTTGGAAACATTTATTGCTTCTGTCCTTATGATGGCTCGGTCCTTTAACAGTATTAAACGCATGTTTCTAACGACGATCGTGTGTTTTTATCTTTCAGACGATCGTTTTATGGGATTTTCTGAATAAATAATTTAACGTGGGCATGGCTGAGAGCATTTATTGATTATAGTAATTGTTTGTTGTAATAGTTGCCTTCGTAGAAAAACTACCTCACAGAAGACAACGGAAGAGTGCATGTATTTCTTCAGGATAAAGGAATGATAAACAGATGGAAAAATGAAACGTATAACACATTGTCTCTATCCTCAGTTGAGTGCTTATACAACAAGTATTCTATACCACTAAACTTATGTATGTTTTCAATAAATTCACCATAAATGTGTTCAGTTTTACACTTTATCATTAGGTGTTTGACTGACAATTGTTTTTTTGCGATTAGGTTTTGTGTTAACACATGTGCAGTATAAGTGTCTATAAAGTTAATGTTAGTATGTGTCTTGTAACATGCCCCAACATCACGGAAGTTATTGTTAAATTCGTAGAAGTACACATTCAAAGTTAAATATTTCCGTTTTTAAATTATGACCATGGATGTCTTTTTATACATGATGTTGAATTTCGCATCCATTATAAATACATGTACGTTTAATTTTGTGAATGGAAAAATATGCTACAGACAGATAAGTAAAAGATCAATAAACAGGTATATGTAATTATTTTTAAATATGTGTATATGTTTAACAGTTCATACTGCAGAAATGCTACACAGAGAAAAACTTGAGGCAATAAACCATACTTTCATGTTGACATCGCAGTTTAATCAATAAAAAGGTCATAATATACATAAATGTAACATTGACTTGGTCACCGTAGTGTTTAATTTAAAATTAATATTACACAAATATTACTTTTTTCTTTGAAAAACCGTGTTCACCGGAAAATTAATGCATTCAGGTAAATATTATGTAAATTCGTTTAAATGTACCATGTTATAGTTGTTTTCAAATTTGTATCTTTTAACATAGAATTAGAAAACAAAATCATCAAGGTTTTTGTATTCTGAATTGAAACAACGTTGATATATAACATTTGCTTTTCAGCAACATTGGATATAAGTCCTTTTACAGTCTTTTGTACTATTGCTGTGACAATTCTGAACGAATAAATGGTACATGTGTAGGTAAGGCATTATAAGGGATAATACAAGTTTAATATCTTGAAATGTCGTGTAAATATTAAGCAGTATCAAAAATAAATACAAACAATAATGCGTACAGTGTTAACTACAACGTTTCTTGTAAAAGTTGCCTAATTTATTCATTTTTGTGTTAACTGCGAGTCCGTTGCTGGTTCCAAGATTAAGCCATTGGTTTATTAGTCATATCTCATTTATCAACTTGCAACACGGCCTGGTTTCATAGAATAACAAGAAATAGCTTATGTGACAGAACCCTTCAATCCAACTGTTATGTTTAGCGGTTAACAGAGTTCAAATAACGCAGATACAAGCCATTGCAGGTTTAGCTATTCTTTTCTTTAGATTAAAATTATGATGACTTTTGTCGACAATTACTCTCGATACCGTCATAAATGTTTTTGTTATAGCATTGTTCCGGAAAACCGAGTACTAGTATTAACAATACTAATAGTTGACGCAATCAACTTATTGAACTGTTATCCACATTATACATGTTATATACTATGTTCCAAGTTCTATTCAATTTTGAATTTTTTTTGTGTACAAATGCTGTTTAATACAAATTAAAACGAACAGTTCCACAACAAAAGGCACATTGAAAAGCAACTCTCATATTCTGTAAATCCGAATGATTCAAAATAAGTATTATATATAGCACGCAAGTGTCGATATCTTATTCCGATATTCAGTCTTTTCTACATACATTTCAATTATTATCTTGTTATAGTAAAGATGCCCTTTTTTTGTAGAATGCAGAGCAGGGTTTTTAGCCGAGCGTGAACAACCATGTAAACCTTGTTCTTCAAATAGGTATGGTAGTAAGTGTTCTAACACTTGCAATTGTAAACTGTTTGAAAGGTTTGTAATTGTTTTCTGAAAACCTAGGTCGAGATTATGACTTTTAATAATATATGTCATTAATTGAATGTAACCCGAAATCAAACCCCATGCACTTGTTGGTGGATTTGCTTGGTATGGACTGTCTGTAATGTAGCTATAGTTTTATTATACATTTCTTTCATAGACAGACCGAACTTGAACAAATTTTATCTTTTAATGTTGATTAGTTACTAAACATTATGTGGTATTTTGAAATCGATGAACACAACTCCAACATGTACAATCTTATTTGTTTCTTGGTTGAGCGTAATCTTTTTCTACAGTCTTTCAATGTCAAAGTGCTCGTTTTAATATATCGTTATAAACGTGCAGGACGAAATACTACATCTATTTGCAGATAAAGTACACCGAGCTTGGTTTCAGTTATTGTACTGTGCACATTGAATTCCTTTGACCACTTTCAGTATCATCATGTATTCTTTTCGAATTAGGGTGACATATTGTTTAATATGTTAAATTGTCCCTACCCCTTCTTGCAAACTTTTTTTTTTTTAAATAATTGAGAAATGTGTTCTACACCATTTAAACTTTTAGCGGTGCCTTCAACACGTTTTGTAGTGTATAACTAGAACGTTATATCATAAGAAGTGTTCAACCTGCAAAATATGACAATACTACTTTATAAATGTGTGTGAAGACAACATCTGTAATCATTCCTTCAACATTTGTTCAACGGGAACGCTCTGATCCAATAATTTTATAACAGATATAACATTTGGCGTAATTAAACCATCTTTATACCCTGACATGTATATATTAAGATATGCATTTTGCTTTTTATATATGTTCATGTCAAACGTTATGTCGTTATTTTTAGTGGTATTTTTAACATTCCCATATAAGCGTGAGATTTGTCTAGTCACCATTACTTCTCCTTAAAATATCAAGGACAGTTCAAGCGTATGGTAGTTATTATCAAATACTATGTTTCTATGTACATTTGGCCTTTGGTTTTGTTGCAGTTCAGTGTTTCCGTTGTTCCGTTGTTTCCTCCAATAGTTAATGTGCTCCCTAGGTTTTGGTTTGTGACCCGGATTTGTATTTCCTTAATCACTTTATGACTATTTAAAAGGGGTAAGTTATTATTTTTTTTTGGTAAAAAAAAATGTTTTCAAGACATAGCTTTATATTCGCTATTTCATTGCACCCGATCGATATAACTGATGATGTCCTCCTAATACCCTCAAGTATCACTTGTTCAGTCGTCATTATAAGGAACCGCTATCACTAAACATTTTTTCAAAGTTAACTGTAGATAGTTGTGGCTTTTCGTTTAAGGTATTTGATAATATAACCTACAAAATTTCTACGTATCTTTACATCAAGTTCTTAATATGTTTAGGCGTTTCTGATGAAGTTAATGTCAAAGGCGCTTCTAAAACGCGACGTTTATATTGTTATTTTCATTTAATAAAAAATAAAACAATTTACTTCAATCATCATGCTCTCTGTCAATTGTCAATAATTTGTTTTAAATTTAAATTTTGGATAAATGTTAAATAATCTTGTTCGACTTGACTCCCCCCCCCCCCCTCCCCCTTAAATTCATATTTGAATAAGAATCTTCTTTTCTAGTCCGTAAATGAACAATATATGTTAACTTAAATATGTATTTCTTAAATATATAATTGTAAGTTTCAAATGTATCATATATTGTAGATGTCATAAAGTGATGGGTTGCATTCCTTTAACAACATTAAGTAATCATAGAGACAGATCCGACACAACAACAAGAGAGGTTACCCCAAAAGATGAGATTACAAGTCAGTGTATTACTATAATCTGTTGTTCCCTAGAACACGTACTTGAAACAGCTACATTCTATACATATTTAATTACATTTAAATGTTTGCAAACTGTTGATTTCTTGCAGATTACGCCTAATCAAGATTCACTATTTTTTTCTTTAGAAAAATGCATCATTCTTACAGTAATGATACTCCATAATATAATATATTTTTTTGGTATATTATTTAAGAATTGAATGCTTCTTTTTGTAAATTTATTGGGTGGTAAAAGCGTTGACCGAAGTACATTTTGTATGAAGCGCGGAAGCGCTTCATTCTAAAAATGTACGCACGGTCAACGCTTTTACAACCCTATAAAGTTTCAAAAAGAAGTATTCAATACTTATAATTACATTTTTTTAGCTAAAATCATGAAAACACGATTTTTATCCAGTTTTATTTAATTCACCTGTGCACTTTTTTGTGGGACCTCGTGTCATCATGCATGATAAATGTTATTGTCTGATGCAATTGCTTACGGAATAACATGTTAGCCAATCAGAATAACGTATTAAAATGAAACTTACATCTAATGTAATTATAATATAATATTACATTGTGAATACATGAAATAATGTCGTTAAATGAAATCAACAATGCATAAAATGCCATAAGTTACGAGATTGATACACACATAACATATGTTTGTTTTTGTTTATTTATTAATAAAAGAGAAATGTTGAAATAATTTTTTGCTTTTAGCAGCCAATTTGGTTTATTCGAATAAGCTAAGAAACATTCGCTGATGAATTATTTATTTGCAAGTAAATAATTCGACCTAATTAATTCCATTATAATGGCACATTCAATTTAAATCATTAACTCGATATTTGCTACGCATGTATTCGGCTATTAAAAGAAAAAAAAGTCAACATTGAAATTGAAACAAGGATAAACAATTAAATTGAGTATTCCGATCAACAAAAATGTTGTTTAACATTCTTTTTAACCTACACTAAAAGACGAAGAACAATTAGGGTACATGTCATAACTATCTGTGTATAATTGTATATCTATTTACATCGGATAATATAAACGTCGGTAGTCTTCGGAGGTCATATTGATGGTTAAGTAGATCGTGTCTAGTCAAAAATAAAAATACATACGTAGTGTTGATACATACCATTGAGTCCTTGCCTTGTAAATTATTTGATTTATAAAAAAGAAGATGTGGTATGATTGCCAGTGAGACAACTGTCCACAAGAGACGAAAATGACATAGACATTAAAAACTATAGGTCACCGCACCGCCTTCAAACTTTAGTAGTTGGTTACAAATTTAAGTATGTTATAAATCGATTATGAGCATTTTAGTGCAATCGGTGAACATGAGTTTGTCAAAGTATCGCCTTTAACAAGAGCAAATTTAAATGTTATTCATACACAAATAATAGTTTAGCCGCAATCAAAATCGTACATAACTGGTGCATCTTGCATGTATTTACAGGCGATTTAGTTACACTTCCAGATATTGAATCAGGGGTCAGTGGAATGCAATCATACAAGTGTAAGTATAACATTGATGATTTGAATGTAAAGGTTATTTTCAGCTTATTGATGCCACTTAATTTGTTTAGTATTCAGTATTTTCTTGGTTGGCATGATAACAAGGTGATGGTAGGCTTAATCAAAGTAACAAAATAAGTAGAAATATATTTATGAGTGACCTGTTACAATTTTTGTTATATAAAATCCAACATAAACATGAATGACACTCTTCACAATCATTATATTCGTCTCATTTTCCGCAAAATAATTGTTTTGTTTAATAGGATTAACAAATAAATAACTATTGTGTTTTTATTTTAGCAGGTATTAAATTATATGATTGTAATTTAATTTCATATCGTGTTTAAACAAAATGATTTAAAAACCCTGATTGCAATTTGTTTCGTGTCGTTTTCCCTGTTGTAGTTTTAAACCAGTCTTGTTATGTGAATTTTAACGTAACGTGTCATGCAAACAATGAATAACAGTCTTTGGTTGTAATTTTAAGTGCAGACATTCTGTTTTAACTCATGCGAAATATGTTTTTCACTTATATTGACTCATGCACATGTGACTATTTAAATATTGTCATGATCGTCTATGGTTTGAACCGTTCATAAAAATGTGTATCATATTTTCGATTTTGTTTGCATATTTTGACATACAGTAGCACTTAACTGTAATAAATGCGTTTATTGTCAAAATGCGCATATGATAGTAAAACTGACCCGTTTTTTTATGAGAATATAAAATATATTAAAGACATTTACTTTAAGTTGACCTCTTGATGACAGAAGATTCACCGTACACTCATACTTGTACATGTTGTATGTTCTAAACCTTGTGAGAACTCGATTATTTAGTAAAAATAAAATATTCACCTTTTACTATTATCTGTAAACTAAATTACTGTACAGACACTTGACCCATTGAACACCTTCTTTTATTTGCATATTATTTGTATTGTTATCAATTGAATGATAATGTGAGGCAATGTTTTTGGCCTTTATAAAGACATCTCAGCACTAGTAAACGACCAAACAGAGCATTTAAGAATGATCGTATTTCTGGATGTTAAGTGAATAACCACATGTGGGAAATTACAACGATGTACACACTATTAAAAGAAACAACATCCCCGCACTTTATGTGACAAGGTGGTCGTATGAAAATGTCATCGTTAATCAAGTATCATGTAAGATATAGCATGAATGGAAAATCATTTTTGTCAAAAGATTCTTTAGATCCCCTAAAAATAGTTACCATTTTGTCGTTACATTTACAGACTGCAACAACAAATTTTTCTTTTGGTTACTCTTTGTTTATGTCTGTAAATTTCCTGACAATATTTTAAGCTTTGTCAACTATAGAATTTAATTTTAAAATTGTTGTAAAATTGCGTAACTGCTTTTTTCAGATACAGTGAAAAATGTGTTTCTTTATACCATCTGTACTGGATCACTGACACTTGTTATGGTATTGGTTTCGGCTTCATTGACATATTATAGAAGAGAAAAACGCAAGAGAAATAATACAAACAAGGAAACAGGAAGAGCAAAGATAATAATTGTTTAAGCATTTTGTTTCCTTAAGATGGATGACGAAGATGTACTTTATTCTATCACGTCAATTGACGCCATGCTTATACTTATGTATTGTCAATTTTGTCCTTCTGAATTATTTGTTAACAGGATTCTAACATGCATATTATTGAAAAAATAACATTCTCCTTTTGAGAGAAAATGAAAATGCAAACAGAACCCAGTATGACATACACCATGTATTGCCTATAATTAAATAAAAAGGTCTCTTTTATTTTCACACGCCCATTTGTGAATGTCTAAGCTTTGTTATAATGATCATCATATCTACATGTAATATTAATAAAAACAAGGCAACATTTAGATTTGTGTACGTCAAATATAATCTTTTTGCCACTTCCAAATATGTGAGGGTTCCTTTGAACATGTAAAACTGATTACCTAAACGAACACAATTTGTTAGATATCGGTTTTATCGACCGATCAAAGTGTCAATCATCAAAAATTATATGTCGTTTAGCTATCCATCTTACAGCTATCAAAACTATTTGATTTATTTCATTCTTAAGGATTTTAAAAATGACATATCTATTTATGGATTTTAAAAACACATTTTGCTGTTTAAGATACAATTCGTGTTTTTTTCGGTTACTAAGTTAATTTGGCGTAGTTTTAACGTTTTGACTATCAACACTGCTTTTATGCATGGTCATATGAAAAATAAAATCCAAATATATAAGCAAAAACATCGACGAAAGGTTAACAATTGTATATGAAATTTCAATATCTTTGTCATTGACATAACACAATTGAAGGTAAACAAAACTTTTAGTTGAATATGGTGACGATTTTTGTTAAGTTGCAATAACTCCGTAGGATATCCGGTGGGCTTGTTTTACAGCAGACTTTGTTGCCAACCTCAGGGAAGATTTGCCTTAATATTATCTGTTTTGTCAATTCAACAACACTAACCTTAATTACGTTTTTGTTAATGATCAGGAATATTCTAAAAACTTTTAAAGGAGACCCAATATGATCCCATTAAACAAGAGAAATAATAAATTCTTGCCCCATTAATTACTTACTTTGATTTGTTACAATCTTATGTCTTTCATATATTAAAATGTGCTCGCTCCACCCTGTCTAACAGCTTTATGTATTTCCATGATGTTGATAATGTATCACAAGTTAACAATATATACAGGAACCTCGTTACTAGACTTTGGTACTTAATTTTATTCTTTTTATATACAAATATATGATTTGGAATTCGACTGTATCGATACATTTCTTATTATAATCAGGATTTTACCTGCACACTTGTGTTTTGTCGAATTGTTTATTGAACAATTTATACTAAATGTACTCATTTGACACTGTAATAAAATCTTTGCATATTGTTTAAGCAGTATTTTGTAGAATCTATTTACCTAAAACCATTACAAAATCAATTTCAATTTACTTATCTTGTACAATAAAACAAATCTATTAGTTTTTATAAATTTATAAGTGTGGAAAAAATGATCTACAGGTTGCATTTTGTAAATACAGCTGATTCTCATACCACACCTCTTTTGGTGAGATATATACTATTCATATATAATTTTATTTGTTGACCTTCTTGTTCCAAGATATGATCTATTTGTGTAATCTCATAAAGTCAGACTGTATAAAAAAAATCTATTGCGGTGAATATTGAATTATGAAATAGAAAAACAGTAAAGGTAGGGGTAGTAAATTTAATTTGTAATTCTTACATTCAGTATTGAACTCTAAAAAGTTCAGGCCATATAAATGTTGAAAATATGCATCACATCCCTTTCTTTTGACCTTTGAATCAGATAGAATGGCTCATCAACTTTCCATTCTAGGATATAATTTTTCACGGATCCTAATATCAAAATTGTCACAGTTTAAGAGTTCGTATGGAAAATTGCATTTTCTATATTTAAAGAAATGCAACCTACATCAAACCTAAAATTATGAATGCCTGAAAACACTGTAACGTTATTATTTATAGTGGTCTTAAGTTTTCGAATATGACTATGACGTTGAAGTTGACGTGCAATGGTCACGCAAAAGTGCAATGCTTTTTGTCGGAAATGTGCTCTTTTGCTGACGAATGCCAATGAGCCATTTCCCCATCCAAGTCACAATTTGTACAACACGATAATACAATACAATAAGTTTTATTTCAGAAACACTCCGTCACATTGACATGTATAGGAACATTTTGTAAACCTTTTGTTGTCAAAAAAAAGTTATCAAAGGTACCAGGATTATAACTTAGTACGCCAGACGCGCATTTCGTCTACATAAGACGCATCAGTGACGCTCATACGTCAAAGTAATGCCTTTGACACGGGGCCTTGGCTCACAAAGAACAACAAGCTATGAAAAATTACTAGTTAAAACCATCCAAAAGCAAACCCAATAGTATTATCTACAAATTAACAATCGATGCCACTGAACATCAGATGGAAACGTTTAAGCAGTTTATTTGCTATACAATATTATGGTGGATACATTATAGCTGGGTCTTTAAAAATCATACCATATCGTCTTTATTTTTCCCTGCCTTACTCCTTTAAGTTCATTTTTTTATGTTATAATTAACAACTATGTCCGATCTTCTGTCGGAATTTCAGACAGATACCTTTATCTGCCTCTCATACTTTTCACTTATTACCGTCTTCAAGTTATATGGATTACGACATGACAGTGAGTTTTCCGGATGCCATTTGCGCATATTGCGCAGAAACATAATGACAATGAAGCACTCTTTGATGGATAAACATTCACCCCATAGCGAAATCAGTTCTAAAATGCTAAAATTGAAAACTCAGGACACGCTATATAATGATAAAAATCATAGAGTTACCTGGCTCGGATCTTCAAACCCCGGTAATACTCTAGTTCAGCCTTATCGTAGAGTGGTTGTATCGGACAGAAATTAAGGCTTAGAAAATGAGAACGTCTACTTGCAATGATACTTGTATTTGAAATAGCTAACGTCACAACAAGGTTGACGTCGTGTACATAGAGAGCGGTAACGGGAACACTTTATGTGGAATTTTTAACAGTATGGGGTTCCTCAAATGGATTTAATGACAATAAAATGAAAATAAATTATGAAAATTTTACTTTGAATTACTGTCTCTTATAAATATAAATCTTTGAATATCCTTAACTGTCTTTGGTAATGAGCAAGAATTAAATAACATTATTTCACAGTCTGAAATAAAGCACGATCAGTTACCAGTCCATAACATTATACGATAGTCTCATTCGATCCACATTTTTATCTTTTCTTTGCATCGGCATGTGGTCGTCCTGCGGGCAGTATTTCATCACGGTCCTATATATTCTTCAGTTGTCAGTTCTAGCGGGTATATGAATTGCGGTTCCTTTTTACTTCATTAATAATTTTGTCTTTTCTTCATTTTTAAAATCTCTTTGTTCACTAATGAAGGTGTGGGATCATCTTTCCGGAATAAGGTATCGAAATGTCTGTTGTCATTGCTACTTTTACATGTTTTATGATATGAATCTCATACTTGAAATTCTCTCTTTCTCCCTGTCCTATCGTCAATATGTTCAATACCAAATGATTCTGTCTTCTGTAACTTGTTTGGGTTGCACTCTGCTGTCTTTTGTGATATCCTTACATTCATTGTAGTAGTTAGCTGGTTATTGTAGCTTTGTGTACCGTGACGTGGTTCGGATAATTAATATTTATTTCTTGATTTCACGGCAAAAGATTTTCTACAATTGACCAATATTAGTCGGCTCTTACGAGTACTCAGACTTGCAAATTATCGTTCGTGGTAACCGGATGTGCGAGTTTTATCCCGGATAAGTACGATAGTTTATCAGCTTTCAAGTTGGTAAGCGCAAAACCATTGACGGTTTGGAATGCTTCATCATGCAATAATGATGTCAAGTTATTAAACCTCTGGACGTTACTCAGTGTTGGATTTGTGTGTACGACTGTTTCATATGAGTCCCAAAAGGACTGCCATGGTAGAATGTCGACATTGAAAGCTGGTAAGTTAAGTTTAGGGAGCTTATTGTATAAGCTAGCAATTGAGGAATACGAGCGAAGATCTGAACGGAAATGTGTATTGTGCTGATTTTTTAAGCTTAATAGATTACTACATGTAGGATCTGACGGCTAAACGTCGCTTCTAGAATTTGTAAAGCTTATGGCATTTGTATTTAGCGTTGATGATTGCTATTTGACTTTTTTTTGTTTCTAAATTAAAGGATTACTCATCTGAATCGACAATTTCGGTTCCAATGTCCTCTTGATCCAAATCTTTAATTATATCCTCATATAATGTCCTTAACAATTCTTGCTTCCTTTTCAAAGTGTCTAAAATGTTCGAAAGTTCATCAGAATCAACAACTTCTGTTCCGTTCTCCCGAATTTCGTCGAATTCTTAAATATTCTTGAAACGGCGCTTCAATGTTCTACACGTATCGATTTTAGCTTCACATTTATCTTGGTCACTTGGCACCAATATCTTAGATTGGTTGTATCAGACATAAATTAAAGGCTTAGAAAATGATAACGTCTACTTGCAATGATTTGT
This sequence comes from Mytilus trossulus, assembly GCF_036588685.1. Classification (NCBI taxonomy): domain Eukaryota; kingdom Metazoa; phylum Mollusca; class Bivalvia; order Mytilida; family Mytilidae; genus Mytilus; species Mytilus trossulus. The sequence continues at coordinate 59,327,452 of NC_086386.1, read as the reverse complement.
ATTGGAACTCTAATAGCTAACGTCACAACAAAGGTGACGTCGTGTACATAGAGGGCGGTAGCGGGAACACCTCATGTGCATTTCGTGAATGGCATACACAAAAGTTGTGCATAAAGAATATACAGAATAATAACAACAATTACATAATTCATAAACTACATGGTTTTTAGGTAATGAAATGAAGCTTTTGTTTTTTTAAATTATCCAAAGCCACAAATAGAACAAAACACCACTATGAAACACAATACATATCGAATTAAAAAATAACACCCACATACGGAAATTGAACATTTGTTTTTTTTTGTTTCAATATAACTGACAATGCACAAAAAAAGAAAATGTATAATGATTGAATTATTTCCTCTATCTTCACTATAAACATAATGTTGCTTCTTGCAATGCCATGTTTAGTGAATCTATTAATTTTAAGGACTAACTTTTGTTGTGGAGCGAAATGCAACAGAAGTTCATATAGGTATGTACAATATTGTAATTTCAAATATGAAATAATCGTTGTAGTGTTAAATGATATAGACATTGACATCGTGACAGGATAATTGTTCACATTAGGTCAATTGCTGCAGCTTGTATCTGGACTGTTGAATAAACAGCTAAGAGTTAATTTATAGTTCCAGAGGAGATTATAAAATATCAAGCACCTTCCAAAACTAGTTCTTGTGGGGGATTACATATTTGTTGATTGAGTTATAGAATATCTCAGTTGAGATGCATAGGAAACATGAAAGCTGACATGTAATGTTATCTTCCTTAATGCAAACTTACTAGGTTTTAGATGACATCAATACACAACACCTTACTAGGGAAATAATCATTGTCAAGCTTTGGTGATTTGTTGTCATAATTTTCCTTGAATCGATAAACGACAAAGTTGTATTTTAAAGGTTTCATAAAAATCACATTTTAAATTACCAAGTAATGTTCAAAATAAACATGACAGAAAAATTAGTTTAAATCATTTGCTTTCTTAAATATTGCTATCTGAATAGCGCTGACACGTATTTGTTTTCTTCTTTTTCTTAACTTCTTTTTCAAATACAATAGCTTACACCATACTACATACCATTCACCTTATTTATGTTTTCTTAACTATATGTTATATGGGATTAGTTTCAGATAAATAGTCCTGTCAACATGATAGCTATAACTATCTTGCAACGGCTAAATCAAAAACATGTGTATGTGGACAAATATTTCATGTAAATGCAGACATGACTTGCAAATCCAGAAATTTAATTTACATGTATTTTATAACATGCCTAAAATGTTAAGAAAACTACATCGGACAAACTGTGAAACTAAGTGCAGGAGTACGTGTCCACAAACAATAAATCCGGTACCCACACTTACGGCAAATTCCTTCACGTGAACAGTTAGACATATGTGCTAATGTAAAATTTAAATTTTTCCGTTCTACAAATGTCGTCGCGATGATGAGGAATATAGAACAGTTCTGGAGAAGCGCTTTATTAAGACATTCAAAGCAAATCTAAATGTGTAAAGGAAGTACGCAATTTATGCACAACAATAACGGAAGGGCACACTATCCCGTGGTAATGTTACTTAGTAACATATCTTGATAAGTCCCGTGAAGGATGAAACAAGTTAGAACATTGCTATTAATATTTTATTATCAACTTGCCTGACTTTTGAGTTTTTATGAATATACGAATGTGTACACAACTTATTTTAAACATTTATTAATATATATGTAATAATATTTCTACATGTCAATATTATAAGTATTGCTTTAACTCTAAAACATCGGTTGCTTAAGTCTTTGAAAGAACGTTTCTGTAGAGGATATGAATTGTTCTGCTGTGATAATTTTGAACTAAGGGACGTATCATGTATAGGTAAGAACTATTTAAAAAAAGAGTAATATCTTGTGTTCCCTTTGTATATGCATGTTATTTTTATTATAGTTTGTAACAAAATCATGAATCATAATACATGGAAAAAACTAAAATATTTTATTTACACAGTGCTTAATCTTTACCCTATCAAGATAATCTTTTTATATAAACATGCATAAAAGATATATAGGGATCTAGTCTTTCCTGCCTTTAATATTGAAGGATTGTACGTTGTAATAAACACCATGCTGTATGGACATATATTTAATACATTAATAGTTGCCAGTGCAAGCAATAATTAAGCATTGTACATATCTTACTGACATTTTTGAAGTGGTAGCGTATACAAACGGAACATTGCAAATTAAATGAAATAGGATAACTTTTCTAGACTACTTTTTTTTAAATTGTTATTTGGATGGAGAGTTGTCTCATTGGCACTCACACCACATCTTCCTATATCCATAAATACCAGCAATGTCATACAGCTGAATAGAAAACTTGAAACCAAAATTTCAGCGCATTGGTGTTTGTTCTTTCTTTTTTAAATACACCAATTTCATATCAACATGTCAAGACTTAGAAGTCTTGTCATTGTATTTAAATTGTAAAAGTATCTTTGTTTTATAGAATGGGAACACGGTTATTTATCAGTTGGTGGTATACCATGCACACGATGTGGTTTCAATATGTATGGTCAACGGTGTGCTTGGACATGTAACTGCAGCAGTGCACACCGGTCTGTACACACTAAAGTTTGATTTGATAAAATTCACAAATGCAATGATTTATGCATTGTTCTATTATCATATGTATCTAGAATCTTTAATTGTTCTGGTTCAAGTAAACTTGTAGCCCTATATAGTTTTCAACAATACAAAAGCTTTTATTGGTTTACTGCCTTATCTTTGTTATTCCAAATGTACTCAAGAACTTTATCAAAGTTTTAAAGCATTACTTTATTTTGTTAACTTGGTTAATGACAATACATATGTGTTTATAGCTTAAAGCTTAAAAAAAAATGAAATTTCAAAAACAAGGGTGATACAAAAACAGGGGAATCTAACTGATAAGTCAAACGTATACTTTTAAATGTGCATGAAGTGATAATAACATCAACAACACTTTAGTGACCACTATGAAATATCCATGGATATTATATAACTGTCGTAGCCACAATACCGTCTACAGAACAAACAAATTCGTTGTTATCTTTCACTAAGATATTTGATAACTGTTAATCAAGTTATAATGGCACACATCAAGTTTATCGTAAGGAAGCATTTATTTCTGACATTTTTCGAATCATCTATTCATTGTATGTACTGCTCTATGAACAATTATATATAATGGGATTTACAAGTCAAACGCTAAATTAATATAACACTTAACATATAACAAAAGTTGAAATATTCAGATATGCATATTCGTCTTCATCCCTTTCTCAGATGTGACAATGTGAAGGGGTGTATTTACGATTCAAGTCAAGTTTATAACACAACGGATAATGCCGTTAATAGTAAGTACACATTAGGACCAAATCTATTGCACTTGATTTATTTCTCTGGTTTTTATATGGATTTTTTAGTGAATACATTATATACTATTAGATAAATACATCAAAAGACAAATTGTTGTTTATCCGGCTCAGCTTGTTTGAAATTGTGAACTTTAATTTTCCATAAACGTCAGAGGTCACTAATATCAGTTATGATTGTGATTAGACCGAACCCCGTCCAGTATGTGTGTGATAATGGCTGTGTATCACTACTGGACGAAAAAACAACTGTCCATACCAGTAACAGTTGTTTTACGACTGTTTATGTCTGTTAAAGTTGTAACAGTCGATAAATTCTACTGTGTCAGTTATTTTCTAACTGTCCCAACTCTTAAAGTGTTTGTCTCAAACATAAATCGACTGTTACAACGCTTCAAAAGGTTGACACAGTCGAAAAATAACTGATACAACTATTTTTAGGTTGTAACAGTTATTTTTTATCTGTCCCAACTCTTTACACGTTGCGTCAGTCATAAAAGGACTGTTTAAACCCCGAAAAGGTTGCTACAGCTAAAATAGGACTGCTGCAACCCTTTTAAAGTTGTAACAGTTAATTAACAACTGCCTAAACGCGGACATCGTTGCTACAGTCAATAAGAAACTGTCTCAACGCCAAAAAGGTTGTCACAGTTATAATACGTCTAATACAACTATGAAAGCGTTGTAACAGTCAATAAATAACTGTTAAAACTTTCAAAAACGTTGATACAGTCATTAAAAAAGAATGTTAAATCTCTTATTAATTGTGACAAATACAAAATGACTTTGACAGCCCTTGAAAGACTGGAATGGTCATAAAAACAGGCACAACATTTAAAGGAGTTTATAAACAAAATATATCACAACAAATTTTAATGTTAAGTGCTTGTAAAGATTAACTATATTGAAACATTTGCCACTGGACGTTTGCAATTCAGCATTTTATCAAGTAATTTATTTATTTATTTGTGTGTTTCATTTATTTACTAATTTCATAGTACCCATTTAACTAGAGCCTCTCTTTTGAACTATTTCTGAGCGAGAATTAGATAGATGCAATAATTAAATATATTTCAAATTAGTCCCTGTTAGTGCTAAAATGAATCAATAATTCATTCGAAAAAAAAAGTCCCACTTATAATTGACATTTTTCCGAAATCTGCGAATAACCAACTTACTGTTAACATTTTCCCCACTTTTGAGAACATTTCAATTAATAGAACCGATTAATCGTAGGTGTACGAGCGTTGAATCATATTTAACAGCTAAGTTACATGTATGCTGTCATTTAAATGTCAAGTTTAAATTTCGAATCTGATAAGTTATAGATATTTCATATCTTTTTGATAGTTTTGTGGTACGTATTTAGTAAATTATACCCGATTGCTTTTTTTCATGAAATGACAGTCATGCAATTATCATACTGTAGACCAGTTTCATGTTAGCATCATATGCCAAGAAATAATAAACATTTTTAAAACAGCAATGAGGGGGGATAGTAGGGGTCCTGATCCCGAAATCCCGAACTCCCGGGCCGGGTTAAAACACGAAACACCGAAGTCCCGAAATTAGAAAAACAAAATCCCCGGATCTCGAAATCCCGAGTTTAAAAACATCCGATCCCGGAGTCCCGATACATGTCCTATCCCCGCTCAGCAATGTTCAAAATTATATAAAATTAAAGAGAAAAAAATAGTTGCTCTTACTTGACTGGGTACCAGGCAATTAAAGTAGGTAACTTGTCTAAACATTATACAATCCGGAGTCGGTAATACGAAAATAGTCCTTCAATAATATTTAATTTGCTGAGTTACATTTCATGATTTGTCAAATCCAATCATTTCATTCAAAACAATTTGACCAATATATGCTGTCAAAAAATGAAGATGTAAATCACAGATGTTGTACAGAGTTAAAACGGAGTTTGCCTTTTTTTATTAAAATGATTAAAGTATTTCCTGTCAAAGTAAATTTTCTGGTTCTGATGTCTGATTCATGGACTTATATTTAAATACTCGTTTACTGTCAGCATACTGCTGTCAACCACTGCTATTAATATTACGGGGAATTAAAAGACTGAATTGTTCATATGAAATGACATCGACGATCGATAGGACATCCTCAGAATGCTAGTTTCGAAATCTTTATTTTTACTTGTACAGTTTAACTTTAGAAAGTTTCCTTTATATTCCTCCTTAAGAAGGGGAGTACTGTTCCTATGCAGTTATATATTCTCCTGTGTGAATTAGATTGGTACTAAAATACTTTGTTTTTGAAATAGTTGTGTTTGGGGTCGTCTGTGAGGTCCGCGTTGTCAATTTCTATGAATGAACATGATAAAACGTGTACAAAGATATTTAATTGGGAAAAAAACTACTTCTTGGAACTACCATGAGCAAAATAAGATATGCTTAACCTTAACCCACTTTCTGTTAAGGAAGGGAAATTCATACAATGATTCCTTCCTTAAAAGAAATACTTTTTAAATGCATTATTAATAAATTCAAAAAACTATACAAAGAAAGACAACTCCTTAAACATAAGAGACAATTTGTTTACCTACACTAACTTGAAAATATTGAGAAAGTTTAATGATTGCATTAAAAATATTATTGATTTTTTGCTTATATCCACATCTACATCCTTTGAACTCAGGTGTAAAGTTGTCTCATAAACAATCATACCACATCACTTTATATTTAAACTACAGATACAAGCAATAACCAAGAACTTTTATTTTTACATTTTCAAATAAGAAAAATAATTTTGAAAACTACACAGACGAGAAAAATTGCAATTACCACATATGTTTCCATTATGGTAGCCTCTTCACCTCCTTTCTTTAATCCTTGTCTCGACATCCAACCATTTGCCCTTTCATATGGAAATAGCCATCTCCCATAAAGTGGTCCATTTTCTGCTATTCCATCCACTATATGATGCAAGAGGTGTGTAACCAGATTCTGAAAGAGTAAATGTTTATCACAGGATTATTATTTTCCCACACCATAATTATGATAATGATTCACATCCACAATATAGTTCCCTCTACCCAAAACTGACTTTCAATACTTAGCAGGTTACAAAATAACTTTTGTAACGGTGTTGCAATAAAAAAATATCATGTGCTTTTGTATTGAAAACCTTACAATATACTTAGGCAGTTAAGTCAATGTTATGTAAGGTTAAATTGAAATTTATGTTGCTCAGACATACTATTCACAACTAGATATAATATGAAGATATTCATCCGTCAATCATGTATTACATTTCTTTGTAAACGGTAGTAGATTGAATGATAAGAAATATTCAAATATTTATATATTTCTTTATCATGTAAATACATGAAATATGTCATAATGTGTTAAGTATATTCCTTTTGTCATTCTAGCACTAGCCTATAGTTTTTAATTTCTGTGTCATTTTGTCTCTTGTGCAGAATTGTCTCATTAGCAATCATACCACACCTTCTTTTTTGTATATATATATAGCATGTCTAGATAATCATTTTGAAAAAATGATCACAAAACTAAGTACCTGTCGACTGTTGCATTATGATAGTGTCAAGTTTGGAAAAGTCAGCTTTTCATTGCTTTTATTTTGGCTTGATATTGGAATATTGTTGAACTGAGTGGTGGATTTTTCTATTTATGAATATTCTTTAAACATAAAACGTGCAAATACAGTAAAAAAAACAATGATGGAATATGTATGTTTATTAATATCACGAGTATCATTAATTTCACATAATACCTTATTTTATCATGTTTATTATGTATACAAAACAAGAATGTGTCCTCAGTTCACAGATGGCCGATCGCACTATCATTTTCAATGTTCAGTGGACCGTGAAATTGGGGTAAGAACATGTGCAGAAAGTTTCAAGTTGATTAGACTTCAACTACATCAAAACCTACTTTGACCAAAAAATGTATCCTGAAGCTTGCACTATCATTTGCTATGTTCAGTGGTCAATGAAATTGGGGTCAAAAGTCTAATTTGGCATTAAAATTAGAAAAATCATATTAAAAGGAACATGTGTACTAAATTTTGAAGTTGATTGGACTTTAACTTAATAAAAAAATACCTTGACCAAATACTTTAACCTGAAGCGGGTTGAAGGGACGGAGGGACCCACAGATCAGAAAACATTAGGTTCCTCTGCTATCGCAGGTGGGGAATAAAAATGCTTACCTGCAGGCTAAGAGGGAAATCTCTTTCTAATAAGGCTAAGGCTGCATGGGTATCATCCTGAAGTTGTTTGATCTCGGATATCTCGAACTCTTGCTGAGTCATTCTGACAATTACTTCCAATACAGTAAATAAGGTTGTTTCCTGTCTCTTAGGCAGAAGTCCCTTTATGCACCATTGCAATGCGCCCGTTTTAACAAACTGCAATTAAAAAATAAAAGTGATTACAAATTTGCTTCAAAAATTCTTTACCATGTTAACATGTAATGCATAGCATTTTTGCATAGTGTCAGGTTGTATTTGAATATATACTAGTTATTTATATTAGAAGTAGCAACATAAAAATCCAAAATAAGATGCAAATCTAAGATACATGTCCCAAGATCAAAAACCTTTTATAATTTACAGCCAATTTCATTGGGTGTGTAGCCAAAGGTAATGTCTTTTGTTTGCTATTGTGTTTCTGTTTTTATTAATAGTTTCATACTTTTCGATTTCATCATGTCTATGTTAACAAATAAGTATACAGTATTTTGTTTTACTCATTGTTGATGACCATTTGGTTGTCTAAATTTTATTGACATCAATGTTATTTAAACTTTAGAAAATTTGTGTATACATGTAGTTGTCTCATTGGCAATGCTACCATCATGACCATATTTCCATAGTTTCAGAATATGTAAAATGTATGATGACACGACTGGTCTATTAAAATGTGTTAAATAAATATTTATACAATCAGGGGTACATGTACTACTTGTTCAAGTTATTTTTAATTACTTGAAGAAGCGATATTAATTTACTTATAAATATAAGTAAATTTGTAGGATACTTAAATACAAGTGAATTTTATTTACTTGTAAAGGTAAAACAAATATTGGCTGAGTTATGTCCCTTAGACATTCAGATTTTTTACTTGTGGAAGTCAAAAAGTAATCTTATCTTCTTTTATTGAATTCTTATGATTTCTTTGCTCAAATAGAATTTTAAATTATCTGCCCTCTACAGATGTCTTTACTAATCATTTAAGTTAATTTCATGGACAATGAAAATCCCTTTTGTCGGTTATCGTCAGAACGCTGCTCATTTACAAGCCCCCCCCCCCCCCCCCCCCAAGGAGCAATTTTTGATGTCCTTAGGCAAATACTTAAGATCTTTGACAATCTGTTTCTTTGTTAAACTAATGAGATGAAACATTGAACTTTAATAAAAAACAAAAAGGGGGCAAACCTGGGAAAAGTCATTAAAGGCATGATTTTACATCTCAAAACTTGAAGAATTTTGTGGGATTGCAAGAAAAATTTACTCATACTTGTAAGTTTTTGAAAAAAATAAGGGGAGATTATTCAAATATTATTTATTTACTTATGTGTGTATATTTTTTTTTTACTTCTCAAAGTAAATAAAAATAACTTGTACAAGCAGTACCCATGACTGTTATATGAGATCAAATTCAACATAACATTTATTTTTAATCTGTACATACCTGTAATTTTGAATTCATAGTCCGTAATGTCCATGGTTTTGTAAAATGGAGCCCTGGAGAGATTTCTACACCAGCTGGATATTTGATTGCTGTTGCACGTCTGTCTGCTTCCTTCACAGAATCAGTTGATAGAGTCCAGGGTGCTGGTGGAAGAGTCTCACTACTCATAGTTTTTCTTTTCTTTGATGGTGGTTCAATTGCAACCTGCAGCTGCTCAGCTGCTGTCTCTTGTGGCCATGTCTGTGGAAACCGCTGGTGATGTTTTTCACAGAGACGCACTTTTTTGGTGTCAGATTTCCCAACCAGCAGGTCCATTACATGGCTTATGAAATCTGCTATGGTATGCATTCCGTCTGGTTGCATCTGCTGGTTTCTGTCATGATAGGGTAACTTCATAATACTGTACTTTCCTTTCAGTCCAGTCGCCTTCTGAAAATTATTCTGTTGATTTCGGTTTGGTTTATTGTCAAATATTTCTCTCAAATGACGTTCTTCTGCATTGGTGTATGTGACTGGCTGCTGTTTCAGTTCCACTGATCCATTTGAGAAGCGGTTACTACTACGCAAAGGATGGTTTTCAGGAAGAAACTGTCTATTTGACAAATGAATAGTCTTACTTAGATGTTTGCAATAAATACCAGTTTCCTTGCAATAGCCACATGATCTCAAACCACTATGCCCACTTATATGTAACAGTTTTGAATACGCAGGAATGTCACATAAAAATTGCAAAAGGGCAACTTTCACTTTTACTGGTGCTTTTCGGTAGCTGTTGTATGTAGGGAATTCTGATAATTTAAGTATTTCATCAACCAGCAAATCTATGTAAGGTTCCAGTGACTTTGGTTCAGATCCATTTCTACCACTTGGTATTATCCCTACTAAAAGCATTGGACCAAGAAGTTGACGGATTGGAACAGGCAAGTTTATCCATGTTAACAAGAGTGGCCACATAGACTTTTGTGTTGATAAATGTTTATTTGGGTTCACCCCATCTGTAAAGAGTGCTAGTGGTACAGTTTGTTGTTCCTCATGATCACCAAATACACCTTGGTCTGTATACCAGTTTTTGTAGACATTGCTATCTGTAAAGTCACATAACTTTCCATTTGAATACACTTTATTCGCGTAAAGAAGTTTACACAGATTTGACGTACCAAACCATCTGTTTAGTCTCGGTGCAATTAGCATATAATGAAAAACTTTCTGACTGGAATTTTTTACTTTGCGTGGTTCTTGACAGATAGGACAAGAAGCTAAGTCACTATAATTTCCATTGTCACACGACCTGAACAAAATGCAGTCATTAATGCAGGCATCATACTTTTGTAGCGGCATTAATAATGGCTTTATCAAGCTTTTAGCTTCTTTAAATGTTGGAGGCAAAGAATTGGGTTGTGGCAAATGAGACTTCTCTGTCTGGAGAGCATTTGACATAGCTGACTTCGACATTCCATTGTTTGTTGAAAATACATAAAAATGCTGAAATACTGCCTCTAGTAATGTAACACTGGAACTTGCATATAATTTCTGGCTAAAGTTTTCCTTGAGATGGAGATTTTCATCAAATAATATGTCTGGTATGATCTGGCTTTCATCAAACTTAAGAACCTTCTGCTTGTGTGCGTGGTAAGTCTTTATATTGACATTTGATCCTCTGCATAACATACAAAAGCACTGCTTGTAACATGAACCTGAAAGAAAAACAATATTTATCAGGAATAGTCAACCTAAAAAATATGTGAATATTCATGGTCTGATTATCAGAACAGACGAACATGTTTCATACTTTAAATACATGTTGATTCATTCATTTGTACTAAATAAAATTTATAAATGTATGTCCTATTAGCACATTATCTACACTTGCTATAGTCCTTTTTCCTGTTGGCATATTTGCAAACCCATTTTTTTTTAATATGTTGTTGTGTTGTGTTACTGTCTATATTCATTTCAATTGCGACATGTTTTCATTTATTCTATGACAAACAACCTGTGCTTTGCTCATTGTTGGAGGACGTACAGTGACCTATAGTTGTTAATGTCTATGTCATTTTGGTCTTTTGTGGATAGTTGTCTCATTGGCAATCATACCACATCTTCTTTTTTATATGTGTATATACATGTACATTTTATAAAATGACTGAATAAATAGTCAACGATCAATCTTACAGGTACATGATATACATGTACATTAACAGATCTAGATGAAAGAAAATTTTTATACATACAATAGGAAATTATGTAGATGCAATATTATTCATATACATGCATGACATGTGTACATGTATAAAATGTATGTATAGATTGAAAACCCAATTTTATAAAACAAATTCCATTCTTTAGTTGCTCTGGACAGTTCTGAGAGTTTGTACACAGGACCTTTAGTCAATTATTTTCCTAGTTACTAGTCATGCTTGTATACCCCTTTGCAGATGTCTTGACTATTTGTTTAAGGTCATATAGATCTCTTTCACCATCTTGGATTGGAAATGACATAGAACCTTATGGTCAAGATTTACATGTGCAATAAAAATGGCAGAATTTGCTGAGGAATTGAGATAAAGAATCTGATTTTTCATTTAAAGGAATGAATTTATAAGATTTTAATATTTTTGATTGATTGATATAATTTTTGTTATGTATTCATGTCATGAGACCTAAAACCTTGGATTTAGGGAGTGTAAAAAAAATTACAAATTATAAGCAATTAAGGGGAGATTATTCAAACCTTAAAGAAAAAATTAACCTAAAAAAAATACTATATATACATGCATGACATGTATATAAGTAAATTATTATTTACTTCACCAAGTGAATACAACATTTAAATCACTAGTACATGTTAAGTACCCTTCACTGCTGGTTGAATTTAGTTTTCTACTTTTCATATTTTTAAGTTACACTAGTATTTCACTTCTCATGGACAAGTCACAGAACAAAAGTCAGTTTTATGATAAGTTTTAAAATATTTTTTTTTTTTTCTAGACCTCTAATTATTTATATGCCATGCCAGCTTCAATAAATATAAAAAAAAATTGTTATGAAAACAAAATATCAAAGAGGCATATTCCCTTAACATGCTAAATGGCTTCATTGCATGTGCCTAGAAATAAATCATTTACATGATTAAATTTAATAAATTCTCATTTAACAGAATCAGAATCAGAATAGTTTATTATAGTGTCACATACTAATATAAAACACAATGCATACATATAATTACATAATATGCAATTAAAAATTATTAAATATTACAATTAAAATATTGGTACCCAGCCAAATTACTGACTAATATGAGACACTTTAAAAATATCACACATATTATAAAACAATTAAAACTAATGTATTAAAATATTACTATAAACAATAACTTTAAAATGGCTTATGAAATGTATGAACAATATCTTAAACTTAAAATGGAATTAATGTAAACACAAGAAAATAATTCAAAATCTTTTTAGAACAACTATTTTATATAAAATTATATTTTATTTTATAGATCCTTATCTTAATATACACATGAAGTTAAATTCTACAGAATGTTTTTAATCTCAGTAATCATAAATAAAGGTTCAGTTCAATAAGTCCCGTTTTCATCTAGTTATAATTTTAATAAATTACAGCCCCAAGCTTATACACAGTTAAGATAACATCCTGTTTATTCTTGTTTATATATCAGAGTCCTGTGTATTTCCTTTTCAAATTTCACTGCATGACATGATAATTCATCATGTCCATGTTCAATTGATTACACAAGATAAAAACTTAAAATGTGGATCAAAAGCATCAGGTTTAAAAAAGAAAAAAATACTTTCCCATAGATGTCTTTTCTAGAATTTAAAAAGCAATGGCAATAGACTTAAAATTCATATAACAAAATGGCTAAACTGGCCAAAGCTAAAAAATGCTTTCAGAATGATAACAAAGTGTCTTAGCTATACAGTATTGTATTCAAGCATTGTACACAGACTGTACATATGAAGAATCACTGACTTTGTCAAATGATTTTTTTAACAAGACCTGAAGTACATGAACTAATTTGATTCTAGAATAATATTGAGCTCTGGGAAATTGATAAAAATATATATTCAGGTTACTTTCATAGCAATTAATATTCAAAAGATATATACATGCATTCAGTTATAAAAAAAAGTTTAGCAACACCTATTTCTAAAGCGATATATTTTCAAATAAGGCCACACCAATTTAATTTCTTGTTCTATGGATTTTTGGAGTCCCAAAATTGGGGCGAGCGAGGAATTTGATAATTTTAATAAAAAAAATATTTAATTTGAAAATTTTTGAGGCGAAGCTTGAAAGTAAAGGCGAGCGATTATAATTTTTTTGTAAACATAAAATAGTAGGTTTTGACAATATTAAAACTTGATTTATCACTTGCACTTTGACATTTCTTTAAAAAATGAAGTAAATGTACATTTATTTCCCCCTGCTTACCAAGAAATAATTGAATAATTAGAATTGCTATATGTATGTGTGCCAATTAATGAGACAATTCTTCATCCAAGTCATAATCAGGTTAAGAACAATTTTATAAGTATTCCTTTTATCACAAATGTTTATGAGGGGTCAATATAAGCTATAATGTATTTTTTTGTAAATAACACTTATAAGTACATGCATGTGAAGTACAATAGAGCTCATATTTTCCTAAAGAACTATATATCTATCTGGTATTAAATGGTAAAAACATGTCCAAGAATTTTGTGATACTCCTGGACCTTAGCCATGTTAACACCATTTATTTAATATTATTTAAAACAAGTGGACCCCTCTAATTGTTTCAAATACGATGTATTTCTCCTCTTTTTAATTAATAAATGAATTTTTTTCAAATGATTTGTATAAAAATAAAAATCCAGCTAAAAAAAATGTAGGACAAAATTTTTCATCCTAGCCCCCCCCCCCCCCCCCTTTCCATAAAAATCAAATGGTAGCTCCTTAAGGAACCCCAATATTATAAATGTACTCAATTCAAACAGGAATAAAACCAACGATCTAATATATAAATATTTACAAACAGGCCAAATTATTAATTTCTACAGTCAGATGGTCAGGCTCATGCAGGGGGGAATTGTTTTCTTATATAATTATAAGGAATCACTGAAACATGACCCTTGGGTCAGTCAGCGTGCCTCTTCTTATGAAGAGTTCTGGAGCCGCCAATGTTCCTTACCATGTTATCATATAACAATTAATTGCATAGCTGACACAATATCATAATTATTCAAGATTCAAATACCTGTACTGTATGGATTTGGATTGAAATTAAATTATTTATGTTTGTGACACAAAATAAATAGGTCAAAGATCTAAAAAATCCAATTGTGCAATTCAAAATATTATATATACATAAAAAAAACATAAACCAACCAATAAATTGTGCCCCCCCCCCCCTTTTCACTGTAATTACCACCAACCTAAATCCAAGCCTCGATTTCCCATTTGTAGCATGGAATCTTGTACAAATGGACTTACAATTTTATAGAGATCCATACACCTTATTAGGTCACAAGTGATAGATTGTCTGGAAACTACAAAAATTTTGTTTTGGTCCCTTTTTTGCCCCCAGTATTCCTGCATGTTAGGGACAATTACCCTAAAATCAATCCCAGTCTTCCCTTTGTGATATTGTCATTATCATGCTTATGGTACAATTTCAGTGAGAGCCATAATGCTTGTGCTTGTTTTTGGTTTTGAACATTCTTGTAAAATTTCATTAGAGATCTTAACGTACAGAAACCTAAAAGAGGGTCTATAACAGCTGAAGTGTTATATAGAGAAAAAGAAACATGTATTTTTATTTGTGTCTTTGCATGGATACTTATCAATCTAAAAACTGTGATACATGAAACAAGGGGCAATATATTATATTTTAATTTAGTGTATACAAGTTCTTGTGACATTAATATTATTGTCTTTAAGTACACTAAACTATAGATATAAAACAGTTCATCAGTAGTTTGACAATCATGTGCTTTGTATATATTTATACAATGTATACATGTAGTATACTGTACACCCATGTTTTGATAACAGTTATAACAGAAAACCACTGTGATCAAATCAAGTACTGTAAAATACAAGTTCCTACATATTACAATAGTTTTAAAGTAAAGAAATAGTACTTAATATAAAAAGTAAATTTCTAGTACTGCATTTTTTTAGTACAGAAATAGTACCTATGCAAAAGTAGCTGTGTAGGCCAAATGAAATTTACTAATCTGGGGCATCGGACTAGTGGTTATAACCGTTCAGACTAGATTCATGTAATTGCCTTCATCCTTATCATTCAAACTTTGGTGAATAGTTGTCTTATTGACAATTATGCTGCATCTTCATTTTATCATAATTATAAATTTAACTTAGAAACATGATAAATGGGACTTTGCAATTTTTTGTTTCAAAGTTGTTTTCTTTTCTAAACTAAGACATGTATTGTTTTACATTTTTAACAGAGTACATGTATATACAAAAGGTATAAACCAAATGCTTACAAGTTTATTCACCCTACATTCAAAGATTTGTATAGTAAATACAAATCTTTGATAGACATACTACATTTAATTTTTGGGATGAATATTAAAAGATTCACTGCACCTCTAAGTTAATGACTTTTGAAAATAAAAGGAATTTTCACAAGAACACTCTACATGAACTGATTTCTTGCTATAAAAAAAACATGAAAAATTTCAGTATAAATAATAATATTAAACATCTACACAAGTTAAAAGCACATGTCTTGAGAGTCGCCTTTGATGACAACGTACATGTAACAGTACCACTATTGAAGTAATATCTCAATACAGAAGATGTGGTCAACTGGTCTAAAGCCCTTGATATGAAGCTAAGCAATTGGTGTTGTAGTGTATCAAAGGTGTGAGTTTGAAGTCCACTAAGGGACAGACAAAAATATGTCAGCATTTGTATCTATGACAATTTGTGTATGTCTCATTGTTGTGAACTAATGGGAAATTTAACAATTTTTTTAACCCTAAATTAAATCTGCTTTTCTTTCCCATCAGGACATGCAAAAATTAAAAAAAAAACATAAAGTACATGTACATGCTGCAATAACATGAATAATGTGAAGTTACATGAGCCGAGTTTCTCTTTTGGTTGTAATTTATTTCCTGTTTAATTAATCTGTCTTTATAAATTATGCATGTACATGTATCACTGTATAGACTTTATATAAATAAATCTTTGCATGAACATATTACTGATTCAGTTTATATATTTTTTCTTTTTATTAAGAACACATTTGTTTATAACAGCTACATCACTGACATTAAACTGGGGTTGACTGACTCAAGAGTTCTAATTAATTAGACATAAAAATAAGACAAAACTTTTATAAATAATATTGACTTGTCAGTCAGCCATCTTGGACATCCCCATCACAACATACACAAATTATGAAAATGAGGCATCATCTAGTGATCATACAACCTCATTTAATACCTTATTTCTTTCATTAAAAGTATTAAGGGATTATAAAAGAAATCAACACAATACAAGATATAATAAGGATGCTTATTATTACCAATGACAGGCATCCATGTAGATGATCTAATTAGCAAATAAAATATCAAAGGAATTTACTCACCACTGTTTTCTTTTTCAAAGTCCATCATCAAAGACAAAGTTGATACAACAACACAAATTATAAAGTACTGTCTAAACATCACACTTTTATCATCACATATTGTCTACATCATTTATTATTTCTTTTCAAATTCTTAATTAAACAAAATCAACTCAAATTACACTTTATGGTTTCAATCACACTAATCACATACTAACACTTCAAAATTTAAAACAATACATTTGAAATATATGCATAATTCTGATTGGTTAATGTTAATCTAATTTGATTGGACCACCAATCATATAATTTGTAACTGATCATTAACTTGAATGAGGCTTCCTGATTAAATTTTAATTAATTTACTCAAAATGGTTTCAAAAACAAATTGAAATAAAAATAAAATACTTTAGAAAAATACATATTCAACTACCAAATTTTACTATGAACACCACTTTCACCACCAACATGAGCAATCAGCAGGGTATGTGGACCCCTAACCAGTATGGGATGCCAAATAGTTATCAACCAGCTTACACCAGACCAAATACCTCCATGGAGTGCCCAGTTAAAGACTGTTCCTGTGAGTGCTGCAAGAACTCACAGAGAGGTACACCTTGTGTCCGTCAAGCAAATACCTCAAAGTCAGATGCATCATCCCAGACAGAAGGTGTGGACTTTCTTACACAAAAGCCATCAGACAACAAGGTTTACTTCAAAAGAGGATCATTTCATCATACCCTTGTACAAGTAAGACAGGTTTTACTTTATCAACAGTATCCCTTCAGAATGTAAAAAAAAAGTTAAATTGAATTTATTTTTCCTATCTAAATAAACCATCTATAATTTGTTTAAGTGTCATTAAATATATTGGTCCCATGTATAGATCTTTACTTTTAGCATGTTTAAAAAGTCTATTCTAAGGCTTGATATTTGATCTCTGTTTGTATTATAAGTTGTTGTATATATATATATTGTCTGATCAAATATGTTACACTATAATAAATTAATTATTTATTTTATTTTTATTTATTCTATTTTATCTAATATTTCAATTTACATGCATTATTGACTGCTGTTACCTTACAACCTACCCATTAAATCATGTTAAATTTTTAATTGACAACCAGCTTACATTTAGTATAATTCACCATCCTCATATATAATTAGTTTGTATATTATAAAAATTTCCATGCATTAAAAGTTTTTAAAAGAACAAATAACATTATTCATGATATTGTTTAAAACTCAAATATTTTTTAAAATGCTATCCCTGAACATTCTAAATGCAAGTTACAATTTGATAATCACAATAAACACTGTATAATCTTGTGATGTTTTCTAATTTATTTTTGTTTGAAATTCAACATTTCATCATTTTTTTTCTTTTGTAGAGAAAAATCAGTGATGTTATTAGCAAGTATGAGTTAACAAGCAAAAAGAATCTGTTTTTTGGCAAAGCAGTTATTGAGGTCCTGACTTCTTTTCCTGGTCTGGAGTTCTCCACAGAAAACAGAGATAAAGTGTGTCAACGTGTTGCAAAGGCCATTAGATGGAAAAAGTTCTCAGTCAAAAGGTAAGTTTACTTTTAATGCCATAGTAATGCAAATTTTACTTCTGATGAAAGGGATTGCAAATTTCAAATTTTATTTAAGTTCAAAAGCTGTGGATTAAACATCAATGTCAGAGACAGCAAGCCAACAACACATGTTTTACATAAGAACATCTTACTTAAATAGTTTTAATTATAACAAACATGTGTTTATATCATATACATAAATAATCAACTAAGATTAATATCATCTGTCATTTGTTTGAGAAGTGCTGTATATATCATGTATATTATTGCCTCTTGCACGGCTGTCCACTCAATATTTTGTCTATTTACCATGTTTACAGTGAATTGTTTTAATAATTAAAAATAGTACTGATGGTGAGTTTAAAAACATTTTTTATTAAACAATGTCAT
Source organism: Mytilus trossulus (assembly GCF_036588685.1). Lineage (NCBI taxonomy): Eukaryota > Metazoa > Mollusca > Bivalvia > Mytilida > Mytilidae > Mytilus > Mytilus trossulus. Next base: position 59,308,786 of record NC_086386.1, on the reverse strand, counting down.
AAAAAAAGCAGTAAGCATATATATTTCTATCCTTCATGTCCTTGTGTTTCAGAAAACTCAAAAAGCAGGAAGTACACAATGAAGTAAGACCTGATGTGCCAGTAATAGCAGACATTGTACCAGAACCCAGAGCTGACAGTCCACAACCAGCAAGTCCAGTGGCAGGCCCTTCTGTGCCACTTACACCTCCAACTGTCCAACCAAGCCAAAGGTATATTTAAGACTGCATCACACTTATGATCACTTAAATTCTAATACAAATTTAACTAAAATCATTAATTGTTTTTATTCAAATGTTTAGCCAAAAAATCCACAAATATTAATACAACAACATCATATTAAATGAGAACGACAGAACTCAATAAAGAGATGAATGGGAATAGTATTTTTTAATATTCATGGTAATTTACAAATAGACAATTTAAAGATTTTTTTTAATTTCCAATGACCTAAAGTGAAATGAAAAATAGCATGAATATAGTAAACAATGCATACCAAATATGATAATGTAACAACAAAAAAGGTTCTGATGAGAAGCATCAAGTTTTTTAATCCAAATACACTGTATAAAGAAAATATTTGCAATTACATGTATGTAGTCAAATATAGACACATGATATAAGGGTGATTAAACTTTGTAATTCTGTAATTTTATTAATTGTAAATTGTAACTAATTATTTTCAATTTACTTTCAGTGACTTAGATTCAGATGATGACATCCTTCTGATCTGCCTCCAAAAGAACCAGCAAGACAAGGCAACAGTATAAACATTGTTTAAAATAAGTTTTATTTATTGTGTGTTTTTATTTATGATAGAAAAAAATATTCATGTATCTTATGGTGAAATTCATCAAATTTGTTTTTCTTTTTAATTTGAAGAAAGTATATATATTATATATTTCATGTCATGTACATTAAGCATGTGATGTCAAATTAAACTATGATCAATGATGACTTTATGATTTTATTGTATAATTATAGTGTGGTTCAGGAGTTTTGTGTGCCTTTACAGCATTATACAATCATCTTGTATCTCAATACCCCTGATAGTTTCATTTTCAACCCTCAAGGCAATCAACTGTAGTGTTATAATCCTTTAATACCTAAGGGTGCATACAAGAATTCCAGATTATTACCTTTAAAATGTTAAAATTCTGTTTATTACCTATTCAAATGTCGTGTCTGTATGGTGATGATGGAAGTGATTAACAATCTTGACTGGCTTTTTTGTCTGTATGTGATGATTTCTTGCTCAGTATTATATTGATTATTTTCTATATTATGTTACAATTTACTTAACTTTTACTACAAATTTATTTATTCTAAACTTCTCAAAATACTTTACTATCATTCATAAAGAGTGATGCTTATTGAGATACTTATTTGGGTTTGTTTTTACTCAAATATGCAGAGTTAAAATAAAACATTGACCTGACATGTAAAAAAGGAAAAATGCTGACCTGACAGAAGTGAATGAACATGTTAAATGAAAAATACAGTATATCAATCATGTCAATGATACTTGTACATCATTGTACATCAACCAAACAAAAAAAGTAACCAATAATACATGTAAAAGTATATATAACTATAATAAAATGACCACCACTTACATCTTATAGTTACATTTTGTACATTTATATACATATCAATATTGAAATATGAATAAAAGGAGATGTTAGGTATAAATGCAAAAGACTACAGTCCAAAAACAAAACTAACAAAAAGTCCTTTGAAATTTTACTTAGAGGGAACAATCTATACACATGTATATAAAATATGTTGCACGTGCAAGTACACAAGCATCTTTCTTTCGTTATGTATGTCACACAGGATTGTTTACTGGCATAACTACAAACGTTTTGAGGACAAACATTTATTGTTCAGATTTTTACATTTTCAGCGTCTTCCTTTTTTTCATTAATTTTGTCCATTAGTTTCTATACTTAAGTTTATAGTGGCGGATCTAGAACTTTGCCTTAGGGGGCACTCCGGTTATGCTTCAATGATTCCCTATGTAATCAACCAAATTTTCCAACGAAAGAGGGGGTCAGGGCCCCCAGGATTGACCTATGCTTTATCACACAGTTATTGTCTTTTCTTCAGTTTTTAGCAAATGTTCCTCTTTGTCATTTATTCTGCATTTTTAATTTTGTCATATTATTCTCTATCCAGTTAACCCAGCCCAGACCCTCATATGATTGTGAACATTACTTTTGAACATGTTGAGTGTGCAAGACTTCCTTTAGTTAAAATATGGGGTCAATAATTAATTTGACTGCACATGAAAGTCAGGAATGCACTTAAACATGATGAAGTGACTAACAGTCATTTCATATTATTTATCGCCATATCAGCACATGGGGGATACATAGGTGATTTTCCTATTTTCAATTGTAATGTACATGTATATATATGGTCAAATCATATGTTTTCGTACTTTATATGAATTAGTACATTAGTACATAATGTAGTACTATGCATGTATTTTCAATGGAAATTGTGAGGTCATAATGAAAACTTTATAGATAAAAAACCAATGAGATATATGGATAGTATTTCTTGAAAAACAGAACATAAAAATATTGTGCTGTGTGCTGACTAGTCCAAATAATTATGACGTTAGGCAAGGCTATTTTAATTTTTTTCTGGGACGCTAGAAAAAAAATAAAATTGCCTTGCCAGACGTCATAATTATTTGGACTATGCGCTGACATGAAGGGGGGTAAATGGGGGAGGGGGGATAAATAATGCATTTTCCTCAAAGAAGTCCCCTCCATGGGCTGCCTAGTTACATGCTTTAATGCAGGAGTGCGCCTTTTAGAACTGTGATTGATAAATACTGTATTAAGAAATATATGTGCACAAAAACAGTTCAAATCCTGGTTCCGAATAAACTCGTAAATGTAAAATTATAGCCTGTTGGGTATAAATATCGTTTAATTATACTTACCAAATACAATTCCCGGCTCAGCTTAAATTTTGGTTCTATGATATGTATCTGCCCGCGAACAATGCCATAATTGATCATAATTATGTGTAGATGCACATGCGGCAGTGGCAAGCCGACCGACCGACAATAGTTAAGTTACTGTAATTAAAGTCAAATAAATCGTTTACGGTGAAGAATTATTTCCGTTTTAGATGTCATCGTTTTTTTCAAATATAATAAGTTCTTAATCTCTCCTGCATTGTTGTAAAATTCTATTCCTAATATTTTATCGGAAGCTTCTGATATGATGAAACAAGAACTTTGACATAGTCTACAGCACAGAATTCGAATAAAACAAAGACGGAATATATTTTAAGTTGGATATTCCATGGCAAAAAACGGAAAATAAAATTATAATACAATGATTCATAATAACATTAATGATGGACCATTTCATAGCTGAACCAAATAGTGTATATAATGAGACTAAATAACTTCAAACGTTTAAAACGCTAAAATATTTGTTTTAACAAGTACGGACTGTGGCAACCGTTAAAAGGTTTGTTTTAAACATTTCCCGACTGTGACAACCTTTAAAATGTTTGTTTGAAACATTTAACGACTGTGACAACCTTTAACACGCTGTAATAAACATTTTATGACTGTTACAACCTCTAAAAAGTTGTTACAAGCATTTTAGAACTGTGCAAACTCTAAAAACGTTGTAACAAACACTTTACAACTGCCAAAACTCTTAAAACGTTGTAACAAACATATATTGACTGAATCAACTTCTGAAAAGTTGAGACAAACAAATTTCAACTGTCCCAACGTTCAAAAGGTTGGGACTAACATTATACAACTGCCACAACTTTTGAAAAGACTGTAACAAATAGTTTTTGTCTGTGACAACCCCGTAAACCACTGCAACAGTTTTAAAATGACTGTGGGTCACAATTTTTGTTTTTCACAACCCGTAAAAGTGTTGGGACAGACATAAATTAACTGTTAAAACGAAAAACGGCAACTGTCACAACCCTGACAGTTATTATCAGTTGATTTGACAGTCATTTATGGTCTAATACAGACACAGACAGGCGTACAACAACTGTTACTGGTATGGACAGTTGTTTTTTCGTCCAGTAGTGTATGTAGTCCCTTTTTACTGCAGACCCATCAAAAAGAAACATAATCATCAGCTATAGCTTTTTTTTTATCTATGCTTACCTTTAATGACAATTAGTTATATCAGTCTTCCAACATATTTCCTTTTGCAGACTATGTATGTAAAGAAGATTAACTAGTAAATTTCTTTTCAGAATATTTTGTTTCAAGTAAGGAAGCGCAAACGTCCTCTTAACTTGGAACTTTGTAGTACATGTTGTGACAGGCTAACATTAGACAACACTATACAACTCAGTTTGATACATAATTGTGGAAAAATATGCAATAGCCTTCCTAACAATTATTAAATAATAAAATTAGATAAGTAAAGCACACATCATCATATTGACAGTATAATGTATTTTCTTTATAAAGGTACATTCATGGTAACGTCACCAAAGACCAGGGAAAATAGTGACCACAACGGTAGGTCCGCATGTTTTTCATAACATGAATGAGCTGCGTCGGAAAGCAATCGACCTTATTCAAAGAATATAAATGTTTGCAAATTGGGTTTATATAAGAACCCTTCAAAATAACAAACACATCAGTTGTTTGGGGAATACGAATGTTAAAGACATTCAAAGTCTAATAAATGTGCATGCATACGTGTAATTGCATACGGTCCCTTCTATCCACGGAGTTAAGTCATGTATTGTTACACAACCGTTTGGTGTAAACATATATCTTTCCAGTAAATCTATGTGAATTTTCTACCAAACCGGATAAAATGTCATCAGTTGATTTTTAAATTAATGCTTATCAAAAGCCATATGTCATTATGCAAATTTTGCACTGTGCATTCAACAGATATTTGAACAGAAAAGACATCACAACATGCGATCACTTAAGTAATCTACAGAGACCATAGAACTAAAAATTATAAAATGTTCAATACTATGAATCATCACATCCCGGTTTTACAGTTTTCGTTACATGGTTACAGTAATGTGTTCGTTATTCGTGTAGATTATCTTAGTTTTATTTGAAAAAAAAAACCATGTGGATTTGCTGTCTTTAATGCTCTTTTAAACTTCTTTGATGAGTCTTTTGAAGATGAAACGGGTATCTTAGAGAAATATAGCATGATAATACCGGTATTTTAATCCACCATTTTATATATAAAAAAGTACAGGTAACAAATCAGGAAAATGACAGTTGTTATCTTTTAGATTAAGGACTTTCTGGTTTTAATACTTATTCATCCGAACTTTTTTTTTTTTATTTAATTTTACTTTTGTGAAGATATTAAGGACTCAAATGATAGCTATGAAGAATACAGATTGCAAATGATAAAGTTTACAATTATATTTGAATTATTAATTATATAAATTCAACTATACAACCAATCTCTATTTTTTCCATTTGTGCTGCTGCTTTGACTGTTATGCTGGCCCTCGGAATGGTATAATGGTGTACCATAGAAGACATGCTGATACAAAAAGACAACGGAGAGATAACAGAAAACAAAACATCCAAAATGTCACTCTACCAATAGAAACATGAAAATATGTTGTCATATCATGTACAGTAGCTTTTTTTTTTTATATCTCTGACCTAAGAGTCAAAAAAGAAAAAAAAGCATATCAGTGTCAATAAATCATGACTTTTAAAACATTGCAATGGAAGAGCCAATATTGCGGTCTTATAAGTTAACCATATTTTCCAAGACGAACACCTTATACTTTGAGGAATGTAAATGATACTTTTCATTCTTCTCTTGCTAGAATTAGCCCTCACTTTAACAGATTCATTCCCTCCACAATAATTATTTGAAATATTTGTCCTCTTAGTATACCGAAATGCCGAAGTCTGTTTATATTTATAGGTAGATTAGCCAGGTTATATAGGACTGGGGGAATATTTAAGCCTTTCAATTATAGGACAAAGAAACATACTATATGTAATTGTCACATCAACAACTATGCTAGCAACCTTAAATCCCATTTGTTAAATGAATTCACCGAGCAAGCGTAGTGTCTCTTCCAAAAATATATGTAAATATATGCATTTCTTATGACTAATAAACGATATTTACTTGTCTTAAGGCACTTGATTAAATGATAAAGTATTGCCTACATACTTTACATGCTTAAATATACTTTAGATCTAGTAATTATCATTGTAAATATATATTTTCTTGTGTTTGCATTTATAAGTTACATGTAATTTTCACTATATCATATTATTTGGAATACAGTTGTTAACATTTTACTTAAACATTGTCAATGCAAAACGAAAACATAGCTTGTATAGACTGAACCAGTTGCTCAATCATTATCATAACATTAATTCCCTCTTGTATATATCTTCTTTTATATAATGAATATGTTATGATGTCTATGATAAATGTAACAAACTAGAAAAGATTAAATCCAAAAGTTTAATACTTCAATTTTTTTTAATTTTTTTTACATTTGATCATGAAATCTTATGACGTGTATGTTCCAACTGTCGTAACCATAACTCCTTTTTATGTGATCCTAAAATATGATCTACCGAATAATACGTTTTTCCATATTCAACTTACAAAAGCTTCACGACGTTTGAACAATGACTAGCAAGATATGCTAACCCTTCAGAATCATATTCGATCACAGCCAGTTGTTTTTTGGGTTCGCTTAATCGATATTTAGTGTTTTGCTATGTCAGTCTGTTGTCTACTTATCATTTCTCTTTGGTATCGTTCGTATCTCTTTAACAATTGTAAAGACTCTTAATACTGCAGTCCCACTTGGCCACGATCGCACTACGATCTGGGAAAAAAATGCAAATTTTGATGATCGTAGTGAGAGCGCACTAAGGTCGTAGTAAGATCGCAAAGGTCGCTCTACCATCGTAGCGAGAGCTTAACGAAAGCGTGATTCTTTTCGAAGAGACTGCACTACGATCTCACAGCGACGTTATTACGACCTCACTACGACCATCACGTTCTCACCGCGACCCAACTACGCTTCCACTACGACTATAACACGTTTACACCACGCTGTTCAAGACCATAGTACGATTCTAGCACGTTCTTGACGTCCTCATCACGCTCTTCCTACGACCTGACTACGTTCATACTACGACCATTATTCTCATTGTCATTTTCACTTTAAATATAGTAGATATCTCCAGGTTTTGTTTGTCTGTATGTAGTTCTTGTTCATTTTCTCGTACGGCTCAACAATGCTTCTCGTTTATATAGATTAGACCGATGGCTTTCCCGTTTGAATGGTTTTACACTAGTCATTTTTGGGGCCCTTTATAGCTTGTTGTTCTGTGTGAGTCAATGCCCCTTGTTGAAGGCCATACCTTGACCTATAATGGTTTACTTTTACAAATTGTTACTTGGATGGAGAGTTGTCTCATTGGCAATCACACCGCATCTTAATATATCTATTGACACATCTGTGTCATCTCTGCTATCGTTCACTAAAATATCGTCATTTGAGCTTTATGGACCAGCAAAAAGGTTGTAATTTAGGTTGGAATGGTCGGTCCGAAATCTCTGCTTGATCAGGATTCGTTACTATCAGAGCTCCCTCTGTCACTACAGCAACCCCTAACATCAAGCCCACGTGTTTTAGAAGATTTTGGTGGCATGACTGTATTAATTCCGAGAAATCTATGTATTAATCAGAAATAGAAGGAATGGAATTGTATTGATATGGAACACAATGTTGACATTATTACTGATAATGTAGTAAGATCGCGGTATGAACGTAGTATAGTTGTGGTAAGAACGTACGTACTTTAATCGCAGTAAAAGTGTGGTTAGATCGTGTTGCAATCGGATAACTCGTGATATGGTCGTAGTGAGAATGTGATGAGCGTAGAAAGATCTTGATAAGCGTAAAGAGATCGCAGAACAAGCGTGGTGAGAACGTTGTATAATCGTAGCGGGATCGTTGTAGAAGCGTAATGAGGACGTAGTAGCATCGTGAAGGGAACGAAAATGTACATGTTCATGCCGCTCATACCGCGACCTCACCACGATCTGAATTTAGTTTAGATCGCGGAGAGCGTAGTGCGATCGTGGTCTAGTGGGACAGGGGCTTAAGGAATATACTTGATTATCAAAGGTACCAGGATTAAAATATAACAGTTGAATCGTTCTGCAGGACGCTAGGTTCATAAATGATAATAAACAAATGCCCAAAAAATACACCGTAGGTAATTTTCTATTTTAAAAACTGCAGTCTTTCATACCTGACGCAAAAAAATCGGATATTTTTCAACAATAAAAGTACGACAATAATAGTGCGGTGACAGAAGTGTAAAAAGTCGTCTAGATCGCGAGTTTAATCTCCCCAAATAACACACGGCTAAAAATGATTTTAACTTAAAGCCAAATATGTCTTCTTAAGTTTTTGCCCTGTCGTCAGAATTTCGTACGGTCACATTTTTTTAAAAAGTCGTTTTAATGAATAGTAGTATATTGGAGAGTTTCAACCCCCCTTTTTCAAAATGAAACATTGTGTATGTTCACTTACATTTAACTGAATTAGTTTTTCCTGAAGCTATTTTCATAAATCGAAATATTCTATTTAGTATTTCATTTTCTTATCCTCTATAAAATTTGCGAAGTTAAGACTGTTAAAAATTGAGGTATTTTTAATTGCGAATTCAGACACAAACTTTAGTTTCTTCTTCATAGTAGCAATACAAATTATTCCATAATATTTTTAGCATATAGTATTTCATACAACTAATCAGTGATAAAAATTTCGGAACCAAAATATGAAAAAAACCTTAAGAAATCAATGGAAAAAGAATGGAATAAAAAACTTCAATTTCAACACGGAACTTAATCACTTGCCTTCCGTCACATTTTGTATATTAGTCAATAATTTGCTCTCAACTGATATATGATATTACTACCTCTTAGTTAGTATATACACATATTTGCACTAATATATGCTACATTCTTTGTTTGTATGTGTTTATATTCTCTGGGTTTTTTTGGTTATAAAACATTAAAAGAGGGACGAAAGATACCAAAGGGACAGTCAAACTCGTAAATCTAAAACAAACTGACAACGCCATGGCTAAAAATGAAAAAGACAAACAGAAAAACAATAGTACACATGACACAACATAGAAAACTAAAGAATAAACAACACGAACCCCACCAAAAACTAGGGGTGATCTCAGGTGATCCGGAAGGGTAAGCAGATCCTGCTCCACATGCAGCACCCGTCGTGTTGCTTATGTGATTACAAATCCGGTAAATAGTCTGATTCGGTAGGTCAAATATACTTTGTCAGAAAAGAATAATTGTAAAATCAAAATAATTGACGGATAGTTTTAGTAAATATTCCGTGACATGTCAAGTATGTTTCAACTTGCTCCATTAAGTCCAAAGAAAAGACAAAAGTTGTTAATTTGTATGCAGTGCTTAATTTGCAAAGAAAAGAAAAAATGGACTGAAATTTTGAGTCAATTTCCCTGTATAGGAAAGTCGATTTTTGTATCTGTATTGAATAAAAGATTACTGTGAAAGTACTTTTGTTCGTGGGGTACCAATTTTCGTGGTTTTCGTGGATGACCATATCCACGAATTTAAGTGTCCAACGAAATAAAACAACCATTTTCCAAATCAAGACACGGACAGATCCCCATCGGAAGGTTTGAATACTGATATGATCTAGAGAATATATTGAATGACGTCAAATCTGAGAATACTTTAATGGCAGTAACAGAACTACAACTGCATGCAAGATTATACCCATTTAATCTTTAATAACCTAAAATGTACAACTTTTGATCTTTAAATTCTTAAAAAAATATTTTGATCGATAAAAGTCAGATTTCCGGTATTGATATGCTAGTATGATACAGTGTTCATTTTATATCATCACTGTTCTCGTACATATGGGAAATAATAATTTCATGCTGGGCTTGATTTTGATAAGAATTATTTGACAATTCAATTTACGTTTATGGCATTTGTTTATGTTACTGTTTTCTTAAGGTGACATGTTTATGGCCTCATTTACACCTTTGATGGTCTTTAGTCCGTTGATCACTTTATCATGGGTTGATTAGTGTTATCACTACGATTTACACGGTCAATGTTTACTTTGCAATTTCCTTCAATCCAGACTATTTGTAACCTTCTTTTCTAAATTTTTCAATTTTTTTTCTCAAGAAAACTAAAATCCACGAATTTAAAAACCCACGAACATGTAAATTTTGCTAAAACCACGAAAATTGATACCCACGAATTAAAGTACTTTCACAGTATATGAGGTGAACATCAAACTGTTTCATGCGAAAGCTGTTAATTTACAGAACTCCGTGCAGGCTGTGTATCATTGTTCTACTTCAAAAGTTACACAAGTAAACATATTTGTCCCCACTTTTAGAGCGAGGAAGCTTCTAATCTGATATTTAATGACGACATACAATTATCGGACTGGTGTCCCTCAGTTTCGGGTATGTGAACGCGTTCTAGAATGCAGTCGTTCAACTAGAGCGCTTGTATATTTTGTTGCAACAAAACATTTTAGAAAGATAAAAAAACTACTCAAGTTTGAATCAGATGAGTGTATTAAGAATCTTTTAACTGTCTCAGATAAAGTTAAAGTTGAAATAGTTTCCCGTCCATCTTTTAAACTTCTTGAGCACTCTGTCATTTTGGTTGCATTACAAATTATTTGCTAAAAACAAAAAAAAAGCAGATATCTCAGATCACGATACTGCTTTTACTAATTTTATTTTGGCAATTGACAATGATGTAATGGTCATTCCTCATGACACCGTTACTAGATAAATATACTACTTAGTAGTAGATCTTTTCTTCCAGCTGATTCTAATTTAAAATATTCTACTTAAAATGCAGTCTTAACTCATTGATTTCTATAGAAATTCAGTTGTCAAACAACTTCAACAAGTACAAGGCAAATATAACAATATTTTGTAGCAAAATAACTATTTGAAATGCCATATCAGCTGTTAGTCGATTGAAAACTGAACGCAACATTTTTATGTCAAATGTCATAGACACAAATAACGGACAGATATGTCATTCCACTGCAAGTATACAATAGAAAAGACAGCTCTACAAACTCTACAGAAGTATACCCCACTTCGGATGAATTGTCTCTTTCTTCTTCAATTTAGTCAATACCTTCGTCTTCATTGCAATTCATTTTATGGTAACTCAATGAAACTGCATAGCCAGGACTATTCTCAGGAAATGGCATCACAGAAATTGCGTAATTGCTTAAGCAATTGTTGGGTCAACCGTTTGTGTGACCATTTTTTTTACTCCTGTTCATTTAGGATTGGCTTTACAAATGTACCATGATTTTGGTTCGAAACACCTTGTTGAAATATTGAATGCCAATGGATTTTATGCTTCTTAAAATAGAGTGCGACGCTACATCTAATGTGTTGACATCCATGAAATTGAGCGAAATCAAGATAGTGAGTATGTCTCATGCATAATGTTTCCCCATCATCTCTGCAGACAAGCATATGGATGTCATCTTAACCCCATTTTAGATCTCTGTTAAATCTTCAAAGTTGGATGAATTGAAAGGGATGGTTTGAAGCTGGTGTTTCTTTGGGAACAAATGTCTTCGGACTTCCTACAATACCTTGTCTGTACTTGTAAAGAAAAACTCAAAATAACGTGTTTGCTTTGAGCAGAATATTTCATGTGCATACCTGTGGCCATGAGTGAAATGTATAGAAATATTGAAAACATGTCTTGTGACGGTTGGTGAAAATGAAGATGATGGAGATAACGGTTGATTAGGTACAGAGCTTGTTGAACTGAAACACACGGTCCCAGCCCCGGGTTTGGGGAGTGTTGGCGTGCCCTTAAAAAAGTAAAACCCCGCCACATTCTGTTTGTGTCTGTTTCAAGTCACGAGACGGTAATGCAGTGTTTGTCGTTTGTTTCTATATACTATATTTTTTTGTTTCCTATTCATTTTGTACATCAATCAGGTCGAGAGATTTTTCGTTTGTTTTACACTATTCATTTCGTGAATTGAAGACTATGCAGTATAAATTATACTCATTGTTAAAGCCCGTACTGGACGTATTGGTAATTTATGTCTCATTTGGAGGGTTGTCTCATTTGCAATCATATCACATCTTCTTTTTTTATATGGAATACTTTTGAAGTTTGTTGTACGTTGCAAGGAAAAAAAGGGGGGATATAGGTACAAACTTATAATGTTATAGATATTAACCAGAGTAAAATACGCAACAACAGATAAAACTATATGGAAGCAGTAATACTAGTGAAAAAAAAAAGCGACGAATAGTTTATAATAAAACCTGAAGTATCCGCAATTCAATTTGAGGTCATATTTGACTGCAGTGTTCTATTGCTTTGATTTGATACCTCACCCAATATGATAGTTTAAAAAATAATTTTAAAGTATTGTCCTGCATGACACTTGATTTTTACCTGAAATTGATTTTTTTCAAAAGGTTAAGGTGCTCTAAATATTTTATAGGTTGAAAACTTAATTTTTGAAGTTTTGTTTATAAAACGTTGTTTTAGGATTTTTTTGATAAAATAAATCTTAACGATTAAGGTTTATGTTTAATAACAAACATTAATAAAGCCAAAGCAGTATCGTTTGTATTTATCATGTTTATGTAGAGTTTAGAAATAGAAAAAAAATTCAAAATTGAAACCCTCCCAAATTTTCACAGATTTTCACATATGACCTTTGACCTCATTTTAAAAAAAATGTGACCATACCAAGTCCTGACGACAGGCATATTATTATAGTAAACGATTTTCGCTTTCCAATGATATATTATATAGGTGTGTGTTCGGTGGGGAGATTAAATTAAAAAAAATCTACCTTCAGTCACCGCACTATATTGTTCACCAACAGAAAGATATATACAATATACAATGATATATGTCAAATCCATAGTCGTTTAGTAACAAGGACGATATTGTCAATTCAGAACACCGTTATTAATTCAATTTTATAGAAAACGGAAATTACAAAAAGCATTTCACATTTAAACATTTGTATCCAATTTTATAGATCAACAGAACGAAATAAACTTAACAGAGCGTTTTGCGCACTGTAAAAACAATGGTACAAAATAACAGTTTATGAACGATTTTATAATTAGGTCTTTCCACTTTTCTGTGGAAAGACCTGTTGTATGTGTTCTGATTATTTTAATTTTTTTTCTTCCGCCTAATTTTGTTCTTGCGATAAATATTTGTTTCGCAATATCATGAATATGTCGCTTAGATATTTCTCATATTGTATAGTATACACTAGTAACCCGAATTTAGCTTGAACGGACAAAAACGTGTTAACGCTATTTAAATGAGATTAATTGTTATTTGATAAAGATTGACAAAAATTAAAAAATATTTTTAATTCATTTCAATTCATTTCAATTCATTTTAACGCCAGTCAAATAGATTTCTTTGCGGTGAATCAATTGAAATCAAGTTGCTGGTAATGTACGTCAAACTATTAGGCCACGCCCCCGTTAAACTATTTCAAACAGGCATCAATTCGTTTTAAACATCGTTGAGACCCGAGCTTTGTACAGGTAAATCACTCAAGCAAGACAAACTTTATTTATTTATCGGTTTTTTGTCATCAAATTTTATCGAATACAGTTAAATGTGTGTATTCTTAGTAAAGTCGCATGCTTCACAATTCTTAACAAATGAATGAACAATACATGTGACATTTAAGAAATTTAAATAAAAACATTTAAATATTGATGCACGGTTTAAGAAATGTGAATCTGTTAAAAATAAAATAGTAAACTTGCAAACTTTCAATCCATTTGTTCTCATCGAGGTCCGCGTTCATGTTTCAATGCGATACGTAAAATGAAAGTCCAATATGTTACAAATGTATAGACTCTACGATGTCCGAGTTCTGTCCGAAATAAATAATTGATAGCACTTATAAGACATAATGTTGGAATATTTGTCTTTTGTTGAAGTCGACACATCTCCCTTTAGATGGCTTTCGGTTATTTCCGTAGTTCGGTTGCTGTCTCATTGGCGAATATCTTACATCTCCTTTTTTTCGTGCATCACTTATTTATCATGTGCACTGATGGCTGAAACAAATCTGATCATATACATCTGAGAGCACTGCCTGTCACGTTTCTTTTGCCTCAAATAGAGCGGTTTGATTTGGATTTGAATAGGTTTTACTAAACGTCTAGTGGCAAATATTTCACCCATAATACAGCCATTATGTCAGTGGCACATCTGACGAAAATTCAAACCACAGATTACAAATTGCGTTTTTTTTCTGAAGTTTATTAACGAATGATATACTGCTTTATACTCTGATATCAGTTACACATTCGTGAACGTAATGGACGTATGATGAATGAAGTTCCATGTTTTATCTTTGATATAAAATTTAAAAGGTTAAACCGGGTTGAATTATTACATTTACAAAAAAACATCATTTTATTTTTTAAATAAATTCAACAACAATATAAGTATATTTTAAAAAAATAATTGACAGTTTATATTGACCATTATATACATATAAAGACCGATGTCGATAACTCCATTGATCTTTTTTATCTTTATTTTTTAGCACGAAATAAATACTGGAGTTAATCATATCATAAAAAATATCAAACAACGTTAGTTAAGACACGATTGATAAAATCTAATGGTTTATATTTCAGTTTCGAATCAGATTTTTTTAGGCACCAGTGTTACTACTCATTTTGATAAACAGTGACTGAGACGCTTACTTGCAATTCGGAATTGACGAAATAACGTAGCGAAATGACCGTACTTATAGATTATACTTTTGTTTTCCATTTTAATTGTATTGTCATTTTAGGGACCGTTATAGCTGCTGATCAATGAGGACCAAAGCTCCGTGTTGAGGCCGTACTTTTGACCTCTAATTAAATTATACCATGTGACTTGACGGAGAGTTGTTTCATTGGCACACATACCACATCTTCTTATTTATATTAAACGGGAGCAGTTTATTACATTTTTATTTAGATAAAAAAAAAAATATAAAAATTCAGTGAACAAATGAATTTGTAGCATATTGTTACATTCAAAAGTATTTAATTTTGATTGATAGTATACATTATTTGTATTGCATTCAATTTGGTCCACAAAAAATGCCCAGTGTCAAATATTGCACATCGATGACCACTTAGATTATTTACTTTAATTAAACTCATTTCCTTGGCTGGTAGTACACGCTTGTATTTTGTCCTTTAAAGTTAGTCTGTCGGTTTAATCATGGAAGTAATATTAAATATCAATGAATCACAGTTTAAGAAGAATTCTTTGTCATTTGCAAATAGATATGAAAATTTGCTTACGACTAAATTCAGGCCGAAAGAAATATGTTTTGTTTTATTTCAGATTACGATTGAATTCAGGCCGAGAGAAATATGTTTTGTTTTATTTCAGATTATTTAGTACATATACAAAAATATTCTTAGTATTTTACAATTTACAAATAAAATTTGATAGTGCTTTTTATGCACATGGTAGATGAAACCTGTATGATCTAATTTTTTCAGAGGTCTGTGAAATATTGAAAATAGTACGTTCCGGAAAACACAAGTCGCTATATAAAATGCATGTAAAATTCCGTTACATGTGGTACGCTCATATTTAAATACCTTCCTATATTAAAGAAAGTGAAAAAAAACGGTTTTTGAAATTCACCTAAAAAAGATTAAACGAATAGTTTAACTTATTTTTCAAATATTGAATACACAAATAAATCTCTAATTTATCCACGCTTGAAATTTGTTTTTACTGACAGGAGTCTGCTGGTATTCGATTGGACCACAGAATCAATGTAGGCGTAACAGCCTATCATATTTATCCAATCAGCTGTCTTTTATGCGATGACATACGGTCCACTTAGTTTAGTTTTCCTTGTAATGAATTATAAACTGATTGCAATAAAAATTATTCAATACACTATAAAGTAAACAATGTCTAGCCCAAAAATGACTTACACGACGCTATACTATACATATTATACTTAATAATTATTTACAAATTAAGACAGCGTAAAAAATAAAATAATAACATTAATAATAGTTCATACGCTTTTAAATTTCACCTTTGACCTTTACCTCATATGTATACATGATAAAGCTATTGAACTTTTTGCATTACGTTGCAAGACACTTGACCATTAAAGTAAGAATGTATCTTCCTTATTAAGAAAAAAAATGTATAGAAACCATATATTTTTGGAATCAGTGAACTATAAGCTATCATTTGACGCTGGATATGATATTTCAATCTGAATTATTTTCATAGTTCTACATCAAAATTGATCTTTAAGGGTGGAACAACCTTCAATTGTCTCTTAACAATTGGTTTTTAATTCATAATGAAATTTCTAAATAAATTTCTTTTTGTCAGCTTCGTTGTAATTTATGCAATTGGTTTTAATTTTATACGTTTCTTCTATCACTCAAGTTTACCGATACAGTTTTTTTTTTGTCGAAGGACTTAAAAAGGATTGTAGGATAAGAAATGATTTGAACAGGCGGAAAATGATTTGATGATGTAATCGAAGTTTTGTTTACCAATAATAATGTACTTAATTATCAATATTAGCAACTGTGACATACATGTTTATCATATAATTAGACTAAATAACATATGATTTTTACGGTACGATAATAGCATTAAATTAACGTAAATTCCATATTTTTCGAATTGGTGCTTAGCGGGCTCATATGAAAAGTTTATCACATGCTTCGATTGTTATCACATGCCTTTTCGTAAAGTTATCGCATGGCATTCCGGTGATACTCGGCAAATTTCGGAAAGTACACCTGAATGCTACGTTTTCAGTGAAAAAAAAATTACGAAGTAGTATACAAAACAATTATTTGGATATTGGAAAGTATGATTGTGTAAAACAATAAAAAACAAAAATAAATATTAACTACTAGTATTAAAATGCATTTTTAAAAGATCTGGGGTCCGACGTCCGTGAGCTTTTCAATCTTTGAATTTCTATTTTGGAACCACCGTACAAGGATCAATATATGAATCTGTTATTCTTCTCCATTGTTGAAGCATATGATAAAAAGATCATAACATGTCATTTTTCATATCGGATGTATTTTCAGCCCACGGTCAGTATCAGCCCTCGAGCCATGCGGCTTTTGGGCTGATATTGAACCTAGGGCTGATAATACATGCGATATGAAAAATGCCATGTAATAATCTGATAATATCAAATTACGGCATTCATCTGGTGAATATCAGGAACGTGATTATTTCTAAATCTTAACAGTTTTCCCATGTCGAGTTTGTGAAAAGAATAAACATTGTATACTGTGGTATACTAATAAGACTTATCTCCGTATATCATGTGTATATCAAAGGCAAAAGAAAGAATAGAAAACACTTCTAAAGCGTAAGTTGTTAACTGCAATGCTGGAATAATCTGAGGAGTGTATAATGATGGAAACCCGTGAAGACCGAGACACAGTACCTATCTCAGTTTGTGTTATGTTTGTTGTAAGTTAGATTTTTAGCAACAGGTACATATACCTTTTGTTTTAATTTGATTATTGAACAGTTAAGTGCAGCGGCTTCAAGCATTTTTCAGACGAATTGTGCTCATCAATTTGGCATATACCTTCCTCCACTATTACTCTTTTATACCAGATAGAGAGGCAATCTAAAAAAAATATGCACCAATTCCGGTAAAATCCAAAATGGACATTACACTTTTGGATATATTATATAGATAAGATGTCTTCAAAAACCGTATTTCCAGTAAAATCCAATATTAATAGTGCAAATTGTACTAAAATAGATATTTGGGAGGGTACTTGAAATAAGTTTTAATGTATCGCTACTTTCCAGTAATATCAAATATGACGGACAAATAAACATCAATGTTTATTTTTAATATTGAACTTTATTTTTAAATGTTAAAGGGGCACTAGCTACGAGATAAATAAAAAATCAAAAGTATGATTTTTTTTATTCAATCATTAATGATAGTGACATAGTGAAATAATAATTTGCTTTTATCAGCTAAAATGGTTCAATTTTATCAAATTAAGCTCATAAACATTGATAATGAATTATTCACTTGCAAGTGAATAATTCGACCTCATTAAATCCGTATTCATGTAAACTCCAATCAAACCCCGTAGAAAGAGATAGAATAACACATGAATTGTCCGTGTACGGGAATCTAAAGGAAAAGAATGTCAACATTGAACGTGAAACAAAAGTAAATCATGTGATTAACTGATTCGATTCACACAAAATCGACGATAACCATAAATTTTTAATCTTTAATACAACATTTAACAGACCTATAAAAATCCAATTGCACGAGTTGCTTAATCTATTTATATCCATGTTTATGTTAACATCGTTTATATGGTCATATAAGGTCAAATCGATAAATAATTAGATGGCGTCTTGGTTAAAATTCGCACGAAACGAAGCTACATCTTATTGAGACTTTGTCCTGTAAATTGTTTATTTTATACTTTCGATAGTTTGGGAAAATGTTTTACATTGTCATAAAAAAGTATAAGAATTTGAGTCGAATCGGTAACCATGAATTTGGCAGCTAGTGCCCCTTTAAACAAGTGCCTTTTGAATCACGTCTCCCGTGCACAGCTTCATGTGCTTGTGATTGTGAATAAACATGTATTTGGGCCATATATTAGTAATTTTAAAGACGTTTTAGTACTTCAGTTCCTTTTTTTTTTAATCAAAGTATCAAAAGAAAAAAATAGGTCGGATTACACTACTCTGTTATCATATGGTGTTATCAAGTACTTACAACTAGTAATGAATACGCAGTATGATGATGTGTTGCATACTACATAAAGAAAAACATTCGGAAAGAAGAAACTAGATGACGATTGAAATGACAAAATTAGGAAGAAAATAGACAAATCATAAACTACCTCAGTATTGCATTGATGATACTTATAATTGCTTTCTTATTTAAAAAAATCATTATTTGCATTATACACTATTTACACGAGGAAATCATAGAAAATACACAACATCGATAGTATTTATTTCAATATAAAATGAAAATTACAAATAAACGTAAATAGAATAACATCCGATTCAACAGATCAAACTAAGCACAATACCAATTTGAACTGTGTACTATGGAAGAAAATATAAGTTGAAAACATCTGAGAAGCAGTAGTAAAAACTTTACTTTCTTTTTATCAGATAGTGTTTTTCTTCTTCTGGAAATGGCCTTGATTTTTGATTTTTTGATAATTAAACTTCTATATATAATTCAGACTTTATACATATATTAAACAATGATATCAATACCTTGTCCTTTCAAACGCCATATATTTCCCTACAACGGTGTACATACATAACATTTTGGCCCAGCATAAGTCCGTCACGGTTCAATGAACATTACATTAAAGAGCAATTCGGGTACTTCCCTTGGTTTGTTTTGGATACATAAGCTTTAGAAAATTCCGTACAAACAACATAACTTTGCTAACGCATCTGCTTGTTCGTCGAGAGAATGGTTTATCGAATTGAGAAATATTCTGTCCGTAATGCCACATAATCTGCGGAAAAACTGTGAATATGTTTACTCGTATAGTGGTATTAACCATATTTGGATTATCTTTTTGTTTTCTTCATAAAAATGGTTGCATATATACGCTTTAAATGTATCACTTGAGAATCCATACGACATTTGTTTTTAATAGTGAACAAAACAGTAAAACATGCATATCTGCGGAACAAGTGATCAATTTGTAGTTCTTATCGACGACATATTTGTTTAATTTTAAGGTAGATTTTTTTCAACAATTGTCGACACTCCAACGAGAAAGAAATGTGCACCTATATTTTCTGATGTTCATATGAGGTGGAGTTACTTAATACGCTTATGACCAAACACGAAGAGCAAAGAAGTCAGATCAATGTGTTTTAAATATAGATATATTGATTATGTTTGTTTCATTATCAAACTCAAATTTTCTGATTGGGTTTAATAAATAGATAACCCCAAGGATAATACCGCATTCCAACTAGACAAAGAACGCACTACGATCTGTGAAAAAAATTTACATTTTGAGGATCGTGCAGATCGCAGTGAGATCTTAGTACGGTCGTTCTCAGGTCTTCATGTTTTTCTGTATTTAATTTGAACCTCTTGGCCTTTATCACTAACGGCTCAATCATTCTTGGTACATCTGTGTCATTCCTACTATTGTTCAATAAAGCATCGTCATTTGGTCTGGATGGATCAGCCCTTACCACTATGTAGATTTTGGTTGCATGACAGCGTTGTTTCCGAGAAACGTATCAATGAGAAATAGAAGGCATGATAAAGTATTTATATACTATATTATATCATAGCGGTATGAACGTGGTATGATTGTAGTGTGGTCGCGGTAAGAGCGTTGAAATTAAATAAATCGCGAGATAGTCGTAGTGAGGACGTGATGTGCGAAAAAAATCGTGATGATCGTAGTGAGGTCGCAGAATAAGCGTGATGAAAATGTGGTATAATAATGTCAGAATCGTTGTAGAAGCTTTATGATATCATATGAGGACGTAGAGGCAACGTGATTGTAACGGAAATTAACATTTCCATGCCGCTCATACTGCTAGGTCACCACGATCTGAATTTATTTTAGATCGCGGTGAACGTAGTGCAATCAGTCGTCTAGTGTGACTAGGGCTTAAGATATCAAAGACACAACAAACATAGCTCCTTTGCTTCATTTTCAGCTACAATTGTATATGGGACACAGTATACACTTATCAACTGCGGTATTCGAAAGCTTGTGGCTACTTCTAAGATTTTGTTTAACGTCAACAGTGTCTGAGCAGAAAGTTACTGAACAAGGGGTACGTCAAAGAACGTCTCGCCCTTATTCTAACAAATTTTACGTCACCATGTTGAAAAATGTTCTGTGAAAAGTAAATTCAGAAAAATACTGGACTGGAAAATTTAAAACGGAAGGTCCCTAATCAAATGAAAAAATTCATATGATAAAACACATCAAACGAATGGACAACAATTGTCTTATTCTTTACTTGGTACAGGCATTTGCAAATGTAGAAAATGGTGATTTAAACCTGGTTTTTAAACACTTAACCTCTCAGTTGTATGACAGTCGCATCAAATTCGGATACATTCACAACACAGACACAATAGGTAAAATTTCCAAAAAAAACCTGGGTGTAGCAGTCATCACTGTGTCACAATCTCAAAAACAAACAAACATTTAACAAAGAAGCATAAACACATTTATCATAGTTAACAAGCAAGCACATTCATTGCTTTGCGTGTTTGACGTCAGAAAATGTAAAAGTCACACAGGGAGAAATATGAACTAATTATTTATTTCAAAGTGTTTTCATATAAAACATAATTTAACATGGGGAAAGGTGGAATACAGGGTTAAAAAATCTAAAGTTTTGTTAGAACTGATTGCAGAAAAAGACCGAGATTAAATAAAGTTCTTTATATTTTTTAAGAATCCACATATGGTTAATACAACTACACGTGTAAAATAATTTTGTCGTTTTTCAAAATTATAATAGGACAAATACATACTTGCATGATAATAGAACAATAACATAATGAAGGGATCTTTAAAAATACAGAGCCACGTCATGTGTATCACAGAAAACAGACTAACAGTAAAAGTAAGATAATTAATAGAAAAAAGACAAATAAAAGAACATTATAATACGTTAGTGAGATGACAAACAACGTCAGTACGCAACATCTATACCTCAAGACCATCATGTATTATTTGTAAAGTTGATATGGAATATTTATCAACAATGTCTTGGAATCTTCCAATGTATCAACGCTTTATCAACTTCAACAATACTTTCCAATGATCTTGACGTATCGATTTTCGGTAGTGATGTTATTTATTATTCTAATAAAATCTGAAATTATTGCAAACATAGTGACTCATTTACCACTGCTAAGAGAAGGAATTTTGAGAGAATGGTACTATTAAACTTTTTTATCATATAAATATTTGTTTTAAATAAATAGTGTCTGCAGGAAACAGCTTAAAAATTAATGTTTTATAAATTGTTTGAAATGTGTGAACTTTATGATGGTAGATTGGTTAGCAATCAGCGTCATGGTGATACGCTACTGATCTGAAAGATCCAACATTGACAACGTTTGTTTTTTTAATTGTTTTAGGATATCCAGTATTACGTGAATTACTTCACAAGTAAACACAGTAGGTTGTATCACTTTTAGCTTTTTATTAGAAATTTAGCAAACTTTATGTTTTAATTAGCTAAACAGTGTTAGTTTGTAATGGTTAATACACGTCTACTGATTTTTATAATCAAAGCTTAAATGAAGGATACGAATTAAGTCAGACAACATTTAAACATAAGATATTGTATTGTGCTAGTTTGGTAAATAAAAAGTATATATACAGTTGGGTGCAGATCAAACATTTCTTAAAGTCAACGCACTTTTACGCTGCGTGCATATAATTTGTTAGTTATATATCAGTTTTGACAACTTTAAATATTGGATATTCACAAAACACTTGTTTTGTTCAATGCATCGTCTACAATACAATATTTTGTTTAGTTAATCTTAATACTTTATTACACCATAGACTAGATTATTAGTATATTCTATAGATAGTCCTCGTGTTATGTTTTCACATGTACATAGTTACAAATAGTTGCTCGCCTTGTGTCGTTTTCAAAGTGCTTCAAAACCTAATTAGAAAGCGGAAATAATGGTTATCCAATGATCGGATAAATATTTGCATACGATTGGATATAAACATCACGGTATACGTTGCTTCGTTCACTATTTTTAACAGTTTCTTCCAAAATATAATTCTATGCATTTGATACATGTACTTTTTATCTTTATTCATCTTATTTGCCTTGCATTCACGATTCTGTTTTCTCAAATGTTTAATCGAATATTGTACAGTGTATGGATATATTATCATTGTTGCGTTGCATGATGCTGTTAAATAGTTGTGTTTTAAATACAAACAATGCAAAACTACTGACTTTAGTGACAATTTATTATTATGGATACAAAGAGAAATTGCTGGTACTCTAAATTGATTCGGACAGAATTTTGTAGTCACTGTGTTCCAATATTGCTATTATTTGTATTATACATTCCATTCTGACATAAAACAAACACCTTCTGATATAATATGCTGCAATATAGATTCACATATTAAAATGCAAATATGTTCAGTTGCTTGTTGTGCACATGTGAATTTTTTTTTTAACAAATTGTATAAAATGCTGGCTCTTTAAATTGATGCGATAGAAATTGGAAAGTCATTGTGTTCCAATGTCGCTGTCATTTGTATTATAGAATCCATTCTGACATAATTAAATTACTGATAAACCATGTTAATAATGTGGCTATATTGATTTACATTACAAAGTGCAAATATGGTCTCTTTTTGGTTGATGCGTTCAAATAATTTTGTAATACGAGTCAGCCTAAAGTATCCAAACTACTGATTTTTTTTGGGTGAATCAATAATTTTAATAAAAAGAGGACATATAAAAAAGAAAATGCTGGCACACTTTATTGATGGGGGCAAAATTTTGTAGTCTCTGTGTTCCAATATTACTGTCATTTGTCATGTTTGTATTATACAATCTATCCAGATATATAAAAATAAATCCAATTCACTATGCAACTATATAGTTTTAAATAATAAAGTGCAAATATTGTAAGTTTTGGTTGATGTGGCTAAAACATTTTGTTGTAAGAGTCAACTTGAGATATCAAAACTCCTGTCTTTCTTTACGATTCAGTATTTTGAATCAAAACAGAACATTTTAGCAGTCTGGATTGATGCGGACAAAATTTCGTGGTCAAAGTGTTCCACTATTGCTGTTATCTTAGTCTATTACTGTGGATTCATTCTTTTTTCGGGTGTATCAATTTTCGTGGATTACTGAAAACTTGCATATTCGTAGATATTTGATTTTGAGGTTTTGTTAATCTCTTTTTACAAAGCCTTTCGAAAATATATTATTCGTTGCTCATATGAATTCATGTTTCACATGTACCATCGAAACCAACGAACATTGGTATCTAACGAATAATAATGAATCCACAGTATACAATCAGTCCTGACATAGAAATAATACTGATTTACTATGAGGCTATAAAGATTTACAAATAAAGAAAACAAATATGGTCAGTTTTGGTTGATGCAGTCAAATAAAGCTGTACTACCAGTCAGTCTGAGGTATCAAAACTTCTGAACGTTTTAACGATTCAATATTCTGAACAAAGGAGGACGTGCTGGCACTCTAAATTGATTTGGATAAACTTGCTTGACATATTTATTTGAAAAGGAAATATACTAAGGTTTACTTTTATAAATTGTGACTGGGATGGAGAGTTGTCTCATTGACACTAATACCATATATTCTTATATACTGCAGCTGTGCTATTTGAGCAGTCAAATTGCATTGACCGTATATTCATATGTGGTATACAGTCACTGACCGTATATCACCTTGTTTATGACGTTGACAATGTGTTTCCTTAGAGTTTTATTTATGACGTCAATAAAACATACAGGTTCGCGGAAATTTATCGTCGTCCGCTTCAAATTAAGAAATGATGTTTTTACCCAAAATACTTCATTTTGAATAGTTTTAAGAGTTGCAGTATATAAAGAATAACCATACATTGTCTCAAAATATCAATGTTATTTGTACTCGGCTCGAAACGGGTAGAAATGCTCGGCACAGCCTCGCTTTCTACCTGTTTCTAAGCCTTGTACAAATAACATTGATATTTCGAGACAATGTATGGTTATTCTAGTATATCTATATATAATCAAGTATCAATTGATTTAAGTGGTGTAATAGCATTCATTGTAACCGTCAAAATGTCAATCCAAAATCACCAGTTGATCATCTTATTTTAATTTATCTTATCCATGTTATCATAAGATATGTAAGGTCAGTATATCCAGGATACGATGATAATTTTCGTTTACCGGAGTTTACTACAAATAGTAAACCTGCGTTTATTTACAAAAATAGAAGACACGCCTTTTTAAGACGTGGACGCGAGAGTAAACGTGAAAGTAAACGCCCGTAAGTTAAGTTATGTAACTCATAATGTACATGTATAACATGATATAGAGAGAACCATAAGAGGTGTGTGTGTGTGTGCAGATGTGATCGACAAGTAGCAGAAACAGTATTAAGAGATAATTAGAGTGTTATAATAATATTAGTTATTGTTTCCTGTTAAACCGGCATCTAGAGGCTGACTAATACAGAATTTTGTAAGTACGCTTAAATATACATCACTTTTTATAAATCTAGAAGACGCACCGTTTACTTTTTATGCATACTGAAATTTCGGAGTTAACGCACAATCAACGCGGCATTTACACGTTAACTTTTTCAACCCGTCTATATGTAAGCGTGGTCTTTACCCAACTGTATGTCGTAAGTCATACAAATGCATACAAAAGCAGTGCTAAGTATCAATATTTTATTCTGAAATGATTTAGTATCAATATGATGCTTTGTTTTGACAAGCGCTAACATGCTATTGTAGTTATAAAATGCAGAATTTGACTGACTACAGTAATAAATTTGTAAAAAAAAAAGGAAACAGAAATAATCAGATATTCACTGTACACAAACTATCACTGTGACTAAATTCATAATATACAGGGTATAGTTGTACGCGTTTACCTATACTTACAAATAGATAACATTGTAAGTAGCATACTTTCTCTTTTTATTTTATTTGATTCAAAAGATGAGAATAAATCTCAACAACTTACATAGATCAGCCACATCAGTGTGAAGGAAAATGTAAAGCAACCAAAATATCGAACTCCGAGAAAAATTCCAAACGGAAAGTTTTTTTTAGCAAATGGCAAAATCTAAAGATAAATCGCAACAAATATGCAGACCTACATTGTAATTAAATAAAGGGGACGTTAAAGTAGTCAAAGTAGCTGTTTGTCGCAGGTTCACAATTTAAAGCTTCTAAAGTATTATGAAACTAGAATAACATATTTGACTTCTATTGTATCTATGCGTTTTTTTAAATCGTATATATTTATTATCAATATGAGACCGAATATACCGTTTGCACGGACCTGTCATATAATTAGAAAACTACACAACTATAAAAGTAAACAAACCGACAAAAATGAAACCAAAAAAAAAAAAAACAAGCAGATACAATGCTATACATTATGTATAAGTTAGAAGAAAAAACTACATTCAACATTGAGAAAAAAGAACGCGAGATTAGGTCGGCAAGGTTTCATATTAGTAGATGCATTTTCTACTACTAAATTACTGGTATATTACTACCAGTAGCTGCGAGTATTTTTCATCAACTACAATTTGGTTGTTTCAAATTCATCGGTTGTCTTTAAAGGGTATATCAGACATTCGTCTACGAAAAATGATATGTTGGGGTATATCTCTTTTTTCTGATTCAACCAATAAGTATCGCATGTTATTGATATTACTATTTTTTGTTTTATATCTTTCTTTCTTTGCATATGCATGCTTCTGATTTTTTCAGATTTTTCATTTAAATCTTGAAGAAAACCATCTTTACCTTTTTCATCAACTTCAAATAAAAACATTTGACAACGATAAGGATTATGATAAACAATGAATTCTGATGGTGTCGTACATAGAATTATATCAAAATCTAATTCCTGAAATATAAGTGCCACGGAATGCAGATCTGAGGATTTCCCACACCCACTAGTTCCTATCATTGCAATGACGTTTTCAGTTAGAAATATTTTCGAATACAAAATCAACACTGTCTTGCTTTCTTTTGTGTCAATATCTTCCCTCCACTGATTGATTAATTTATCATGCTTACCTGAAAGAAAAAGCAACACATTATTATAGTATTGAACTTAAGAAATTGAAAGTTCTTAAGGAGACTCGCGGGAACAAAAATTTCAGGAAAAAAATAAACATTTGATTTTTCATTACAAATTTTATTTATTTCACTATTATTTATTACTCTATGATATGTTACAAAAATCAACCCAAAAAATCGATTCGGTTTCGCACCAGATGGATTTTAAAATGTTTGTATCATTGAAAAAGCTCCAAATTATCTCCCTTTGGTGCAAAAAAGCCATATTTTGGCATTAAAAGTGAAATATCTTTTTTAACTCATCGGTGACCTTTATTTTTTATTATTGTTTTCAAATAAGCTGTACATAAACTAAATTCTAAACTAAAATTAAGCGATTTCTGTAATTTAGTTGTTTTTTATTTCGATATTATGTCTATTTATCCTATTAGTTCAACAAAAAAAAAGACATTAATAAAAATGGTTGCTTTTTTCGGATGCAGATTGTAGGCTAAAATGAACGGTGACCCCATTTTTTTATTTCATTTTTCTGATAGGTATATGATAAAGTTCCTTTAGAGAAAAATACAGCGAAATCCTATATTAGAAGAAAACAAAAAATTACACCCGAGAACCCCCTTAAGTATGGAAATCGTTCTCTTTAAACGAAGCATTACTTCATAACACTTGTATCTACCAATAACATGATTGTAATGCACATATGACCTGCTAAAGTATAAAGAGTATCTTTACTCGTGATAAATAGTTGATCCTTATACGAGGACTTTCATTCAGCACCATAAATATTCCAAACGCAAGTCTTAAGTATATATTTATATTTTTCATGGTGTTTTATTTTTCGGCATCATTGCACACTTTGTATATATTACAGGCATTTTCTAAATTTGGGCATTTTGTAAAATGCCTGAAAACTTTAGGTATTTTCTAAAATGCCTTCAAGATTCAAAAATTGCCTTGAAAAATTGAAAGGATTTTACAAATTGCCCGAAATTATTGTATAGAAAGAAATTTAAAAACAACAAAAATTGAAAGCTCTGAACATCGCAGCGGTTATTAATGATAATAACTGAATTAAAAAAACGTTTAAATAATCAAGAACTATTTCTCAAAATGTTTGGGTGACAGAACGGTTATAGTAAGACAGTAATTGACCATTGTGTGGCGTAAAATTTGGTTATAGCACTTCGACCACATTTGCCCTCGGATAAACCTGGATCGTAATACATTATCTCTTTCAGTACCTTTACTTATAGAACACTTAACGTTCGATAACATTGGGTTTTGCAATAAGCACATCGTCACACATGAATATATTTTTTTTCATATGTTCCCCCAAAAAATTAAAGTACATTATGATGATTTGTTTTACTTGTATCTTTTGGCCTATATCTTTAAATGGACTGAAGCAGATCTACTGATGACGGGTGATGCTCTATAGCAGAAGACGCTTATCCTGTCAACGTACTGTTATTTGTCTTTTCTCTTTCGATTTTACAAGATTTAAACCACATTCAACCATTGTAACATTCATTCATCAGGATTCTTGTTAGGAATTGATGATTAAGATAGCCATATATTTACATCACAGCAAAACACGGCCTTGTATGGTAAAACCCCTGGGGAATTTGGTTGGACGTGGATGTATAAATTCTCATTCTTTCTTAAACGGACATTAAATATATTGCCGCATGTTAGTAAAGGGCAACACTTTCTGCATCTTAAGAACTCTATTTCTGTCCTGCAGGAGGATGCTTCCTAGTATTCGAAATATACGAACTATAACCAAAGTGTTCCGGTCTGACAAATGCATGACATAAATGTGACAGAAAGCAAACAAACAGCATTTAGTCATTAAAAAAAAAAATCTGCTTCATATGTTTCATTTCACTGTTTTGGATCTAGATTTTTTTTTAAATTCTTTGGAATTTTTTTTCTATAGACGGAACAATTTGTCTTTCTTCCATTTTGACAATACAATCATAAATTATTTACTTGAATCGGACATACAGTAAAGCGAAAATATCATAAACAAAACAATAAAAGCTTGTTTTTAGAGAATAAACAAAAATCTATTGAACCATTAGTTATTTTATTTGCAAGATTTTATGTTTTGTTTCACTTTTTTCCTTAGCATCTCAATGGTATCCTCCTTCTAAAAATTGCCTGAAACTGAACAGGCAATTTGTTGAAGTTGTTTAGAAATTTCAGTCAAAGTTATACATTTTATAAATTGCCTGAAAGTCAGTCAATTTACAAAATGCCTGAATTAAGAAAATACCTGTAACACATGTATATATGTATGACTCATATTTATGGTGGGTTCCAAATCTCTGGCAGATTCCTAATCTATGGTAAATGTGACGTCATGCCATCCCAAATGTATGGCAAATTATTTTCAATCCTAATCTATGGCAAGTTTTGTAATTTCCAAATCTATGGCGGATTTTCGTTGTTTCCAAATCTATGGCAAATATTGTGCAAATGGAAAACAATGCAGTACATGCACGACCATTGACTTGTCTTAAACAAGTGGACTTCTCGTTCCTCGTTTTAATTAAGAAATAATTCATTGGGGCTTGAATATATCGTGATTTTACCAGGGGTTGGCCCTTTATGACAAATATTTTACCATGAGCGATAGCGAGGGTAAAATATCGACACAAAGGGACAACCTCGTGGTAAAATCACGATATATGCAAGACCCCATGAATTATTTCGATTCTAATTGGACAGATACGGCAATTATTTCGGATCAAAGCGCTCTAGGTGGAGGCAAACAATTTGCCGTTCCCATTCATAAACGCACTATCAAATTGGAGTAAAAGGACGGAGCAAACTGAATTAGTGACATGCTTGAACCACAGGCTTTACGCAAAAAGATTTAGAATTGATAATTTCAATCATAAATTAGTAATCTCAATACAATGATTCACCATATTTAGCAATTTTTCATTATAAAATACATCATCAGATAATTTATTTTTTTTCCAATTAAATCAATGTCTTATCAAAATGAAATAAATTTATAGATTAGACCGTTGGTTTTCCCGTTTGAATGGTGTTACACTAGTAATTTTTGGGGTCCTTCATAGCTTGATGTTCATTGTGAGCCAAGGCTCTGTGTTGAAGGCTGTTCCTTGACCTATAATGGTTTACTCTTATAAATTTTGACTTGAATGGAGAGTTGTCTCATTGGCACTCATACCACATCATCCTGTATATATATATGTACGACAACGGGATCATGTCTGTAAACATATGTGAAATGAACAATCCATAATGGTCAACTAAAACATTTTGAAAATGATGAATTCATAGAACTTAATACAGACTTAAAGATTAAAATGATGCGCCCGGTGAAAATAAACAGTTTAAAATCTATGCATGGTACCTGTTTAGCCAATTATTTAAACCAACTAGTAAGTCCCTTATCAAACAAGACGGCATTTATTTTTATATAAAACAAATACAAATAAAAATGAACAGTTTGAGTTTTCACATAATCAAATAAGTATCTTGTAATTTGATCTATTACTTTATAACTTTGCCAGCCGTAAACTATTTATTATAAATCCTTTTCTAACATATCTGGTATTGAAAACAGCGGTGTCTTTATTCGGCAAATTTAGTCTCTCTTTCTGATAAAAGGTCACATCTTCCTTTAAACCATCCGCAAATTGTTGTCTAGGAAAATACCTTCATTTGGAAAAATATATAGGTGCCGCCATCGTAATCAGCTGTGATGATGCAATATGGCGTTATTCAATTGTGACGTTATGACAAAGATCTGCCATAGATTTGGAATAAACAAAAATCTGTCATAGATTTGATTTGTTTTGCGTTTGAAACGTCATATTTGCAATATTTTAGGAATCTGCCATATATTTCTATGGCAGATTTTTGTTTATTACCAATCTGTGGTAGATCTTGGAATTTTCGGGAAATAGATTAAGTTATAACGTCACAATGAAATCACACAAAAGTGCGTCGTCGCCGGCGCTAAGTATGTCGGAACCCATAGATTCGAACACCATTCATAAATTAAAATTGTTTTTTTGTAGAATGTTTTTTAATTTAAAACGGGGTTCACAAATGTATACAAACAAATTATACAGAGGGAACCACTTTCCGCTTACTTCTAGAACTATTTGCCGATAGTACCTTCCGAATTCCGCGACGAAGAAAGGCACCGCTGTTTTTTAGTAGTGGATACTTTAGGAAAGGATTTATAAAAGTAATTGAGCGTCTACGACTGGCAAAGTATATGAATTGAGATATAAAATTACAAGAAACCGATTCAGTTACAGTTGTGCATGCAGGTTCTGTAGAGGCATTTGATACCACACAACAATAATACCGCCCATAACAACGGCGCCTTCTCCACCGTGTATAAAAAAAATACGTACCAATCAAGATACAGATTCCCGTTGTCGTACATTTCTGCTTGTTCAAGACAAGTTATTGATCTTTTATGTACTGCCTTGTTCTCCATTTGCACAAAATCTGCCCTAGATTTGGAAACAACAAATATCCACCATAGATAGGGAAATTACAAAACTTGCCATAGATTAGGATTGTAAAAAATCTGCCATAGATTTGGTATGGCATGACTTCACATTTACAATAGATCAGGAATCTGACATAGATTTGGAATCTACCATAGATTTGAATCCTATATATATATATATATGTTCCGGACCATATGAGTATTTGGACCATACGCGTATGGTCATGACCATATGGGTATATACTCATATGGTCCGACCATACGCGTATGGTCGGACCGTACGCGTATGGTCGGGGTAATTAACAGGTACATTTATGGGCTTAACTCTTCATATAACCCTTCTAAATGTCACGTCATTAAAAAGACACTACCAAAAGTAATTTTATCATAGATCTATTAAAAATTAATAATAATAAGATTAACAAAATTAAATAAGCAGTTTCACACAGTAAATTTTATCACTAGTCAAAACTATAGTAAACACATTTTTTGTCATTACCGATAATAAATTATGTTAATATTACGAGTGAATGGCAAAATGTCGACCTGGGAAGATAACTTCCAAAATATTTTAATGAACTGTTACACAAGAAGTCAACTGTTTTACTATAACCTGACGTAAAAGTCTACAGGATAAAGAGTCTAATAATTGCTCACTTTTGAAACTTAATATAAAAAGCATTAGAAGTGCAATATTCAGAATTTTTATACTTATACGTGTTTTGTTTAAAATAAAATGAATGACGTCAACGGCAAGGACACTAGTTTATTTTTTGGTTATCTGGTTGTCTGGTGATATGATGTATTACGATATTGGAGATCTAGAGCTTTTTCACCGTAGACACCTCGGAATGACCCAGAACCAAAGAAAAGCTATGGTACCGTGTGGACGTAAATGTCACCCTACGCATCCATGCAAGAATACAACTTAGCCATGGAAACTAACTGTGGTCCGAGAACGCAATTAATTCGTAGTGCATTTCTTTTAGAACATAAATGAAAATAAAAAAAATCCCACCTGCGCTTTCTCGAAGAAACTTTTACAGTGTGTTGTACTACTTTTGGGACAAATTATATCAAATTTATAGAAAACTTCATCGGCTCTAATTCAAAATATGGACAATTTTATGTTTAGGGCGTCTTGAAATCTTGTTACAGCTTCCGAAGTGCTCATTTTCAACCTTTTTCAGCTGGACCAAATCACTACTTTCCTTTAAAATTCTGGACCCATTTTTTTTTACAGTGTAACTTTATCCCCCTGAACATGGAGAAATAAATTTGGAAGGGGTATAAAAATTAATGGCAAGTAACCCACTGTCAACACTAGGGACTATTTAGCATCGATATTTAATGTTATCTGAATTGTAAATAATACAATTGCATGTAGTAATCATTATTTTTTTTATAAAGTTTTCTAATGCATATCATTGAAAAAAATACCTGTATGGTCCAAATACTCATATGGTCCGGCCCGTTTATAACCAAACAAGTATATACGCATATGGTCATGACCATACGCGTATGGTCCAGATACTCATATGGTCCGGAACATATATATATATATATATACAACTCGTCTAAACATCAACCCAACAATGTTAGATCTGTAAATATGCTTTCGCAAATTTTTGGTTCTTCCCTCGCCGGGATTCGAACCCATGCTACTGTGATATCGTGACACCAAATTGCCTGCACTGCAGCCGTCCCGCTAGACCACACGACCACCTGGGCTCTAATAGAAAGAGCTTTCGCTGGCCGTGTGTTACCTGTCCACGTCAGTTTTAATCTAGCGGCGTACTACAGCACGTGATATATGAGGCATGAAGATGTTATTGTAACGGATCAGCTAAATTATCTATAGTAAAGGATCCTACAAATTAATGTAAGATACCGTCACAGAAAATAATTATATTTATAAGTACGTCTGAGTCAGTGACATCTCTACAACAGATGTATCCATCAGATCGCCATCAATGATGGTGATACATAGCTGTGTACATAATGTATATACAACTCGTCTTAACATCAGCCCAACAATGTTAGATCTTTAAATTTGCTTTCGCAAATTTTTGGTTCTTCCCTCGCCGGGATTCGAACCCATGCTACTGTGATATCGTGACACCAAATTGCCTGCACTGCAGCCGTCCCGCTAGACCACACGACCACCTGGGCTCTCATAAAAAGAGCTTTCGCTGGCCGTGTGTTACCTTTCCACGTCAGTTTTAATCTAGCGGTGTACCACAGTACGTAATATATGAGGCATGAAGATGTTATTGTTACAGATCAGCTAAATTATCTATAGTAAAGGATCCTACAAATTAATGTAAGATACAGTCACAGAAAATAATTATATTTATAAGTACGTCTGAGTCAGTGACAACTCTACAACAGATATATCCATCGGATCGCCATCAATGATGGTGATACATGGCTGTGTACATAATGTATATACAACTCGTCATATACAACTCGTCTAAACATCAACCCAACAATGTAATATCTGTAAATTTGCTTTCGCAAATTTTTTGTTCTTCCCTCGCCGGGATTCGAACCCATACTACTGAGATATCGTGACATCAAATTGCCTGCACTGTAACCGGCTCGGTAGACAACACGACCACCTGGGCTTCATAAAAATCAGGCTTTCGGTGGCCGGATGTTACCTTTTCACGTCAGTTTTAATCTTGTGTCGTACTACAGTACATGATATATAAGGCATACATATGTTATTTTTACAGATCAGCTACATTATCTATAGTAAAGGATCCTACAAATTAATGTAAGATACAGTCGCATAAATAATTATATTTATAAGTACGTCTGAACCAGTGACAACTCTACAACATATGTATCCATCGGATCACCTGCAGTAATGGTGATACATGGCTGTGTACATTCTGTATATACAACTTGTCTAAACATCAACCCAACAATGTTAGATCTGTAAATTTGCTTTCGTAATTTATTTGTTCTTCCCTCGTGTTTATATACTAGTATATAAAACAGTTCGGATTTGGAGTGATTGTATGCCTAAAAAGTCCTATTGAAATGCATGTGTGTGTGTATATATAGTATTGAAACATGTGAAATGCATGTTTGTGTGTACATGTATATATGAGTCATGAAAATACTATTGTTCATTCAGATTTAAACACATTTCTTAAATCTAGCACAATGGGAGAACAAAATTCAATGATTTAGTTGCAAAGAGCCTTTGATCAAGCTTTCAGTAAGTGTGGGTAATCTTAAATCTTGACCTTGTTTGTCAGTACCAAACTGTTTAGTCAAACCCTTTCAAACTTATTTTGGAAGTCTATAATTATATTGTATTGTGCTGTCCCAATATTGTTCAAGATAACGGAAAGGGGTAGGGTTGTATCATAAGTAAACTATGTAAATTTCACCATAATCCAGGATAACTGCTTTCAGACAATTCCGAACTGTTGTTTCAAGACAATAGACTCTAATGAACTATATGTATATGTTGAAACATGTAGTTTAATTCAATCAATTATGAATGATTATTTTTGTAATTCAATACGTTACTGTGGTAATGTAAGAATATCTATTGAAAATTAAACAAAATGTTGAATAAATAATGTGTGTCTATAGTTAGGTGGTGATTCTCTCTGTTCACCTTTGTATACTTTAATTTTAAATCTCGGTCTGTTTTTGAAATTAATTATAACATAACTTTTAATTTTTTAAACCTGTATACCACTATTGCAAATGTGAAATTCTAATTTTTTAAATATACATTGAACGGCAAAATTTCTTCCTATATGACGCTAACATTTTCTGACGTGAAAAAAACGAAGCAATGATTTGATTTTTTTTAAATTTGAAGATGTTTTTTAATAAATGTTTTTTTTGTTTGAGATTGTAACACAGTAATAACTGCAGGACCTATGTTTTGACTATTTTATGTAATGTGTCTGTTTTGTTCACGCATTTGTTGTAAATATAACGAACTTTGATGCGACTGTCAGAAATATGACAGTTGTTGTCCATTCGTTTGATGTGTTTTTTCATTTAATTTTGCCATTTGATTAGGGACTTTCCGTTTTGAATTTTCCTCGTAGTTCAGTATTTTTGTGATTTTACTTTTTCATGGGCTGTTTATGATATAATGTTTAAATTGTGTCTCTATATGAGTGGATACAAATCAATTGGTACTATTTTTGACATATTGAACTTTATACTTATGTATTACGTAAGTACTAGCAACAGGAGCAAATAGTAACTTAATTCTCTATACCAGGTTTTGTAAAACCAAGAACTATTAAGTGAAATAATTTCATCAATATTTATACGTGCAAATCATTATTACAATTATTACAATTGATTGTCGTGTGAAAATAGTTTAAAATCCATCAACAAAAGCAAATATAAATGGACATGCTAGGCACAAAGACAAAAAAGTAATAATAGTACGAACGCACACCAGAAAATTCCAACCTATAATTCCTAAGTATTTTAAAGCATAATGTTTATGATAGGAAGTAATCCCTGAATTATTGTATTTCTTTTCCAAGACGTCGTCTGTTTGTCGTTCGTTTTTCGACCATCGCGATGTCATTTAAGGCATATGTATTGTAGGAATGCTTTCATGAATATTTTGTTAAAGGGTAAAAACATGTTATTTGGTTTTTGTTAATTTGTGAATCAATTTGATGTTAGTTGTCTACTTAAACGTTTATCTTCATTATGTTTTGATACTATTTTTGTGCTTGAAATACTTATAAAAGATTACAATTTAATAGTTTAGAACTCAGACGAGTGATTCGTCTACACAAACCTCATTAGTGGTGCTCGAATCAAACAAATTGGAACTCAAATGCTAATCGGAAAGCACTAAAAACAAACAATTATGAGTGGTTGCGTCAGATACGCAAAAATATTATTCGCATCCGATAAAAATCGAAAATAATTGAGTCAGACGAAAAGTCCGAATGTTTCTATAAATTCATTTTTATGTATAGCATAATGAAAACAATAGTTTTACTTACGTCGTTCGTATAATGGCACCGTTTCCTTCATTAACGTATTAAACATGTCAACAGTTTCATTGGCATTAACTTGAAAATAAAAGGACGACACATTAATTGATAGATGTTAAAGTACATTACCAAGAAGTAAAATCAAATATCGAAATAGTTTAAGAATACAAGTGACAAACCAATACAAGAAATAACACAATAAACATATGAAATGAGTGTTTACATTTCTACATGTATCTGTTCTATAAGAATTTATCAATACAAATGGTATGAACTCCTAAGAAAAACATTATTTCATTATAAAAAGGTCAAACTAAATTATTTTGTTGTTTTAGATAGATCATACGTATAGACTTTTTGAAACAGAATTTTCTTATGATTTGACAAAATGAAGATTTTACTTTGCCTTTTTTGTAAATTTAATAAAAAGTATCGGTCACCGTGTTTTCTTCAAACTATGAGTCGTTAAAAATTGCCTAAATTTGGTTAGACTGTTCATGAAAAACACATTTGTATGCAGAAAAAATAATCTACGAGATAGGTGAGGATAGGTTTTTATTATATGTTTTAAGAAAATAAAAATGAAAATTGGTATCATCGAAACTGTTTTTTTGCTACAATTGAAAATGAAAAAAAATCCCTATTAGTCCAGTATAATTGTTTTACTAAAAAAAGTTATCTCGACTTAAATGGCTCATTTGAAAAAATTATTCTAAAAACCAAAAAAATTATATTTGTTTATATTATGAATAATTATGAATAATACAATAAATCAACAGGTTCTCTTTATATAAATAAACAGTCTAACCATTCAATTGCAAGTCTGTCCAAATTTGCAGATTTGAGCTAATAACAAGGACGATTTTACAATCCAAAATGGCGATATACCATCAATATACCTGGACAGACTATGTATATTTGTTTAGGTGCCAACTGAGGGACGCCTCCGGGAACCTGAAATTATCGCTTCATTGAAGACTTATTGGTGACCTTTTGCTGATTTTTATTCTATGGTCAGGTTGTGGTCTCTTTGACACATTCCCCATTACCATTCTCAATTTTATAGAAGAATGTAACTTTGTCACTATTTGATCAGGTCAATTCTATGTGAATTTTGTGAATATAATGCATGAAGATGTACATTTTTTTTCTTGACCATTTTTCGAAAAATTTTCCCTAATTGATTTGATTTCAATCTCACCAGTAATCATGGTAATAAATGAAATTTGCATCATTTACAAATGACGGTTAGAAAAATATGGTTGTAATAATTGCATACCATACATTAAGAATTGAAATGAGAAATTGAGAGAATATGAACAATATAATATATTTAAGCATACCAGGTGTCATTTCAATATCTTTTGCCAAATCTTCATAAACGGCGTCTTCCCTTAAAGCATCAAAAAATGCTTTGTATATACTTTCATCAGAGTTAATTAAAATATTTAATAACGCCCGAGTTTTTTTATTTTGTGTTACCATGTCCATTACATCACATCGATCTCCTTCCGAAATCATAAAATATGGCATTTTTGATAGAATTTCCATTGGTACTATTTCTTTCACTATACGATCGTAGTTTTTTAGTAGTCTTATTTTATAAAAACCTGAAATGACAAACTGAAGTAAGTATATTCAGCATTGATTCATTTTGTTTGATACAAAACAGTTAAACAAATATGCTATATAAACTAGCTATAGAATAATACTTAAATTACCATCTTTTTAAAATATCTGTACCAAATCGGGAATTCTTTACAATTCATTTCGATAGTTGAAAAGGCATGACGGTTGACTTTCTCAATGTTCATAACCTTTCTGTTTCTTGGATGTACCTTGCTGTTCCATAGTTTGTTATGTTTTTTATTAATTCATGTATGTGATCTTTCTGTTCATGATGTAGTCGTCAGGTATTACAACATGAATTTCATGCTTTAAGTGGCTTTATTTTAAAAA
Organism: Mytilus trossulus; assembly: GCF_036588685.1. Lineage (NCBI taxonomy): Eukaryota > Metazoa > Mollusca > Bivalvia > Mytilida > Mytilidae > Mytilus > Mytilus trossulus. The sequence goes on along the minus strand of NC_086386.1, from coordinate 59,270,360 downwards.
CTGAACGACTTATTATTGGTGAGAACTTATGTCTCCTCTAGTAACAGTTGTTTAACGTGGTCATTTTTATAAATTTCCTGTTTACAATTTTTTTTTTTTTTTTAAACTAAGGATTTTCTAATACCAGGCTTAGATTACCTTAGCCGTATTTGGCACAACTTTTTGGAATTTCGGATCCGCAATGCTCTTCAACTTTGTTCTTGTTTCGCTTTATAAATATTTTGATATGAGCGTCACTGGTGAGTCTTGTGTAGACGAAACGCGCGTCTGGCGTACTAAATTATAATCCTGGTACCTTTGATAACTATTTACACCAGTGGGTCGATGCCACTGCTGGTGGACGTTTCGTCCCCGAGGATATTACCAGCCCAATAATCAACACTCAGGTGTTAACACGAATATCAATAATGTGGTAATTTTTATAAATGTCCTGTTTACCAAACTTTGATTTTTTTTAAATCTAAGGATTTTCTTATCCCAGGCATAGATTACCTTTTTGTTCTTTATATAGTTTAGAATATATGTTTTTTTTTTATAAAATTAAAAGAATGTCAGAGAAATCATACTAACATTTTATTCGCATTGTTTAAAATAACCACAATTATTCTTCTTTTTATCAAAAATGATAGTATTTCATTTGAAATCAGTCATTTTTACCATCTTGAAACAAGTCTTCTAATTAGAATTGAGATATAATGAGAATTAAAATACTTCAACTTTTATTTTTGTGGTATAAGAATGGAGTTCTTGCTTTATTTTGATACAAGTTATTAACCGCCATATGATTTCAGTAATTTTTGTACATCAGGATTGGTCTTCATAAATCATGTTTACTTTAAGGAAAAAGTAATTAAATTTTTGTACGCGTAAAATGCAAATATTTCTTCTCATATTGGAAAATAACTTCAATTTCAATCAGTTGTTATAAATGAATCACAGATGTTTTTTTTGTAGAAAATGTGAATAATTCAAGAATAAATCTGCTTAAAGTTTTGTTTTGGTTGAACAAACATGCAATTATTTCTTTATTTTTATGGAATATATTGACAAGCATTGGATTTGTATACTTTTTATTGTTTAGGAGTGGTTATTTTTTTTATTAAGGTAAAAAAGACTATCAGAAAAATATAAAGTAATGTTGTTTCCATTGTGTAAAATTTTTCATATTTCTTGTTGAGTCTTGTGTAGACGAAACGCGCGTCTGGCGTACTGAATTATAATCCTGGTACCTTTGATAACTATTTACACCACTGGGTCGATGCCGATACTGGTGGACGTTTCTTACCCGAGGGTATTACCAGCCCAGTAGTCAACACTTCGATGTTGACATGCATATCAATAATGTGGTCATTTTTATAGATTGCCTGTTTCAAAACTTTGAATTTTTGAAAAACAAAGGATTTTCTTATCCCAGGCTGAAATTACCTTAGCCGTATTTGGCACAACTTTTGGGAATGTTGGATCCGCAATGCTCTTCAACTTAGTTCTTCTTTGGATTTATAAATATTTTGATATGAACGTCACTGATGAGTCTTGTGTAGACGACACACGCGTCTTGTGTACTGAATCATAATTCTGGTACCTTCATTAACCATTAACGGCAGGACGGTGCAAATTGTGTAGCTGCAGACAATGTCTGAGTTGCCAAAATGTAGTGAATATCCGAGCTTCACTATATCCATACACACCATAGATTGTAATGCAAATTTAAAAACCTAGAATGTTCTATTAATTCATCAGAGTTGAAGTGGCATGCAGTATTATGGAGCGACATAGCAGTCATATCACATATGAACGATCAATCCGTAAATTGTCTTTTCAGATTACCATGACACCCGTAATCTTATCTCAAATCTTATCTCAAAAAAACAAACCATTACTATCATAGACCAAAACGATTTTTATTTTTAATCTAGGGCCGAAAGAGTTTCTCGGGAAAGTTTTTGGACTTGAAAATTAAGGACATTTTTCACTGAGGACAATAATGAAAAATAAAAATATAATGAGTTCCTACTATAACTTGTTGTCGGTAACTCATGCTTCAGTACAGTACTCTCATATTTAAAACAAATGTATTTCTCCTTCCAAACATTAAAAAAGAAAACAAAAATGTCCAAGCGTATTGGTTCGCGATAATTTGTATAACGATCAAGATCATTATGGGCGCTTGACAAAGTGCAGGCTATGTTGCAACAATGTCACAGAAAAAAGTAAAATAATAAAAAATAAAAAAAACTCCGAGGAATATTAAAAACAGAAAGTGCCTTCTCAAATTGCAAAATCAGATGATAAAACACATCAAACGAATTGACAGCAACTGTCATATTCCTGACTTAATACAGGCATTCTCAAATGTAGAAAATGGTGGAATAAACCTGGTTTTATAGCGCTAAATCTCTCATTTGTACGACAGTCGCATTATACAGATGCAATTATACGCGGTAATATTCGTCTACGGTTCGTACATGTACTACTACCAAATGTATTCAATTTCCCGTAACGTATTCATTTGCCCAAAGCTTGTTCTCAATATTCGGGTTTCGGTTGTATCCTAAATATGAAGTAATTCGGATCTAAAGACATACATTGTGAAGATTTGTCGGCACAATTTACCAGAAATCATAAAAGAACAGAGTTAAACAATATGTTACAAGAAGAAGAATTCTAGATTAATTAGCATAAGTTTGTTCAATGCCAGTTGTTAATATTTAGCATAAATGCGTGATTTATTAGCAACACTTATATAACTCTTGTCAGTTGCTGATTTAATGTTAAAGGTGCAAAAGAATTTCTTCTTGCACTTACGATTTGGCGTTTTATTATTCCAGGAATTTTGGATTTGGCCTAAACGTTTATGGTTAATCAAGGTTGACAATAGTTATGACTATGTCATTATTCAAAAAATTCAAGAGCGATAAATGCCCGCTTTTCGTATTAAAAAGATGAATAGAGACAATTGTGTTACCTTCCAAAATACCACTGACGACGCCATAAGAGAGTTGTTCAAGGAATTTGCATTTGCCGAAAAGGAAAATTCTCCTCGCAGGAGGTATCTGATTTACTATCAACCTTTCGACTAAACAAGGCTGATTCCTTAACATCCCGCACGCCTCACTTAATTTTATACTGCTGATTTAACAAAGCAATCTTAGCTACTGTATTTCTATTCTTTATTGAAATAGTAAAATAAGTAAACGTGAGACAAAAAAAAATAACCAAATGACGGGCGTTTTATAAAATTGACACAGATGATTGTTTGTGGAGAAAAACAAAAAAGGCTGTATATGGACACCTTTGTGAGATCGGACACCTTTGAGGATGTTTGTAAGATCTAAATTTATAACGTTTAGATACGGAAAATGTACATATAAGTATTGATAATATCATAAGATTACTATATATGAAGATGATGTTTAAAATCTTGTGGCAAATATTTCGACTTAACAATTAGCCTTCGGTAGTGGATACAACGTTTACAACCCTTATTTTGATTGTTAAAAATAGCTCGGTAATACAGATACTGTTTGATTTATTAATTTTGTCAAATAAAACAAAGCTCAAATACAAATAAATGTCCCGGTTAAGATGCATCCTAAACTGTCAAAAAAATCGTCAGATCTTGAATTCTGTTCGTGGATATGTATTGTGCACTGAGTTTTGTGTTGTTGATATGACAGCGACTTTTGGCGATTTAATCTCTTTATTTTCATATTTTTTGGTTCAAATTTCAAATGGTTCGAATATCTCTCAATAACACTATGTGATATAAGTTGACATAAAAAACATACCGCACAAAATGTTATGTATAAGTGTTAAAACATGGATTGAAACAATGTGACTAAAACTCAGATCGATCACGACTCCTCTGCTCATATACTCAAAAGAATAACGAAATCAGAGGACTACATTTTAATAAGAAGAGGGTTTACTGACTGAAATACCTCAAAAGCAGGTATGTTCTGGTTAATTTAAAGTGATTACTATTTTAAGCGCTATTTGAATGCGTCTTTTATGAAAAAAAATCTCTTCACCCATATGTGCACTTTGATTTTCAATAATTCTACTAAGCAATATCTGATGTATATTGCTCATTACATTTGTTTTAACATGTGAATATGTGAATTGACAGAACAAAAGAAAAAAGAAAAAAGGAACAAGATGATTCTTAAAATTCAGCTATATTATATTAAGATAGATAGGGACAGATAGAGTACTACAAGGTCTATCACGACTGTTTTTTAATCGTTTGATGTGTTTCAGTTAATGGTTTTGTCATTTGATAAAAGACTTTCCGTTTTGAATTTTCACTTTGAGTTCGGTAATTTATGTTGTTTTACTAAATTATTTTTTGCATCAATATCTGAGTTTAATTTCTGTTTTTTTTTTCAATTGGTTTAGCTTCGAAATTTATGGTTTTCTTTTCTTTGATTGAAAGAAGGGATAAAATAAGAAGGAAGCAGTCTAAAACTATAGTCGAATAAAAACAGTCGACAAGATGACCATGGCGAAAGAGTAGGACATACAAACCAATCTTATTAAAACATTATATCGAATTGTAAAAACACTACCTAAACCAGTATGATGATTACATTTTTTTATAAGACTATTCTATCTCAAATAATCTGAATTATTAATGGTCAGTCATATTTAATAAAACAACCAACAAAGTATATACTAATGGGCTAACATTAAAAAAATCATCAGATTAGACATTGAAAAGAGTATGGTACAGACAGTTTTCATTCGAGCATTGAACGAGCATAATCTTCGTAACATTTCTGTCCACATCGGAAAACTATTTTTTCCAAATATACTTCTTTTGATTCTTAAAATTCTTCCGTTACCCATTTTTTTCAAATATGGTGGTCATTATCTGCCGATATAAGCAATATTATCTGGCAAAAATATTGCAAAATGATTCCCATTTGCATAAGGTGTATTTTTAGGCAACTGCTGTATAACATTTTCATTAGCAGGCTGTATCTGGACCTTCATCATATTAATTGTTGTTTAACAATGTTTAAAGTGATGAAAAAAAATCCCTTGGTCTATAAGCAATAAATCTATTCTATTTTTGACCTACACATATTCAAATTTCAGAAAACATTTAAATGTTATTGCAATTTTATAATATTTGAAAGTTTGTTTTTCATGGAATGCAACTTTCTGTTAATAAAACGCAATCAACATGTAAATGTGCACTATATTTGAAGTCATGATTTTATGATTTACAAGGTTTTGATCATTTTTAGGGGAAGAAATACCATAAAAGTACCAGAAAATGGCATTTTGTATAGTTTTGGTAACGGAAAGGTTTGACTTTTGACCTTGATTTCACTAACACTGCACCGTATGAAATATTGACGACCAGACAAAACGTAAAGTACATGTAATAAGCTTTCGAATGATAAATTATGTAGCCGTTTGTTATATGGGTGCATTAAAGTCGTTTAGTAGACGTCTTTTTGAAAATTGTCACTCGCGTATTACCGGCAATTAATCAAAACACAACAATTTCGTTCGAAGATTTTTTTGAGTAATTGATTAAAAAACGTAGTTCGTTGCTGCAATTGCAAGCAGAAGAAAACCATCTGACTGTGTTATTAACATCCAAATATACTTCATTGGATGATAATGCCACCACAGGAAGTTTAATTCAATTAAACCTTTGATATGTATGTGGCTTACACTAATATCAACTAAACCGTTATAAATCATGTAAATGAAAGAAACACAAACCTGGAGCTTTCAATTCCCTTTTGATGTCTAAAAAACAAAATATGTCATCTTATAATAACGCAAAAGTAAATTAAAGAATCAATATATTCATTGTTATGTGATACCCATAACATAAAAGAGGGGACAAAAGATACGAGAGGGAGAATCAAACTCATAGATGGAAAATAAACTGACAACGCTTTGGCTAAAAATAAATAAAAAAAAACCAGAAAAATAATAGTACATAAGACACAACATAGAAAACTAAAGACTCAGCATCACGATCCCAACCAAAAACTGTGGGTGAGCTCAGGTGCTCCGGAAGGGTCAGCAGATCCTGCTCCACATGTGGCATCCGTCATGTTGCTTATGTCATAACATATCCGATAAATAGTCTAATCGGTAGGTCACATTCATAAAAAGGGAAGGGAACTGTAGTAACGACATAAGGAACATATCCGATATCATCTGTGAAACGGGTATACTGTTACCTGCCAACCAACTAGTGATGGCGTCCGTAAAATTTACGAAGGGACAATTTTAACTTCACCATTTGAACTCTTGGCTTAAAAGCTTCCTTGTGAATAGCAATTCTCTATCAAGGAAATCATGATAGGAAATACACGCCCGGGTATTTCGTATCAATTAGGAATTTTACACTCCGTATGCAGGCGCTGCTGGAATGATGCTACATAGAAATGGAAAGTTCGCAATTGGGACGCTAAAATCATCTCTTTTGTTCAACCGACACTCATTGTCAATTTCTAGATGGAAGTCAAGACATATGAAATATAAGTTAGACTTAGCTGTAGTATCCTTTATCTCTAGTTCGATGGGATAGATTTGTTCAGCATAGTCACCAGTCACCAAATTTTGTATTATTTAGTGTGAGAACATCTCTTTATAGCGGAACGTAAAGTTAAAGGATATTGCTAACTTCTTATCTTAAGAAGTGCCTGTATAAAGTCAACTTCATTACTATACAGACACAAGTCGGCAAAAAGAGGGGCACAATTGGTTCCCATCGGATTTCCGACAGTCTGTTGAAAAGCATGTCCTCTAAATGTAACAAATATATTGACAATCAAGAAACCAAGCATCTTGATAATGTCAATTTAAGAGAATAAAGTTTTTGGAAAAACAATAAACATTTAATTGTTATGATGTTTACTACACTTATTTTCGACTTTTTGTCATATAACTAAAATCCAGTGTTAATAAAAATGTTATTAGCTTCATCCTTAAATCCTTGACACAATGCTAACCTGTCATTTTTCTACTATGTACATGTATATACATTTAATCTATTATAACACACAATTTTAAAGGTTTGTTATACCTATGATGTCTACATACTTGTGCAAATGACGTGTGACACAGGAAAAACAGGATCTACAAACCCTCCTAGAGAATCTAAGTTACATATTTGAGTTTTAATGTATCGGTGGTGTGTTTTTTTCTTTTTTTTAAATATTCCAAAAGATAACAGAATTCAAATCAACGATATGTTTTTACATTAAACAACGCACTTTTTTTTGTTTTTTTTTAATTTTGAAAACAATTATCATGATTGTTGCTGTTAGCCATTCCTCACGCCATATGTCAAAACCTTTTAATAGAGATCATAAGTATTTTAATTTAAAATTTCTGCAGGCTTATTTGATAATTTAGAGATAAAGGATACAACATATACAGTTTAAGTCTGCCTCAAATCTTTACTTACATCTAGAAATTTACAATGAGGGTCTGAACTGAACTTTTCAAAGTTATTTTTTTTGTTTATCTTACTTATATGACAGACACAGATATTTGCCTGAATTTATAATGATACTTAATATATAATTGATTCGAATGGACGGATTTCTAACAATAAATTAATGATAAGATTGACTGTCTAAACTTAAGTTGTTTTATGCATACCAGACTGACTCGTATTATTATATTTTTAAATACTTACACGCCTTTATTATTACAAATACCATAGTAAACAGGCCTGAAATGTATGTCAAATAAATTTGTATATTGATAATAAAATGGTATTTTTTGGTATATAATATCAAGCAATAGGTTCTGTGGTTTAATTACGGTTTCAATAAGAAAATTGATATGTTATGTTAAAAGGTAATATGTTAAAGACAAAGTTTTACTTTGCAGCTAAAAGGTAAAATCACAAAAATACTGAACTTAGAGGAAAATCAATTCGGAAAGTCCATAATCACATGGCAAAATCAAATAACAAAACGCATCAAAAACGAATGGACAAGAACTGTCAGCTAAATTTATGTTTAACTACAAATGAATGGTCAGTATTACTTGACTAAAAGTTTTGTCTAGACTAAGAAAAGGCTGAAATAATTTCTGGAAGAATGTTATTTTTATCTTCACAAGGTAGTAATGAGTATTGTCAACTGTATGTGTTGATATAAATATACACAAAACATTACGGATGCCAAATTGGTTCTAAAATTGTTCAGGTATATAATACAACAATCAACATTTATTGTTTATATGACAATCGATTTTTTTTTCTAGATTTTATTTTATAATATGATTTTAACGAAAGACACACAACAATCTACAACTTGAAGGTAACTTTACCTAAAATTAGGTCTTTCCACCTTTCGCTGTCTTATGATTCTCTCTTATTGCAGCTTATATATTTGAAATATGATATACTGTATACGCTTTTGGGGGAAAACACTGCTTAACCAAAAACTTTACGTTGAAAGAGTTATCTCCCAAACACTGTTTTTCTTGTTGCCACTACTCCTTCGCAACCGTAAAAGATAAACGTCAAATCTATTTTACCAAATTGTTCGTTATATCTTCAGGATAAGGTTGGTCATTTGAACCGAAGCTATCCAGAGACTACATGTGGGAGTTTTATCCCCTTATGTATTTGATATAAGTGATATGCATTTCTTATTGGTAAACCATAAGCGATAGAAGCATAGGGTCTTTTGATTTGAGGTCCTTGGTCCAAAATAATAAAAATGAGATCAATGTCAAAGGGGAAGGTCATATCCTGAATTCATGTTTAAGTATATAGAACCACATATTTTAGGAATCAGTGTCAAGGAAATGTTCAAACAATACTGGAAGAAACATTGTTTAAACCGGAAGTAAAAACATATTTCCCTTGTCTATATCTTTTTTTATAGAAACCATATGTTATTGTAATCAGCGTACAATAACCTGTCATTTGACGCTGAAATTTTTTTTTTCTAGGAACAGACATTTAATTTTAGGATTTCACTACAGCTACTAAACCACTCAACGTTCCCTCTTACACGGAACGAAAACGGAACGAACACGCGAATGGAATGGAATGAGAACGAACGAGTTAAATCATTCAGAATCGTGTTTCTCCATTCATTTCATTCATAGAAGTCAAATCGTGTTTTTCCGCTCACAGTCGTGTGTGAACGAAACGATCAGTATATTCCGTGTAAACAAACATGTTCCGTTCAGAAACGATACTATCTCACCTGATTGGTTGTTTGGCGATTATGCTAGTTTTCAAATTTCCAAATGAAACGAATAAATATACTAAAATTAATCGGTATTTTATACTAATCATTATATTTATTTATGAATAGTTTTATTCATTACATTATTTCGTTATTGCATTTAAAATAAAAGTAATAAATCTGAAATTAATGTATAAAAAGACAAGTAACATAAAAAAAAATATTTAAATTATAAAAGGCTAACAAGATCAATCTAAATATTAAAATACTTTCTCTTCTTTTGCCGTCTTGTTATACGAGTTCTTAAAAAAATGCATATTACTTGTAAAAAAGTGTACGCGAACATTCTTTATTTCATTATTCAAATCTATTATTAAAGTTGTCATTTTTTCTATTTATTTTTGCTAAGGCATCTTCATATTTGTTAGTGAAATATACATCGTAAAAGACGTGAACAAATTTAGAGAGTATCTCAGAAACATAATTTAGTGACAGTCGCTCTCCCTGGTTAGAATAAATAGAAATTATTATATTAAGCTTTCAAAACATGTGTGTGTCAATCTTTTTCGTTTTCAACGTCAAACGATTTGCATAGTTTTCTTTATTAAAGAAATGAATGACCGTATTCGTGTTTGTAATTAAACTAACGCCTATTACGGTTTTTCGAAAAAGACAATAAAAAATCTTCTTATTTCGTTTCACGTAGGGAAACCATGTCTTATGATGACTGTAGTGGAAACATCTCCCATTTTTTATATTAGCGTATGAACGGTATACATGTATTTAACCGTTTTCAAACCTAGTATAATATACTGCAAACGACATTCTTCAATTAAACCCTTAACCAAATTCTGTTAATATATCTGCATAAGCAGGCCAAGTCCAGTATTATCTACATATACAATGTATTTGTTTTTATTCAAGTGCAAACACCGGTAACGATTGGTTGTTGGTTTCTTAACGTCCAGTGGCACATATATCATGCATGCTCAATACGAATTACGCTCACTGATATACTTAAAAAGACTATTCAGCGAAGAAAATAATCATTCAATATAAAGTACTTTCTGTTTACCTATATGGCTCAAAACAATTAAACGGTTGATATTATTAGAAAATCTATCTAACGGAAATTAAAAACAGACGTTTATAAAAAAAAAACTGAAAATTAACCAGAAACAAGAGAAAGGAGTCATTCTAAAAGTGTTTGAAAAAGAAATAAAACTGTTTTGAATATCTAAAAAATACTATGAAAATATTGGAATTGTCCTGGACAGTAAAATTAATACCAAATATGAAAAAAAATATATACTCTTATAAGATATTTGTTTTTATGTAATATGCAAGTAAGTGACGATTGGCTTGGAAATTGAAATAATCATGTTTAAAATAAACTTTAGGAACTTTTAAATTAAAAACATCACTCTTTATGTGTGCCATTTTTGCGTTCTTCGCCGACCGCAAATACAAAGCTTTGATCGGAATCTCGCTAACTGATAACAGTTTCCAGAATAACTTCGTACATGTAACACCTTTTTTTCTCGTCCATATAATGTACATGTTGATTTTTAGCACCCGTCTATCACATCGTCACTCTTTGAAGTTTCCCACCTGGGGAGAGAAATAACAAGTCGCTATCTATCTCACAATTGGGAACTTTTAGGTGTTCGAACTAAAATCGGAATAATATTACAGTTTAATCACTTTTATCATCAATAATTTACCAATATTATGATTTAGTTTAAACTGTTATAAATCAGTAAATTGATAAGTTTTTTACACTTGTTTCATTTAGATTTAATCGTTGCAAAATTGTTATAGCAAACTTAAAAATTGCCAAAATGTCAATACATGTATATATAAAGGGGCCCTTTATAGGTTGTTATTTAGAATGCATACTAGTATGTTATTTTTCTTGTCGTAAGCTCTGACATTTTAATATATACCGTTAATTTAAAACATGTTTAGCCCCACCGTATTTTGTGCCTGTCTCAAGTCAGTAGCCTCTGGTCTTTCTTAGTCTTGTATGCTTTTTAATTTTAGCTCATTTATATATTTCGGAGTTGGGTATGACGTCCATTACCACTGAACTAGTACACATTTTTGGGAAGCAAACTGAAGCACGATGTCTTGAAGACCAATTGGTGGCCTTCGGCTGTTTTCAACTCGTAGTCGGGTTGTTGTCTCTTTGACATATTCCCCATTTCCATTCTCAATTTTACTTCATGTTAAGTTGGAAATATCCAGGATATTCAAATCATAATCATATACAAACACGTATCTATGATGAAAATAGAAATATTCATGGTCGGATCAAGCCATTTTAAAAAAGGGGGGTTCCAACACAGGATAAAGAAGAGTTCCAATCATATGACCCCATCCAAAGGCATTGATCGGTTCTAACCCCTGTAACCCCACTGAATAAGATTTGAAAGACTCCGTTATATTTACGACAGATATGTACTTATTCAAACTTTATTACTAAAACATATTACTTCGAGAGAAAAAAATAATTATAATAAAAACAAATTATCAATTCATGTTATTATGTCAAGCAACATAACGTATGATAGCTTTGTGGATCGTTTCTTAGCTTATTTTGTTACGTTTTTCCTAACGTACAGTGGCAAATATTTCACTTAAATTCCGGATGAAATAGTGGTAATAACAAAATCTTACAATACTAAAATATGTTCATCAAAATAGGGTAAGAATTTTGACAGCTACTGAACATTGGAGAAATATTATAAAGGGGCATACATTTTGAGAATACAACAGGCCACATATATACGATCATTCAAAGTGTTGTTGTAATGGTTCGTTAACTCGCATAATGCACAGTAATGGTACCTACTTGATATTACACAAGTCGTCGGTTTAAACGTCCGTTTTCAACAAAACTTGGATGTCTATACTGCCTGCTCATCCATACTTATATCTCTGTTCGTGGCATTTGGTTTTACTGCTAGATGGAAGTTCCGATGATGTTTTCATTTTAGACATATACATACATGTATGTACTATGAAGACGAAGAAATCTAAGCCATAATAATTTTTCAACAATAAAGCGGAAAGGGTGCTCTCAGAATTGTCAAATGGTAGTTTTCTTTTATCAAAGACCAATTAACAGATTTTGTTTAAATATTCGGGACAAATTGCATGACAAGTATCATCAACAATCTATTTGTCTTTTTCTAATGGTGAAACAGACTCGAAATAAAAGATATAGTCATATAAGCACTTGAGGTTTAAATCAAAAACACTTTATATGCATTTGGTTATCAAAATTATTGAAAAAGAACTTGGCTAAACTATTATTAAATGATTAGAATAGTTTAGTCGAAAGTAGAATGGACCATAGACCAAATATCGTGCGAGACAGGAATTAATTTATTGCGTGCTACGTATACAACTCCATTGAAGATAATTAACATTTCGTTTCATATTTCATAAAATATTTCTCTCGCATTTTATACAAAACATCAGTTTGATAGACAAAATAAACAGAAATATTCAAAACAGGTAGTTTATTGAATAACACCTTGCATACTAGAAAAAAAAGAAGAGAAAAACATTAAAGAAAAACTGCGAAAAGATACTGGAACAGAACTGAAATTAAATATATCGGTCTCTGATGTTTAGATTGTTCTTTTTTTAACTAAATATTTCTCTTTTCGCGAAAAATTAAGTTGGACTCACAGCAATGCAGTGCGGTAAGCAAAAGAAAGCAATATAAAGATTGATACTTTCTTTGAAACATTTAATTCATAAACACAACTGTTATGAAGTCTTTACAGCAACAGGATGACTTATTATCTGGTTTGAATCGTTTTGTGTCAGAACCTTTTTAGAGCTTACTATTCGGTATTGATTTTCTGTATGGTGACTTATGGTTGCCTTCAATTGTCATTAACTCTTGCGGATTGCCTTCATCTGTCATTAACTCTTGCGGATTGCCTTCATCTGTCATTAACTCTTGCGGATTGCCTTCATCTGTCATTAACTCTTGCGGATTGCCTTCATCTGTCATTAACTCTTGCGGATTGCCTTCATCTGTCATTAACTCTTGCGGATTGCCTTCATCTGTCATTAACTCTTGCGGATTGCCTTCATCTGTCATTAACACTTGCGGATTGCCTTCATCTGTCATTAACTCTTGCGGATTGCCTTCATCTGTCATTAACTCTTGCGGATTGCCTTCATCTGTCATTAACTCTTGCGGATTGCCTTCATCTGTCATTAACTCTTGCGGATTGCCTTCATCTGTCATTAACTCTTGCGGATTGCCTTCATCTGTCATTAACTCTTGCGGATTGCCTTCATCTGTCATTAACTCTTGCGGATTGCCTTCATCTGTCATTAACTCTTGCGGATTGCCTTCATCTGTCATTAACTCTTGCGGATTGCCTTCATCTGTCATTAACTCTTGCGGATTGCCTTCATCTGTCATTAACTCTTGCGGATTGCCTTCATCTGTCATTAACTTTTGTGGATAGTTGTCTCTTTTGCAATCTTACCAAATCTTTTTATTTTAGATTTATGTCATTATCTGTATAATTAAACTATTTAACTATTCCTTCGGAATATATACAATTAATGAATATTAATTATATATCATTTTGATGTATCCCTGTCACGTACTATAATATAGTTAATTACCCCGAGATTTCAGCTCAAACGTGCGTAGGATTTCGAGATGGTGACCTATAACAACTAACATCTATACAAACTGGATCCCTGTTGTTTTCACTTATCTCTACACTAACAGTACGAAGCTATAGATGGAATTGCGGACCAGTTTAATATCTATAAGTGGTTTGGTCTCTGTTGGCAGGGGCGGATCCACCCATTTTAAAAAGGGGGAGATCCAAACCCAGAGTAAACAGGGGTGGTCCAACTATATGCTCCCAATCAAATGCATTGATCGTCTAAAAAAGGGGTTCCCCCCCCCGGACACCCCCCCCCTCGGATCCGCCACTGGTTGGGTAGTTGTTTCGTGCAAAATATAGCTTTTTTTTCATTTTCTCGTCCTCAATACACTTAAAGTATTGACCAGTCGATAAAATGCAACTGTATAAATATATTTCTAAGGCAGCAACCATTTGATTTTCTGGGGGGGGGGGGGGGGGGCTATGGGTTTTTTTCTGTGCAAACTTTTTTTTTCGCCTTCGGCGAAGAACAATCTATTTTTTTTATCAACAAACCGAAAACAATTTTTTTTCTTTCAACTTTAGCATTACATATAGTGGCAGCTGAGGGTGAAACAAACAATATTTTTTTCTCAGGGTCCAAAACAAATTATTTTTTTCACAAAAACCTGGAAACAAACTTTTTTTTTCAAAAAAAACATAGCCCCCCCCCCCCCCCCCACGAAAATCAAATGGTTGCTGCCTAAGGTTTTACACGAATTTGCGACGAAGCATTCTGTTAAATATTCATTGAATATTCTTTTCTACGCTGTCATTGCGATTTTTGTTATCCTGGTTTAATCTTAATATTACTTATTTAATATATGATATATGATCATGAATAAACGAAAATTCAAAACTCTATATATACACTGTGCACTTTACACTAAATATGACTTTTTGTCCTTACTGACACAAAAGTGCAATATTTGAGATGATTTGTTGTAAAATTTCACATTGCTGTTAGTCATGAGTACAATAGATTAGAAAAGGAAAAATCATTTTTTTTATATTAGTTCCTTGTTTCAAACAGTTTTGATTCATTATTTGTAGTTACTTTTTTTATTAAAAATTAAAAGACAAAGCTGAAATATCTACACTACATTATTCTTGGTTTTCTAAAAATCTTTCATCGGCAACGTTTAGGGCTGAGTACCAGTTACTGGTTTATGGGAATTTGTAAAAGATCCTTTTTTTTTAGAAACATCATCATAAGCTATGATTTACCCCACTCCCCCCATTGATGATGATTGAAGTTTTTAACGAACTTGACTGGCTATACAGCCCTTTCATACATGTATCTACAGGTATGCTATGCGTATTTAAATTAATTTTAAGCGTCAAATTACGGTAAGAGTAAAGGTTTCAGTAACTAAAAAAGCAACTGACAGTGTATAAATCGACAACTAGTTCTGGTTTATGCTTTTGTTTACACAACACATATCATGCATATATAAACAGAGAAGATGTGGTATGATTGCCAATGAGATGATTCAGAGCTCCACAGGGACTCTGTGAGATTTTTGAAGGTGAAATAAATTCACAAAAATCATGTCTTATTTGAAATATATAGGTGGTAGAAATATAGGACCAAAGTTTGTATTTATATGTTTGACCTTTGACACCAATCATCTGCATGGTATTCATGAATATATACATTTTGTCTGCCATCTTTTCAATTTACCATTATAAATACTTAAAGACTTAGTAAAATAGATACCATAGCACACGTCATACACAGAATGAGCAGAAAGATTTGAAAAACTAACTATTTTTAATAGAGTATGAGCAATGTCCATACAAATCTTATATTAGTTCGTACAGCGAAATATGCATGGGAAATTGAACTAGTGAGCACAGAACATTGAAAAAATTAATGTTTTTTTTTCTTTTGTTTTTTTTCAATCTATCTTTCCATATGAATCCTCTGCATAGACCATGATGACTTCGAGATTGCAGGTGGTAATAATAGATTAAAGAACAAAAATCATAACTTGAAGCTAAGCTGTGTGTCTTTCTTTTCGACGCCTTTGAGTTAAAATTGCAGTAAACATAATCAAATTATGATGCGTGTCTGAATATGTTTTTTTGATTTTTATTTCAAATTAATTTTGTTGTAACGTTAGTTTAAACATGTTTATTTATAGTGGATTGGGAAACAAGTTTTGCAACTTATATTAATCCCTTTCCACTTTGCAGGTGCGAGTGCTGCCTTGTAGCGGCATTGGCCTACTCTTTTTCGAAATCTACAAGGGTGTCTTTAACGTGCAAGAGATATGGCTCTCTCTTCACACGGGTCAACCATTTATCGTCCCCGTCCGACGGACTATCATCGTTTCCTGAAGACCATACTCGCAAATGGTATCAAGGGAGAGCCGAAAATTGAGTTCCTAAAATTTTCATCCCAAACGGGAATCGAACCAGGAACCTTTGTGTTAGTAGTCCGATGCACTAACCACTACACCACGGCTCTTTTGTTGTAACGTTGCTGTCATGTTCCGTTATACAAATCCTTTCACTCTTGAGTCAAGATGAAAAAATATTGCATTTTGTTTTATGTACAGTGGCAAATACTTCAAATACATTCAAGATGAGAACAAAATATCAATAGATTGAGAAGGTATTTTAGGGATCGTTTTGGGAAAAGTAGAGATATTTCAACAGCCACCAGCTATAAGAAATGGGGACAGTGCATGTGTATAAGGAATAGAAAGAGATTTTCTCCCTTGCATCAGCTAACATATCACATATGGACCGACAAAATAGTTGTTGCAAAAGTTCTTAACGTGCAGTAAGCGTGAAACTCTTTCTTCCCCAAGACCCTTGACTCGTCCCTATTGTGACCGGACATGGCTACGTATCCATGCATCCTGCACAGCCACTTATACATTCATTTCAAAATATAGACTAAAAAATATGAGCAATCTCATTATATATATATTATGTTATGAATTACAATTTAATTTGGTCATGTTAAGATATTATCATGTTGGTATTTTTTTCTGAAAACGGTAGAACTTAATTTCCCGGAATGCCTTCCAGACTATTTCCAAAGAGTCTTCATCATTAACAAAATAAAAAGTGTGATAGCTTCTAAGGTATACGATCCCGCTAACTTGTTTAACCCCGCCAATTATGTATGTATGTGCCTGTCCCGAGACAGGAGCCTGTAAATTCAGTCGTTGTCGTTTGTTTATGTGTTACATATTTGTTTTTCGTTAAAAAAAAAATTACATAAATATGGCCGTTAGTTTTCTCGTTTGAATTGCTTTACATTGTCTTATCGGGGCCTTTTATAGCTTACTGTGCGATATGGGTTTTTCTCATTGTTGAAGGCCGTACGATGACCTGTAGTTGTTAATGTCTGTGTCGATTTGATCCTTTGTAGATAGTTGTCTCATCGGCAATCATACCACATCTTCTTTTTATAGTGAAGGTCTAACTAAAACATTATTACATTTCTTAAAAAGATATTTCACATGCTAATGGTTCATAGCAGCTACTCGGTTAAAATGTTACAGGTATGCACATGTACCACAACAATAAAGCAGAATAGCATACTTTACCAAAACTAATAAAATGAAAACAGGAAATTGCCGAAGAGACAACATCCGCCCAAATAACAGAAAAAAAGACGTATAATGTTCACTAGTACTTGTTCTTTGATCTGGACTTCACACTGTACTCCGAAAGCAAAGCTTCTTTTTGTTTTTCAGATACATATCAGTTAAGGTTACTATAAAGATATGTCTTGCAATGTAAAAAATTGAATATCTTTTATAATACTTTGCCGCGGATATTGTTTTTAAACCAATACCAACAATGTAATATATATTCGTAATTTTGTTTTGTGAAATATTCAATTTTGAGCATTAATTTAGACTCTAAAATACTTCGGATTTGTCAATTACAATTTAAATAAACTCGCTGAATTAAAGTTTTTTTTTTCAATTGATATAGCTCAATGCATGAACATTTTGTATTTGAATAAATTTGTCTGGTGGTGGATAAAAACGCCAACTATCACATAAGGGAGTCTTACCATCATCTGTAGACTGATTTGTTTTACATGAATCGATGTGTGGAATTGATTTTACTTGGTTCAAAATTCAGTGGCAAGTATTTCATATATGCGCAGGTACTGAGATAGAAATTTTGTAATTCACTTATGGTCTTAAAAAATAAAAGATTGCGGGATGAATGACAGGTAGACTTCAAACGCATTAGTGTGAACTTGCAGTCAGTAACTGCAAGTACTCTCAGATCTTTACCTACTAGTGTTTTTGTTTGTTTGTTTGTTGTTGGGATGTACCCGATCACGACCACTCTTTGTTTTATGTTATGGTAGTTTCCAGTTTTAGACATGTTCATTTTTTGTTTTGGATAAATGTGTTTTTAACCAATCTAACATGCCATGGTTTTCTTATTTTTATTTATTTCATTAATATAAATTTTCACACAATTTAGTATTCCGTGTGTTTCTAAAAGAAAAACTTTCATACAATCGAATGAACTAAGTATAAGCTTCGGGAAGATAAGGAAATATAACATACTGCTCGTAATTCTGAAAAAAATAGAAAATTTACGGTAGTTAATGGTTGAATAGAAGCGTTATACCTACCAAAATATTTTAATGAGCTAAAAGACTTTCATTTTTGTCATCTCTGGTGTATTTTCTGATGGCTAGGTTTAAAGCGATTATACAGACGAAATATGCTTAGTGCTGCTAAAAAACGACCGTCTTTCCCGAACGTTGCGATCAACACGCTTTCGTAATCGTAAATAAACTTTTAAAAAAGAAAGAGTTCGTGCACATATATTACAGTTTGAAACGAAATGCAATATTTGCTTTAGAGATATCTTCTTTTATCTTACTTTTTTGCCTCTTAAAACATTGATTCGACAGTTTTTAGAAAGTTCATTTTTCCATATTTAGTACCGTGGCAGATTTTGACTTCGCAATCCCACAGAGTCCCTACGACACAAGACACCAAATGACACAGAAATTAACAACTATATATATATATAATATATAACGGCCTTCAACAGTGAGCAAAACCCATTACACATTGTAAGCTCCCTGTGATTGTTTTTCATGTGACTTCTATTCTTGTGGTTTTTTTTCCTGCGACTTCATTTCCTAGGGACTTTGTGTGACTTTTTTCCGTGACTTTTTATTCGTTTACCGTTCTCTTAACAGGTATCACGTTATAACTACACTGTGATTTGGCCACGAGCATCACTGAAGAGACATGTATTGTCGAAATGCGCATCTGGTGCAAGAAAATTGGTACCGTTTATTTATTACTACAATGTACCACTGGGTCGATGCCTCTGCTGGTGGACTATTAGTCCCCGAGGGTATCACCAGCCCAGTAGCCAGTACTTCGGTACTGGCATGAAAATACGGATTTTTGTGTTATTAAAATTTGCTGTTACAAATATTAGAAATTATTACAAATTAAGGAATGTATCTCCCTCGTGCAAAGCTCTGATTCCTTTCACGGATTTGGCTATACTTTTTGGACCTTTTGGATTATTGCTCCTCATCTTTTATATAAGCTTTGGGTTTTTAATATTTTGGCCACGAGCATCACTGAAGAGACATGTATTGTCGAAATGCGCATCTGGTGCAAGAAAATTGGTACCGTTTATTTATTAGCTGAAAGCTAAAACATTTTGAATAAAAGAAATTAAAATACTGAATCATATTACTGAACAACATTTTGAACACCAAAAAAAATCAAAATCCGTATATATTCATATATCTTTATCAGTCTCATTTGCTAAAAAAAACTAAAATAAAAAATCCGTTTGATAAAAGAAATTTAAGATGATTGGCGGTAGAATAATTATCTGTTGAACAACTAAGTGTGAAATGTCTGGCAATTTCTCTAAAGATGTCCTGCAGAGTTCGCCCGCTGGTTATTTAGATTGATTCAAAAATGCATTCTAACCTCGAAAGCGTTATCACCACTTTAATTATTACACAACTGTTGCAATAAAATGTTGTTATAAGCATGTTAAGCAATTTTAGCCTTATAGAAATATTTTATTTTTAATAGTCCACTAAACTCGAACACAATGCTGCATATACTTGTTTCATAATATGCATGATATTTATGATATGTAAATAAAAAAAAACACTTTCCTATAACAGTAAGATAACAGTAACTGCATTAAAAAAAATAATCTTCTTTGTTTAATTTAACGAAACACAGACTTACCGAAATATTGTCTCTATTTTTAAGCAATCATACATGTAGATACATTTTATGAAGCATTGACTTCATTAAAATAAAAATAAAAATAAACAAACTAACACACTGCAATTTTGTACATTCGTTTTTTTGTAAATTAGTTAGACAACCAATAGCTGAAACTCGGCGTATCCAATGAGCCATGTTTATAATACACTTTAAGAAAGATATATTTTAAAACATCCTTTTTACCAAAATAAATAAGGAACCAGTGCATACATTTAATCTCAAATTGGTAGTAAAATATATAATACTTGAAATTCCCTCGAGATATTTCCATGTCTCAACAAGTTTTAATGGCTATACTGTGAACCAAAAAGTTTTACCAAATTTCACATCATTTTATTATAATAAACGGTCTATTCAGACCTGAGCCAGTGACCATCATTATCACTGTTGAAATTTCGTTGTCCAATCTTTAATTACAATCCCATCCTCATTTAAGACACGTTCTTAGATTTTTTTCTTTCACGTTCTTTATACTTTTGTGTTTTCGTGACATACACATTTGAGGATAGTGATAAACATTTTCAATAATAAATCGTATGGGAAGAGCTAGATAAGTTCATGAGAGAGAGACAAAAAAACACAGTAAAGAGAAATCGATTTTTTTTTGGTTCAAACTACGGAAATCTTTATCAGAAAAGTATACTGTAGTCTAAATTATGTATTGAACAATGGACATACATAATAAAAGATACATTTGAGATAAGTTTTGTATAATTAGAAAAATAACTCACATAATTTTGTAATTAGAATATAAAATACAAGTTTGTTTTTTTTGCTAAACATATCTTCCGCAATTAACGAAAACCTCAGAAAAATGTATAAGAACTAAAGTATACAGAAGCAAGTATTTAAGTTTATATGTGTTTTAAAATAATTTTCGTAATATGTTTGCGTTATAATGTCAGGAGTTACCAGTGTGATTAATTGGCGACTGCTACATTGTGATCGTGTTATTTTTTTTGTGTATTCAGTTACGAATCATGGGTTTGATCATAATTAATAATAAAAACATGACTGGTTTGACTTTTTTGGACTGTTATCCTATGAACCTTTAGAAGTAAAAGTCATATTTATAACCCATCGACCTTTTTTTCGCGTTAATTTACATATATATTTGCCACTGGACATCAAATATAAATTAATCATCATCCTTAACGGTGTTATCTGAACACCCAGTGACAAATATTACATTGCTACATTGTACCTATTGACATGAATATGTACAACAATCCCATAAAGATATACTGTGTAATGTTCCATGCAGAGACAGCAATCCAACAATTAACGTTAAAATAGAAATCTATACGACAAATGACCTATAAATATAGACAAGTGTCCACAGTTTATTATACATCCTTGACAATTTATTTTAAATTCAGCAGAAGCTACATACAGCATACATTGTTCATGATATCGGAATGGACACCAATTCTTTGGCATGCAAACATTTATTTTGTATAGTATTTAACTATAAAAGTTATAAGTATTATATTTTACAAAAGCTAGCGCTTCAAAGAGATTGTATTGCAGTCCTTTTGTAGTCTTTAACTGATTCTAATTTAAATTTTTTATACAAATATATTTATCGCTTTTATTGTTTAACTAAAAAATCATATTGTTACAGAAATGCTTCATTTGAAATGAATAAACTATCATGGTCGTTGACGTTTTCACAATGGTGGTCGTCGGTTTTGTTGATGAAGAAAATACATGTAATGATGTGATTATAAAATACGAAATGTGACTGTGAAACGAACCAAATTATATTTCGCTTTAGAATGATATTTATCGTTCACACACGCTGTTGACGTTCTAAAACGAAATGATTAGCTTCACGCGTTTACCGAACAACACGCTTGATATCATTCTATGTCGTGTATAAACGGAATGGAATACGGAATGAACTCAAACGAAATGAACGAAATGAATGAAATGAATGACACGGCAACGGAATGAACGAAACACGCAAACGGAACGAATGAAAAACGGAGCGAAAACGGAAAAACGGGAAACTTGAGTGGTTCAGTAGCTGTAAGATTAACGCACCTAGCAAACGATTTTAACAGCATCGAAATTTCTGCACAACGTTGTGAAAATAAGATGAACTACATCTATACCCTGGTGGCTGCAAAGTTTTGGGTCGATTGGACATGTATTTTTAGTACAGTTGTGGACACAAGAATTTTGTCAATTCTTTTCGAGAAGAATTTTTATAACAATATTTAAAACCAATTCTTCAGAGCACAATTGAAGGTATTTCCACCAGTAAGGATCTATTTTGATATGAAAATATTTAAAACAATTGAAATAATATAGAAAGTTAACTAACACAATGATACGGGCCCTTGTATGAAAATGCGAACTAGGATCCTCCCCTCTTTTTATTTAGGGTAAAACAAATAGGTGGAGGCTATCAAACCTGCTTCTTTCTATCACTGTGGTTTTTTTTTCTTCTTTCTCTCTCCTTGTAATGTGAACAATTGACTGCTTGACGTTTAATATTCATTGAACAAACAAACAAGCAAAAAATCAAACAAACAAACAAACAAACAAATCATGTTTTTAAGAGGAGAAAGACAGTCAACGATTGCTTTTTCTACAGCAATTGATTTATATTTGACATTTAAAATTGTACTTTTAACAACTGGATTTCTTTGTAATGGATGTCGGTATGCGATTATTACAGGTCACATGCTCGACGTTGTTAATTCGTGTATGCTATAATAATGTTTCAACAGGTAATGAAATTCAGTACAATGAGATAATCCTGTTACCTTTGATAACATTTTTAATAAGTCCCTTATTAAGGTAAAAGATTTACTATAAGGTTTTTTTCAGCTGCAAATGTTTTCCTGTATTTGAAGATACTGATGTATCCATATGATCAGTTACCGTTTTGTATATGATATCAATTTGCTGGAAGTGTAATGCAAACTTGTGTAATGATAGTTTAAGTTACATGGTGTGTTGGTGATAATATACGATATATATGAAAATCTAATTTTCGATGTTCTATTTTTCACCAGCAAATATTTTTTTATTCAGACACCTTTTTGGAAAATTTAAATTTCAGTATTTACTAGAGCATATTATGTACCAACTATTCAACACGAAATTTCAATCTTATACTTTACTTTCTGTATACCTACATACCTTCAATGCAATTTCCCCTAGGAACTCCTGTTGCAGCAAAAAATGTACTACTTTCACTATTAAATTTAAAAAAAAAATATATATCCTAGAATGGAAAGTTTATAGGCACTACTACATTTTTCAAAGGTCAAAATATAGGGCTCTGCGGCATATTTTCAACGTTTATATGGCCCGAACTTTTAGAGTTTAAACTTACACCAAAATTCTATGCTACCCCCACCTTAACTTTAAAGGTTCCACATATTTCAATATGACTGGTATGCATATGGATATTTACAGTTAACATTCCCAACTATGTTTCTAGGAGATGAAACATAGATATTATGACTGGAAATCAGTACGTTAACAAAGTTAAGTATCTATAAATTTTGTATGTCTCCCCAAACGAGGCGTGATTTGAGAAACAGCTGTATTTACAAAGTGCAACCTATATACCCGGAAACGGTATTAACATTTTATGGTTACTAATCCCATATGTATAAGAACACCTTATATGAAATAAATAAAGTCATCACGTGCAGTCCTTCAACCAAACAGTTCTTCATTAATCTATAGGAGGTAGGGTAATTTATTATATTCGTACATTTCCGAACAATCCATTTCACTGTATTCCTATAATCGTTTTGGTTATTTAATTATAATTTGTATTTTAATTGTACATTCACTCTTCTCTCATTGGAATATATGCTGTATTATTCATCAATTTTTCGATCACAATTTAACGAATGTTGGAATAATGTAAAAGATATTTCACTTAGAATTATTACTTTTTTCTGTGTATCGTTAAATACAAAAGTACTTTTTATGTAATGACCATGGTTTTCTTGTTCGGGATAAACTTATACGGTATGTAGTATGTTCTTGAAGAATTCAGAAAGCATTTTCTAATATGACCATTCCGAAATCCAGTTTCTGTTTTCTGTGATGATATTGTATATAAACCAGTCACTTTTGTTATATAATTCTTTTTTTTCTACTCAATTATCTCTAATTGTATGATTCCCCCGTCAGTCATATTGAAATATGTGGTATTTTTACAGTTAATGTGGGAGGAA
Source organism: Mytilus trossulus (assembly GCF_036588685.1). Taxonomy (NCBI): domain Eukaryota; kingdom Metazoa; phylum Mollusca; class Bivalvia; order Mytilida; family Mytilidae; genus Mytilus; species Mytilus trossulus. The sequence goes on along the minus strand of NC_086386.1, from coordinate 59,246,007 downwards.
TATAGAATTTCAGTGTTAGTTTAAACTCTTAGAAGTTGGGGCCAGTTAAACGTTGAAAACATGCCCTAAATGTACAGTCATATATATTGACCAATGAAAAAATATAGAAGTGCCTATGATCTTTCCATTCTAGAATATATTTTTTTTCAATATTTGATAATAAAAGTGGTACAATTTAACCGTGACAGCAGCTTCTATGGGAAATCGCATTGTTGGTATGTACAGAAATGCAAACTTCACAATAAGTGAAGAAAGATAATTAAAAGATTGCAAATTTCGTGTTGAATACAGAAGTGCTGAAATTTTCCTTTTTGTAAGATTATTATAAAACGACATTTATTGTCTGTTCTTCTTGTCACTACGGATGAACAAAAGTACACATTTTAAAAGCTTTGTTAATCTATGATTTTAATTATTTATGTTGTAAGCAGAACAAAGTTGCGACATGTTTTTATTTATAATCTTGTTCAGGGTGTGATAATTTAGTACGTTTTTCATCACGATTGATTATTAGACATAAAAGTGAGGGAATTTAAGTTTAGTATACCAAACATTAAAAAGCGAATGTTGAATGTTAAAACGAATATTGATTGTTGAATATTAAAATCGAATGTTGAAAAATATTGTTAAATTTGAATGTTGAATGTTGAACAACTAAAGTTTTAAACCGTTGATTTGCATTTCCCTTCTTCTATTCGGAAAACATAAAGTTTTTTGTAAAGCCACTTAAATTCAAGTACAAAACAGTCAAATTTAAAATATGACATTTCATAAATACAAATGTCACTTGTTACGGTTATGATAGTTTTCAGACATCATTCATTTCAATTTCTGAGAAAAGGAACTTTAACTAAATAAACACTCGTGATTCCGTCGCTTATGCAACATATCATACATACCTAGAACTATGATAACACCCAACATTGAAGAGTGTGCTATACGTGCGCTTGATTGTTGAACTGTCCCAGAGAAATCTACAACACGAAATAAGAGAAAAATATTTTTTTATGTGTATCTGTAATCTCACTTATAAAAAGTAAAATGACAGAAAAAAACTGAACTTCGAGGAAAATTCAAAAGGAAAGTCCCTTATTAAATGGAAAAAGCAAACGCTCAAACACATCAAAGAAATGAATGATCACAACTGTCAAATTTCTAACTTGGTACAGACATTTTTTTATGTAGAAAATCTCACCAGCATGACATTTTTTTTTAAACTTTATACATATGATGACAAATTAATGGTATGTCATCCAAAGATATTAAGTGAGTAAATTTAGATAATATCTTACGAATGAAATTAGACTGTTCAGATGCAAGAAATTGACTTTTGTCATTGTTACATAGCTTGTTCAAGTGTTAATTTAAACATTTACTTTTGAGTATCCCATAGATATTTCATTGCCATTCGTATAAATTCATGATATATCTAACCCGTTGGTCATTTATTGTATTATAATTTCTTAACAGTCAATAGAATTCAAAACACGTGCTTATTTAATCAAGTTCGTAAGTCTAAAACCTTGTTATAAAAACCAATCAACGATACCAGGCTTTATCTACTTTGTCTACTTGACAATACTTACATGTATTTGGAGTTATAAGAATTGAATACCATGGCAATCTAACAGGAAATACGGTTAACATACACACAAACACGATTCTGTCATAACTATGGGACCTTGTTCGTAATTGTCTATTGTCAAATAATGTGGCAACGCTATTTGTAGAGTTTGCTTTTGTGGTAAATTTTCAATACATTGTTCTTTCGGCTTATTTTTGGAAACTTGACTTGTATACTTTGAGACGATTTTAACCAGTGTTTATACTTTATATTAGCGTACACATCGTGATAATGTAGCATAAGGATAAAAATAGTGTTTTGATAATTAATCATTAATGTTTTAAACTGATTTATTTGTTACAGCAACTGCTTATCGTTAATATATAAACCAATGTATCCACTACTAGCAAGAAGAAAGCATTTAATACCAATACTAAAAACCAGAAATTGTATTTCGGTACATTTTAATCAATCAATACACCATTCCTTGTTGTATAACCTTAATCTTGTCATAATAGGCGTAATTATCAGACTTCATTTTTAAAACAATCTTTTTACCTTGTTTTATCAAAGGACATATTGTTGTTCTTCGTTGTAACGTGTTTTTGTCTGTGAACCTGTTCATTAGGTAACAAAAAAAAATAGTATTTTGTTTTTAGAAAAACAATTTCTTAATTTCATACATACTTATTGAAATTATGTTATTAATGAACTTTTTAGTTGTATTTATTATAGAGAGATGTTAAAAATGATCATAATGATAGACTGGTATATTACCTTTCAAGGCAACCCTATATCTAAGTAATCGAAACAATAAATATAAAATACTACAGCGAATCAAAATAATTCGAATCGTTTTTAAGGACAGCAACTCTAAAACAAAGCCGGTTAATAATTTCAAAATGTTTTATCCATCCTTTAGGATTTAGTAAAATCAAATACGGGATATTAAAACATTTGCTTTTCATTGAAATGTCTTACTTTGGTGCTTTATATTCGGGACAAACAAACTGACCAGTCCATGCATGAATGCCTACACAATCATAATCTGAAAAGATAATCTTCAAATACTATCATGTCAAATAAGCAAATAGGACGAACATTTTATATAATAATCAACAGAACAAAGTTTATCAAAATAAACTGCATGTCAACAGATTGCCCTGTGATTAATAAGATATTTTAAAAGGAGTGTTCCTTCAAATCAGTGGTATATGGAAATCTAGTTCCATATCAGAACTGTAACTGATATATTTCATGCATGAGCGAACAGTTTATTACCGTTTTCAGAGGATAAACATTTCCGTTGTGCTTTGTTTCTTTGACCAAAATCGATTTTTAAAACGCATATGTATTTTTTTTTTTAAATTTCATTTTTGATTGAAAGTACCTGGTGTCAAAACTTGATCATAGTAACATTTTTTTCTGTTGCACGAACAATCTTCCTCTGTAGGGTCACAGAAACATTTATTTCTTGTACTACTGACAAATGTATAGTAATTTGTATAGTCACATCGACATTTTGTATCCCTTGATATTGTTCCATTGTCGTAAGGTACTTGGCCTTCTTCATTACATGTCGACTTAAGATATTGACAATCACTGCTACCATTTGTCCACCATTTATGTGGTTGGTATTTGTCGCTCTTACATGGTCTTCCAGCAAAATACTGTAAATTTCCACTTATAATAAAAATATTCCCTGAAAATATGTATATACATATACAGCATTAATGTCATAAACTATTTCTAATATATAGCGGAGTTTGGCATACAATTTACAATGGTAATTAAGGTACATAACAAACACCCAAGTGTTACGAATTTTCTCTGCCTCATAAAAGTATTTACTCAGATTATTTAATTCCTTGATATTTCTTCCAGATAATAACTGAATTAAAAATAGTCAAATCTATTTGTCTGAGGAAGTTTAAATTTCTAGAATTAAATCATCAAATATAATTGTAAATCAGTTTGTACATACCAGGTCTGTGAAATTCAGGTGCATCTTTGCAAAGTTCTCTGAATTTGCCTTCATTTGTATCATACAAACACATGTATTTATCTAGTGCACCACAAAGGTTATTAGCCCTTAAATTCCACATCCGTTTGCCTGGACATTCATTCAAGAATAACGCTCCTGCTATGTCTGCATGCACGACCGTGACAAGCACTATTGACTGGAAAATGTTAAAATTAGTTTTAGATGAACTTTAAAAGTTAAAAATCATATCAAGTTGACCTTCTTTTTCCATTTTGGGATATAGTTGAAATGATGAACTCAAAGCAATTAGAATGTGTTTACGATAAGCATGTTGACGTCGAGAGAATTAAACTGTATAAACCTAATAATGTGTAGAAATAACGATCAGCCTGATATGTGCTGTTCTCTCTATTAACATAAATGTATTATAAGATGCAAGCAAACAGTAAAGCATTATCTGCTTACCATTAAAAAGGACCACATAGAGTATCTAAACAGTTATGTTCTGTTGCGTTCGGCCAGGCTGTTTTGCTTGTTTTTCTCGTATATTAATTTTTGCCAAAACGTTCTTAGTTTCTTTAGACTTTAATGTGTGTATCCAATTTGACCCACCTTTTTTTAAACAAACAATAGAAAAAATAAGGTTCTTGATCGCAGACGTTCAATGTACGTTTGAATGTTGCAAAGTTTTATTTATATGCATTACTATTAGTTTATAAAATATGTCATATAAATGTTTGCAATTTCCGATTCCTTGATGTTTATTCGTTTACTGCGTGCAAAATGTTGTTTTACTTTGATATAACAATAGTACATTTTTGCATTTTAACCACCAATTTCTCTCTGGTGTTGTTTATTAAAATATTGTATGCCTAAAACAGAGGCAGACTATTCTAAAAGGAGATTAAAAAAACAAAACCAATAATAGTGAATAAATCATGGCAAAATTCAACGAAGTAAAGACAAACAAAAGTCTACAAAAACAACACACACAAATTCAATTGTCCAGCTAAGTATCGTGGTGCTCTGACACATTTTTTTAACCTGACAGGGCGATGTTGCTAACTTGATAAAATTGGGGAAAAAACATGACATGCATCATTAATGGAAAAAGAAAGGCAAATATATCGAAATTATTAGAAAAATGAAACTACCAATGCCACACCAAAAATAAAATGAAAAATGAAAAAAAAAATGTTTTCAAAACACAACACACAAGATTTGAGAGTGAGCAACAGAAAATCAGCTAAAAACTGAATGTGGTAAATTCTCAAAATGGATATTATTACATTCTATTTTAGCAGAGTCTTGTTGATAAAGGCTTACTACAACCAACGATAATTAGTCACACAAGTTTACACTTGTAACCAAAGACAACATGTGTTCAAAGTTATATACAACTATTAACTGGACACTTACATAAAACGAATTCAATCTCATAACTCCATGTACAAGCTTCGTATAAGGAAAAGTGGATCTAAAATAATACAGAAAATACTTCATTTTATAAAAAAGATATGATTGCAAATGAGTCCTGTTTCCATCAGAATGAGTTAGTACATTTCATTGTCAGTATTCTACAATGAGTGAATAACCGCGCTATATAGTCCAACAGAAAAAAAGAAAGAGTAATTGAACTAGAGGCTCTCAAGAACCTGTGTCGCTCACCTGACTCTACTTGGGATTTTGAAATAACATTAAAAATTTAAAAATTGTAACAGATACTTATAATGATGTCTTAGGCCAAAATGTTGTTTATTATTGTTATGTTTGGTTTCATTCCATTCTGTGCTTCTCTTAAAGAAGACATTTGAATGTATTTCCCATACGGTCCTATGTTCAAATAAGTCCTCCGGTGGCGGCAATCGTGGATGAGGAATCGGCTACAAAGTAACAACACTTAGTCAGCACCTCATAAGGAACATTCGTGCTATGCTTTTTTTTTTTTAACGATAACAATTATTTTATTCAATCATTTCCTGTTATATAAATACCTAAGTAGCCCAGGTTGCATACTTAGAGGCCCCTGTTTTTTAACATCCTCACTTGACCAGGGAAAATATCAAATGAGTTTATACAATAGTTTTACATACATAATTATATTTAATTACAACTGATTTTCCCACCTGATAGGATCACTGTATAACATCACTATCGTGTTATGCTTGGTTTCATTCCATTCAGTGGTTCTCTAAAAGAAGACATTTGCAATCAACACTTTTGTGTTGACTTCTATTATCACTGATTTGTACATAATTATAAATTAGCTGTTCACAAAACTTTGAATTTTAAAATACTAAGGCTTTTCTACCTCAGGAATAGATAACCTTAGCTGTATGTGGCTAAACTTTCAGGAATTTTTTGTCCTCAATGCTCTTTAATTTCGTTGTTCATTTGGCCTTTAACATTTTTTTTTCGAGCGTCCCTGATGAGTCTTTTGTAGACGAAACGCACGTCTGGCGTCATAAAATTTAAATCCTGGTATCTATGATGAGTTTATTGTATATATTTCCAATGGGGTTCTATGTTAAACTAAATCCCCTGCTGGTGGCCATCTTGGATGATGGATCGGCTACAAAGTAACAATACTTGGTCAGCACCTCATAAGGAACATTCATGTTAGGTTTGGTTTCATTCCATTCAGTGGTTTTCTATAAGAAGACATTTGTATGTATTTCCCATAGGGTCCTATGTTAAACTTAGTCCCCCGCTAGCGGCCATCTTAGATGATTGATCGGCTACAAAATAATAACACTTGGTCAGCACCTCATAAGGATCATTCATGCTATGTTTGGTTCAACTCCATTCAGTGGTTCTCTAGAAGAAGTACAAAATGAAAAATGTTTACGCCGACGACGACGGACGACGATGGACGACGGACGACGGACGCAAAGTGAAGCTCACAGACAAATAGTAGCACACGAGACATAACATAGAAAATTTATTTTTTTAATCAACATTGAACCACACCAAAAACTGAAGATGATATCAGGTGTTCAGGAAGTGTAAGCAGATCCTGCTCCACATGTGGCACTCGTATGATAAAGAGGTATATTGTATCTTTGATCGTCTATTCTTGGTATGGTTTTTCAATTATTTTAATATTAGAACCATTAACGAATGTAAATTTTCGATACAGTCTGACATTGGTTTCAATTTTGTTTATTAGTATTGCATTGCAAGACAAACATTAGGCAAGCAAAAATGTGAATTTTTAAATGAATTTTACAAAGCCCGTGAATCTTTCTATTGATAAATTGCACACATACATATATGTTAGTCTTGTATTAATTTTTAATTTTCATTTCTTGTGTATAATTCGGAGTTTAGTATGACGTTCATTATCACTGTACTAGTTTACATGTTTTTTAAGGGGCCAGCTGAAGGACGCCTACAGGTGCGGGAGTTTCTCGCTACATTGAAGACCAGTTGGTGGTCTTCGGCTGTTGTATGCTCTATGGTCGGGTTGTTGTCGCTTTCACACATTCCCCATTTCCTTTCTCAATTTTATGTATAACTATGCTTTTGAAAGTTTGGTAATGCTGAGACTTCATCTGTAGCGGTTAATAAAGGGGTCCATTGTGATATTTATACCTAAACTTTCATATTAACTAGGACAACACCAATACTGAGGTAACAACACTTCGACGGTATCAGATACAAGGTAAATGTATTATTTGAAGTAAAACTCGTAACCCTATACTCTGTCCATAATCTGTAAATTAAGAAAATAACCTCAGAAATTTCAAAAACTGCATTAGATGATTCATTATTACAAATGGTCACTTTAAGACAAAAGGGATTATGACATACATTATATTCCCCTCAATATGACAGTCGTCAAACAGTGCAAGGATGAAGATTTGCAGACTGATGATAGTGAACGTAGGTGAATTTAAACATCTTCAATTCTTGGTATTACAGTTTAATTCAAACATTATAACCTTAAAAACAATTTAAATAATGCCCTAAGCGTGATTTAATTCACAGTATTGAATTTCTACACCCATTATAGACAGTTAAAATAACAAACAAAATAAATCTACTCACGCGTAGCAGAAGTAAAGTTTAAAAAAAGAAAATTGCCTTTTATGTCATTAATAGTTATCCCACGAGGACGCGGTGTGTCAGTGTAAGATCATCCCGATGGCCGGAGGCCAGAGGGTGATCTAACACTGACACACTAAGTCCGAGTGGGATAACTATTTTACATCCCAGCTGTATTAGATCAGACGAAGAACCATTTAAAATTCATAAAATCTCGTTTAGAACGCCACACAACCATTACAATATACTTTATATATTAATATATGAATTATACCCTTAATGACCCCCGAACACGATGAGTAGATATCAAACAATGTCAACTCGCCCCACTGGCCAATCGGCCCACACTATATCGTCAATTCATTAAAAAATCGCCACACTCTTGTTTACCGACCGCCCAACTTTGAAATAGTGTAAAATCAAATTGAACAATCAGTCTGACAACTCACGTATTAACGAAAAGGGTTGAAACCCCACTGAATAAAGGTTTGCCAACTCGTCCCACTTATAAAAATATCTTGCTTCCTTTAAGTATGCCAAATTAATGATAGTTCGTATCCAGTCGGCCTGGTGAAGTGGTAAATGTCATGGTTTGATAGGCTCAAGGTCTTGAGTTGGAATCCCAGCATGTACACTGGATTTTTTTCTACGTGAATTTTGATAGATAGTCTTTTCCGTATAATTGTATATTTAAAGATAAGTTTTATAGCGGATTTGACATTCCCGACAAAATGTGACAGAACAAAGAAAAGCATGCATAACAAGGAAACTCAAACTGGGGTGATCTGGTAGGGGTGATCCGGCTCAGATCACCCCTGTTAGAACAAAGGAGCTGGGATGTAATCTTGTATAAATTAAAAAGATTAATTTAATAGACATTTTCCTTTTTGTGCAACTACAACATTGCATTTGTAGGAATGAAAATCGTATAAGAATGATAAAATCAACATCTGGTCAGTAACAACCGATTGAGTTATAGTATAGCTATTTTTCTAGTTATAAGAACTTAAATCAGCCCAAACTCGGATAACAAAATCTTTATACTGTTTCATTAAAAAATACTATCAATATGCACAAATTCATATAGAAGTTATAATGTTATTATCTTTGCTATGAATACACGTGAGCTAAACTAATAAGTCAAACATAAGACAAATACTACGAAATTCATATCGAGGGGCTGTGCGCCGAGTACTTGATTACATGATAATTGGTAATCAATTTACTGACAATTATTAAAGATAAAGTTAATGCTATATGTTAGATCAGCATTTTAACAACAGAAAATACACGAGGGAATGATTCGCATATTTTCAGTTCTTTTCCCGATTCGTGGAATTTTCATAGAAACTTGACAGATATAACACTTAAGAGTAACTACCTATTCAACAAATTTCCTTTTACCATCTAACCAATAACTTTGTGAAATAATTTGCTTTATAGAAACCACAGTGTGGGTACGGAACTGTACGGTTTTCTTATATTTTGGTCATTCGGGAGACTGTCAAGCGGTGCTCCGACATTCGAAAAATAACAAGTTGCTTGATGGAAACTTTGTCGAACTCTTGTGTTCCTATATAACGTGTCTGCTTCAAGTTTTGATAGCTAAAACATTCTTTATGTAAATATGAACCAATAAAATAATAAGAAAGATATATGCATCAAAACGTTTTCCTTAGAATGGTGGAGCTCCAAGTAAAATGATCAAAATGGTCACACAACAGCGATCAAAAATGTCAAATAAACATCGAAAAATCAATGTTTGCTACCTGAATTTTCACATGTACCTTTTCTGATATATAGTCTTACCTGTCTGGAAGTTTCAAAGCCATTGTCTCAGTAGAAATCAAAATATATTCATTTTCTCCATGTCGGATATTTTTTTTGACTGTACAATCGCTTGCAAGTTTACTGTAATATCACTCGGAGCCTTCCTGTACAATCACTTGGAGCTTTCTTGTAGAAATGCTTGGCCAAATTAATTAAATACATTGCATATGCATTGCATTGGTTGTTTCTTGTTGTCCTATTATATTCATCTATGGTATTTGAAGTGAAAATAAGCACAAAACCAGTCATTTCAGTGACAATTAAGGAACCCTTTTAAGGTTACTATATCAGCACAGGATCGGGATATTGTAACTTTATATGTACCATTGTTTGTTTGAAAAAGTGTGAGGGTATCGACACATACACAACAGTTCCATATCGACCCTCTGATTGGTTTACCAGAAGATTAAAAATGGTCATGTGGTGTATGTTAGATACCTCACACTTTTAGCAAGAAACTACAATGTTACACATTTTCTTTCCTGTGATAGCAGTTGTGAACTTTTACACATGTCATTTACCAAATAAAAAAGTGATTGGTTATGTGTAGATACACCATATGATGAACTAAATTTCAAAGCAAAGCTTTATCGTGAAATTTAGCCCCTCTTCTGGTGTATCTACACATAACCAACACTTTTTAATTTGGTACCTATAACGAGGAATTCGAATGTGGAATGGTGGTAACTAACCACTGACCCAAGAAAAGACACGTATATGTCAATAAACATGATATTAAAATAGAAGATGTGGTATAATTTCAAATGATATGTCTGTTTATTACAAGCTATAGCTAGCTACTGGTAGAAACAGCTCCAGTAAAAATAAATTTTATCAAGGATGGGAGAGGACTTGTTATCTGAAAGACAGAGAAAACACAAAATGCTTCAAGATGATTTTTTTTATATCAATGTCACGATTCAGAAACTTTTTAATATTCCCAACTATAGCATCCGACAAACGAACGAAATAGTTTTATTTAGGGAAAACAACATTTTATCGAACCACATTTATATCTTCAATATAAAAATAAGGATATGTGATATGATTGTCCAAGTTGAAAAAAAAATGGATTTAAGCAATTATAGTCGGCTATAAAAGGTCCCGACAAGAAAAATAAAAATTAATACCTTTCGAATTTTACTGACGGCCTAATTCATAATAAAACAATTTACGAAAAACATATATGACAGACATGAACCAACGACAAGCACTGAACTACGAGCTCTTGACTTGAAACAAGTACATAAAGAATTTGGCAGGGTTAAAAATGTTTGTGTGCGCTCATTTCTCCCCAAAACTATCACAGCACAAGACCAAACTATAAAAAATCAGATGAATGATCGGATCATCATACTATCATTGACGATATCAGACCAGATGCGGATCCCGCCTTTCGACAAAGGAGGATCCAAACCACGTAACACCATAAAAATCGAAAAAATTGAGGCTTCAACCACCAAAACTCCCTCTCCTCGCATACCGGATCCGCTAATGCAGGCTGCAGTCATTCAAATAAAACCATCATGAACACTTTTGAGTGTGTAATTTAGGGTAAAACAAAAATCGATAACAATACCAAAAATCGTAACAGAAAAAGGAGAGAAAAATCATACCAGACATACTTTTATATTGTATTGGATTGCAGTAGTTTTAATAAATATTTATACGACAAAAGTATCATGGAAAACATAAACTGATCATGAATGTGGCAGAAGTCGTAAGCATTATCTTCTTAAGAGTTAAAATTAGTCATATGCCAATAGAAACTATTACAGCAAAATGCATTGACTAGCTTGCTTGCGTGAAGACGTAAGAAGGTTAAGTAGGTTACCCTCCTTTCAGAGTAGTCTAATTGGCCAAACGATGAAAAGAAAAGCGCCAAGCGATTGTACAGGAAGGCTCCGAGTGATATTACAGTAAACTTGCAAACGATTGTAGTCAATAAAAATATCCGACATGGAGAAAATGAATATATTTTGTTTTCTACTGGGACAATGGCTTTGAAACTTTCTGACAGGTAAGACTATATATCAGTAAAGGTACATGTGAAAATTCAGGTAGCAAACATTGATTTTTCGATGTTTATTTGACATTTTTGATCGCTGTTGTGTGACCATTTTGATCGTTTTACACGGAGCTCCACCATTCTAAGGAAAACGTTTCGATGCATATATCTTTCTTATTATTTTATTGGTTCATATTTACATAAAGAATGTTTTAGCTATCAAAATTTGTAGCAGAAACGTTATATAGGAACATGAGAGTTCGTCAAAGTTTCCATCAAGCTACTTGTTATTTTTCAAATGTCGGAGCACCGCTTGACAGTCTCTCGAATGACCAAATTATTAGAAAACCGTACAGTTCCGTTCCCACACTGTGGAAACCGTGTCATTTGTACCAAAATATGCAATATTATCATCAATATTGTTAAAACTTACCTTTCGGTGAAATTAAATATTAGTAAGCTTGAAGTCCATACATGTCTTCTGTTTATTATATATACGTTTCTCATGTTCTAAGTATCATATTAATTTTCCCCGTATTTAAATTGTGTCACTGAAATCACTGCATTGAAAGGTAGAATAGCAAAATTGCTTCTTAAACAGTAGTCGATTTTACCTATTGGTGTAAACATCTGTCGACTGTAATATCGTATTTAAACACATTTATTGTGTATGTTAATACTTTACAATTTAATATATAAATTGTACTTTTTTAAATTTGTAATCTCATAAACAGCATGAACATAAAACAGTTATATTCGTCAATCAAACGGTATTGTATTTCAACATTACCACGACCTTATATTTCATTTTGGTCCTTTATTATCCATCGTTATGAAAATGCAGAAGATTGATTACCTGTTCATGCTGTTCTTTATCAAAACAATGTGCAAATATCGAGACGAGTTTTTTGCTCGACGAGCACTGTTTTATAGTGATCATATGTATAATATTTCGTATTCAATTCTTGGTAGTGTACTACTTTATTTAAATATATAACCTTTAGCGATATTGAATAATGCTTTCGAAACGTGATGGTGTTTTTTGTGTTATAGATGATTATATAATTGCAAAATTGTTAAAGAGGACACACAGTTCATTTAATCAAATATACCCAATCGGGATACGAATGAACTATTAAATACATAAACTGCAGAATATCGCTGACATAAATTTGTGCCGGTGTTGTGGTATCAATATGATTGCTTTTTAAAATTCATTGTTGATATTCAAATACAGAATCTTTGCTTTGTTAATATACAATACTAATGTCGAAATATCAAAAATAAAAGTTGACTTATCGTTACATCTATAAAACGACAGAAAAGTTATATAGCGTGTTAATTTTACCTAAATAATGTTATGTGCATTTCTATTTATATATTTTCGAAAGTCTGCGACTTTAACTGTATTGATCTATCTGTGACTTACTTCTACATTGGCAAATGTAGTTATACAATTCAAATACAGAATTATCGCCTTATTACTTGAACATGGTAAATCATAAATGACTAAAAGTACCAGAGTAAAAGTCGACTAAACCATGTATGCACTTATAAGGAATGAAGAAATATTTTCAAAAACTAGCTTCCGTAAAAGATACATATATATTTCCCTATATACATCAGTGCATTGTCTTATATAAAATAGCCTGGGACTTGTACCTACAGCCATCTACTTCATGGAGTTGTTCTTTGAATTCACTTTACAAGCAGTTGCAAAATTAGCTTTTTGTAAACACTGTCTTTGCGAGTCTTTATTTTATAAAATTATATTGTATATTTTATAATTACCACTTCAGTTTAATCATGTAATATATCTATTATATATATATAGTCATTTTATGAAATTTACTGTTTGAAAAAGTATTAACTATTCTAAATAATAAGGATGACTGTCCTTGTCCCAGGCAGAGAATCGTGGCCGTATTGGTCACAACATTTTTGGAACTTTTGGTCCTCAGTGCTATTGAACTTTGTACTTGTTCTGTCTTTCAAACGTTTTTCATCTGAGTGTCACTGGTTAGTCTTAAGTGGACTGGCGTCTGGCGTATTGTATTTTTAACCTGGTACCCTTTTTTTGGCTGTTATTTGTTTCTTTCTCTGTCCTGTATTTTCTTCCATTTGTCTGTATTATAGTTATGTCGTGTAGTGTTGTCATTTTGATGTTATGATTGACATTGCCATTTAAACGGGAGGGTTGACATGCCACAAAACCAGATTCAACCCACCATATATTTCTTAAAATGCCCTGTACCAAGTCCGGAAAATGGCCATTGTTATTTGTTTGGCATGCCACAAAACCAGGTTCAACCCATCATTTTGTTCTTTTAAAAAATGTCCTGTACCAAGTCAGGAATATGGTCATTGTTATATTATAGTTCGTTTCTGTGTGTGCTACATTTTAACGCTGTGTTTCTTTTGTGTCGTTTGTTTCCTCTTATATTTGAGTGTGAATTCACATTATTATAAGACGTGTCACGGTACTTTTCTATCCCAAATTCATGTATTTAGTTTTGATGTTATATTTGTTATTCGCATCGGATTTTGTCTAATGCTTAGTTCGTTTCTGTGTGTTACATTTTAATGTTGTGTCGTCAATTTCTTATATTTAATGCGTTTCCCTCGGTTTTGGTTTATGACCCGGATTTGTTTTTGTGATTTATGAGTTTTGAATATCGGTATACTACTGTTGCCTTTATTTATATGATAGTTCGTTCTGGGTGTGTTACATTTAAATGTTGTGTCGTAATTATCTTATATTTGATGCGTTTCCCTCAGTTTAAGTTTGTAATCCGGATTTTTTTCTATCGATTTATGAATTTCGAAAAGCGGTATAATACTGTTGCCTTTATTTATCATATGCTTGTTTGTATTGCTTATGATATGGTCAACGTATTTGTTCCATTGATATTCAGACAGAAATTCAAAAACAATCAAGTAATTTTGAAAATATACATGTTATCTTCAATTCTACATGAAAAGATATATAGCTTGAAATTTCAAAAAGCAAATCATTGAACACATATTTGTTTATCCTTCAGTAGTAAAAGTATGCTTAATGTTATGACGGTATGATACTAAACCCCTAACGGGAAGGATTGTGCCTGATGTACATATGATGAAATCATAATCTTTCAGTCATTTTAATTGAAGTCTGGAGCTGGCATGTCAGTTAATTGCTAGTAGTCTGTTGTTATTTATGTATTTTTGTCATTTTGTTTATTTTCTTTGGTTACATCTTCTGACATTAGACTCGGACTTCTCTTGAACTGAATTTTAATGTATGTATTGTTATTCGTTTACTTTTCTACATTGGCTAGAGGTATAGGGGGAGGGTTGAGATCTCACAAACATGTTTAACCCCGCCGCATTTTTGCGCCTGTCCCAAGTCAGGAGCCTCTGGGCTTTGTTAGTCTTGTATTATTTTAATTTTCGTTTCTTGTGTACAATTTGGAAATAAGTATGGCGTTCATTATCACTGAACTAGTATATATTTGTTTAGGGGCCAGCTGAAGGACGCCTCCGGGTGCGGGAATTTCTCACTACATTGAAGACCTGTTGGTGACCTTCTGCTGTTGTGTTTTTTTCTATGGTCGGGTTCTTGTCTCTTTGACACATTACCCATTTCCGTTCTCAATTTTATTTGTATTTAATTTATAGTTCTTCCATCCAAATTTAATTTGATAAAACAATTAGCTTTGTCAGCTCTGGAAGTGTTAGCAGATCCTGCTCCATATGTGGCACCAATAGTGTTGCTAAAGCTGTTACACACCCGGTAAGTAGTCTAATTTGGTAACAATCGTAACAGATTGAACGAGCCTTTTCCAACATTGGATTGTTTTTCAAAATATACATTAAACCCTATATAAGAAGAGTGACGTAATTTATTGCATGCATCCTCAATTTACCCAAAAACATAAATTGATCAAAATAATGCTCATATGTATTTAAAATAGTTTTTTCTTCTATTCAGCAATATTCATTGCATGGCTAAATATTCATGTAAATGAGTTACCCAAAGTCATTTTCCACTGTATTATTAAGTGTATTTAAAAAACATAGTAAAGAAGATTTACAATACCACTCCAGATTTGAATAAATCACTTTGTAAATCTTTTATACAGTATTTCTTATCAGTTCTTTAATTTCGTTATTGGTATTGAAGAACGTATGTAATATATAGGATGTATATAAAAAGCCACTATCATTTTTACTTTCAGTCTTTATTGTATCCCACAATATTTAACTGATTCTTCAACAAGATAATGTAGAGATATGTTTGTTTCCGTCTCAGGTAATTAAAAATTTATGAGACACTTAATCCAGAAATGTCGTTCCCATGCACTTGTCCTGTATGCATGGTTAGAGATCGACATGTGTCAGACTTGAAATATAAGTCGCATACATAATATTAGTTTGGTTGAATATTCTGGCATGTCATAACAATTAAAGCAGTACGCATTATAATACAATCAGTCATTCAAAGAATATAAAGTTAAGTTATATTTTATAATGTAATGAGGTATTCAGAAAAACTTGTCATTTTATTTCTATCTTTATTGGTTTGAATTTTGTTACATAATGATATGAATAAAGTTAGTTGATAATTAAGGAAAATGATATAATCGTTATATTTTGTGAAATTCATTTATCAACCAATAATACGTGTCTGTATTTACATTGAAATTAATTGGCTTTGGTGTTAGTGTCCTCACACTTATATGAACCTCTTTACAAAAATTTGAAAATACCATTTGCTTTTTCAGCTGTTGGGGCAAGATTGTAACCGATGGATATACGTTTGAACAGTTATTGGTACATGTTGAGCAGCATATAACATTTTTGATTAATTATTTTCTCTTTTGTACACAATTATTTCCTGTATCATCTTGCATTTTGAAAGACAAAATTTGGTTTTGCAAAGTATTTTTTTGACAGTTTAGACTTTGCCAAAGTACTTATTTTCAAAATTATAATAAACTTGAGAACTGAATGATTTGTCTTCTAAATTATGGGATGTAAAATCGTAAACAGAAAACAATCATATAGGGATTATAGCTTAGCTCAATATTGGATTTAGTGAGGTCATATATATCGTATAAGGTCACTAGCACACTATGTAACTTATTTTATCTTACCTTCTATACATTTCTTGGATTATGATTGGTTCAAAGCGTCCGTGTGGAGAATGTGTGTATTCCATATTAGGTAAGTTGGGAGGCGTGGCCTATTTCAATACACGGTTAGTAGTAGAGGTACGGATTTGGCACTATATTTTATTATTTAAATGAATTGAAAGTTGTGTTTGATATTGTTATATCAAGGTTCTTGATATTAGATTGTTATTGTTGACATTATTTTTGTTGTGCAGACCAATGGAAGAAGCGCTTAAAATTGAACACTCATTACATTGTGTACTACTGACATAATACGATATATACGGGTTCAATAAAGGAGTAAGTTCGGTAAGTGCCATATTTGGCCCCAATTATAAAATTCATAGTTACAAGACAATAAATGTTTTAAGTTGCTTTAAAGACATGTGAGATAGTTAAACAGAACTGTTTTTGTCAAAGTTTAATTCTAACACGTTGGTTTTTACATCCCAAAAAGGTCAAGATATGGGATTTTGGTGAAATTTGACAAAATCAGCTGCATTTCAACCAAATTAAGGACCAGGAAATATAGAGCGCAGGCGTCGACAAACTTAATATTCAAATGAGATATGTGAAATGTCTTCACAAACATTATTTTAAATTTTTTTTGTTGTCGACGTATGCGCTCTATGTTTCCTGTCCATTAATCTATGGAAATTTACCCATTTTCATTGATTTTTTGGTGAAAAATCAATATGAGTACATTTTGTGACGTCACAATGAAACGCAGAAACGTAAAATTATCAACAAAATGGCTTATTTCCTTTCTAGTCACTGTATTACCTATAATTTATTGTGATATTGGTCAAATTATCCGAATTTGAAATTAACGCTAAAAAGGGGGCCATTTTAGGACCTTACCGAACATACTCCTTTCATATGGGGTTTGAGCTTCGCTCTCATCCCCTAAATAATTTACTGACCCCGTATGCATATGTATAGTGTTAAGTCACTAACACACTATGTTACTAATAATGTTCAATAAATTTGCATATACTTCTATAAAATATCAGGATATTTTAACAAACATCATGATATCAATTTGAACTATCGCCATACGTTTTACAATTTTCATGATATTTTAAATGTTTAAGAAAAGTTTAAACACTTGAAACAAAAATCCAAAGTTACATACAATGTACGAACCCCGCCTCACCTTTGCGTTTGACAGGAGCCTTTTGTTATTTTTCGAAGTTAAACGACCATTTTCACTTTTGTTTTGTTTATGATCTGCTGGAGCTGCCTCCGTCTCGCTGTGTTGAAGACCCATTGGTGGCTTTTGACTGTTTTCTGTTCTATGATAAAGTTGTCTCCTTGACACTTCAATGTTTATATCTCAATGTTATGATTATGTTTAAATCAAGTATTATGATATTTTTTTATGTAATCCTGACACTTTCGATATGTTTCCTGAGATTTCGGGGTTATCAATGGTCTTCTACTTTAACTACTGTATCAACATGCAAAACACTGGATAACAACGAACATCTTAATATATATCAACGACAGACACCACCGGACATCATAAACAGTCACAAATAAATTATCTTGAACGTAGCACAATTATTTTCACAAAACCAGACCGAAACAATGTTCATGACATTGATAGTATTGAGTGACTATTTCATGACTATTTGAAGACATAATACTATTACTAAGTTAAATCCTAAATATAAATTGATCCTTAAATTAAGGTCCCTCTTACTTAAAAAGTATAAGCCTTTCATGTTTATTGTAGTAAATGCACATCTTTTGTGTAGGTATCTAATTATGTATTTTCTATTTTGGAAATAAAGGTATAGAACTGTTTGATGCTTCTTACATTATATGGATATATTGTTAACACTAACTGTCAATCAAAAGTGAAAAAGTGAAAAACATTTGTATTGCCTTCTATATTCCTTGGATAGATGGTTCGTTTTTTAAAACAGGGACCATTAGCCTGTTCCAGGACGACTAAGGTAATTGTATACAGGAAATATTTAGGAATAAAACGTGTATACGTCTTTAAAAAAATGTCCCACTTACGAAATTAAAAAAAAAACGAGTGTTTAAGATCGTTATTATTGTTTTAGTTAAAACGTTATACTATTGTTTTGCTGTTATCGTTGTGTCTCAATCATTTTCGAGAATGGTGTCAGTTACTGTAGGTTTAACTTGAAACGGAATTGTTTATTGTGATGTGCCTAAGTGTCGGATTTGTTTTTATCTTTTTACCAATATATCAGAATTTAGCGCATTTATTTCTATGGTATAATTTTAATATGAGAATTCAAATCGTTAATTGCATAATATTATATAAATAATAACAGGACCAGCTGTATATTTGAAATGACCGTTATTACATAGCTATTTTGTCGGAAATTAAAAACCGATTTTTTTTAAAAGTAAAGGTTTGTGAATATTCGTGCTCAATTTATATGCAAAGACCTATTAATTGCAAAACATCTGTCTTTACTCCATTGCAATTTGTTGATATACCATGCATGAATACTTTTGTGTTTAAATGCTAATCACACTACATAACCTGCTTGATAACATAACTGGGTTTACAATTTAACGTCTACATATGACTAGTACACAGCTTATTATGGTGTTCTTGACGCTACTTTCAGCCCTATTTGAGACAAGTGTTTCTACTAGTGGAGGAAACAGAAAGACCCTGAAAAAATGATTGACCTTCTAAAAAGAAAACTTGCAACCCTGGTGAATCACAATTGGAATTGAACACATCCGTTATACGAAGGTTTCGAATTCAAAATTTCAGTGTAGACAGATCAGTGTTTCAGAAGATAAACTACTTGGACCTCTAGACCAACAAGGATTCCTTACTTACAGAAAAAAAGAAGACAAACTGGTCTGTTTTCTTTTCTTTGAATTTCATCCAGATCCGAAAAACTTCGCTATGTTGTAATATTTGTAAACAATACTTTTATTAATATTGTAATCATTACTCATAGATAGTGTTGAATCGATCTTCGTTTACATTATTATATTGTTTAGAATATCATCATAATTGAACACTAGAATGTTGTAGAAGCTTATGGTCATTATGTTAAAATAGCACATCTGATATGTGTCAACATCTATTTTTGAATTTGTTAAAGTTGGTTTGATTTCCCTACGTTTAGGTTGTGCTTCGATTTAATTTTCCCATTACCGATATTAATTGCATAGAAATATCGATGCTTTGTGTCTATTAAATTTATACTTCTAATTTTTTTCTTAAAGCTGCAAACGTACCAATTTATTGATAACGTGTTAGGTCTGATTTTGTGCTGTTTCACAAATACCCAACGTTTAGGGAGGAATAAGGGTTAAAAACATACTTAATCCGGATGTTCATAAATGACTATATTGCATATGTTTTTATCTCTGTTAAAATCCTAACGATGCATGACCTTCTTTTTGTTATGTCTTCATAGTATGTGGATAGTTGTCACATTTTCGATCATATCATATTACATTATTATCATTTGCATGTCTTAAACAATGACATCAATGGATACCTGGTCAAATAAAACTATTCATGTACCTAGTACTAGATCAAACAAAAAATATTATCTTTTCTTTGGTTTTGTTCTCAAATATATTTTTTTCACCCATATGATATTTCTTTTCCAATAAAATATATCTCTCTCTCATAGGTTATTTCTTTTTCCAATAGGACATTTCTTTCTCCTAAAGGATATTTTTATTTTATCATTATTTTTTATCTTCCATAGGATTTGTGTTATTTCTTATGATGCATGTTTGATCCTTAATATGTTTGTTTATCCCACAGGTTTTTTTTTTTGGAAATGACATTCCTGGGATTTGTATTTAACCTATCGGATATATTTTATCCTACGTGATTTTTTTTGTAGACAAATATTCTGTGGGAAATGCTTATATTACTCTTAACGGATTTTTTAGTCTTACATGTATGGGTCATTATAAAAAAAGTGCAAATTTCGACGAGGTAGTATTTTGAAAAAATGATGTCATTGTTTAAAACATTTGAATGTGGCCATCTATTCTATATTATGGTAGCAACGATATTCAGAAAAATGCAATGGGGAAAATGAAGAGTTCCTTCAATTTTAACAATTTTAGGGCATCCATTGATAGAATCGTGTCAATGGTGTTACCAATTTAAAACATACATTTAGGTACTAAATACTATTGTAAAACATCAAACAACTGTTCCAATTTGTTGTTTATGTTCAAATTACGACTTATTAGCATTATTTATATAGCTGTGTCACGGTGGGTATGGTTGTCCTGCGAGAGAACGTTCTGTGCTGGTGATTTGGTCCTGACGGGTGCTGGTGATCAATGAAAAAATGTAAACAAAGACGAAAATGATGATTTTTGACGTTTTCACTCATAAAAAATGGAAGAAAACAGTTGAGATTTTCAATTTTGTTTCTTATGGGTTCATATGTAAACCATTAAAAAGTTGACCCTCTAAACTGTTTCAGTAAGCGTAACACAAAAATGCTCATTTTCAGAACCAGCCCAGCAGGCACTCAACGTTGAATAAACGTTGAAACGAGGTTGAAATGTGATCAACGTACATTCAACGTTGTAACAACGTAACATTTTCAACGTTGAGAAATAAACAAATATTCAACGTTGAATTAACGTTGACAATTTCAACGTTGAAATTCGAAAGTTGATTCAACATTGAATCAACGTTAACTTATTTACTCATCGGTAGGCCTATATAAAAAAAAAAGCATTATCAAATGGTAATACATGCACAACCGTAATAGTATACACTTATAAAGAAAAGAATGAAATAGAATTTTCGTTTTCACATTGATCAGTATAGTGCCACAAAGACATATAATACAATTACGTATAATACAATTATATGTCTCTGGTACCAACTATTTCAACTTGAGTTGTGTCACGTTATGAGAAAAAAGGGGGTAAGTCTTTGATACTGAATTTCTAGGGAATAAGAAATGTGAGTTATTTATTTTATTTCACACAATGTTAATTGGAACATAAGGATAATATGTCCTTATTTGGCCCAAGAATAACTGCAAATTTAAAAGTTATCATACATATTTTTAAATTACTGAAAACTTAACTAAGGTATAAGGTACTAAGAAAATCAAAACAAATTTGACATCAAACAAGTTACCATGGCAACAAATCATGACCTAATTTGCATATTTTGTAAAATTTCGTGATTTTCTTTGTTTTTACATCATATTTTAAGTATATTTTAGATTAAAAAGTATGTGCGCACGCAAGAAACAACTTTATTTTTGGTGAGATTATGCCAATAGTTATAATAAAGCTTCTGTTAAATTATTTTGTTGTTTCTTGGCTGCGCAGGGTGTTTCCTCAATGGAAATAATGATAGAAAACTGCATAAATTCTGTATTTTTCATCCTTTTTGTGAAAACAGTACACATTATGACGTAATTCTGACGTCATCAGATAAAAATCTTTCTGTTTTTAATTTATATTTCTTGACCCTATGCATTTCTAAACATTATGTGCCAATTTGAAATGGTTATCAAACATTTTATTTTCTTGGGCCAAAACTAGGCCTTAATGCCCCTACTCCTTTGAAATAGCAAGTTAATTATCTACAATGATCTCGATTTCTTTCATTCATATTTTCGCGGGATTTAAATAGGAAGTCGGATTGCCCATGCGCATTATTTAAACGCTCCTTTCCTGTATTTCAAAAAGAATAACAAAAGACGAGGTTGCAGAGAAACTTTCCGTTCATTACGTATATTTATGGTATGTAGATGTTTGTATGTGGCTATCACGGTTTTTCATATTGATGAATTGTGTTTAGAAACTCTGAATTAGTATCAATATTGCACAATAAGAGAAAAATATAACGTCAGCACTCATTGCAAACAGATCAGAACACGTGGAAGAGCCAGCATATATATAATTTCCTCCAGTTATGCTATTTTTAAGAGCATTTAATGCGAAAAGCATATTTAGTTTCATATTTAAGTTAAGGTTAAAATTGATACATTTATTATGCTTAAAGATTCAAAAAAGAAAAAAAGGGGGATAAGCAAGTGTTTACATTATTGTGCTCAGGTAAATTTCCAAACATGTTTTTTATATACTATATATATGCGATTCGTTTAGTTTAACATTAAGGCTTGGTAAACGATTATAAATTTCAACTGGACAACAAAGTATTGAATTTGAACGATCATGTGATGAAAATTGATACTTATTTTACAAAAACATTAAATAATTTAAAAAAATAGTATTATTTCACGCTATGTCTCTGAGAGGACAACTTTAGAACATGTTTATGATAACTTTTCACCTAAGTAATCTTTCTACATAATTCATTCTATTTTTATTATTTTTTAAAACGAGTCAGTCTGACACTTATGATATCTGATCTTCAGGTGATCTCTGATGCCTGTTTACATTAATGTGTATGTAACCTTGCGCTGAAGGTTTGCAGTCATAACATGCATTATTTATTTTACAGTTTCTTGTCAAACAAACTATTGGCTGTAATGCATCAAGTGGAGCAAAATCAAAATTCAGTCTTTAAAATCATCAAAGGTAGGTATTTTATCTATATAACTTATACCATTTGTGTTTAAAGATTTATCTGTTGTTTATTCTAATTTTGTTAACCTTACATACAAAAAAATGTACCATATATTATATTACATGTATGTTTATCTTTATATCTGTCACTATTCGACTTAAGCTATTTTTTTTCATGTTAATGGACTTGGGCAGTCATCAATAAAAAAAACATCATAGGTAAAGTGTTTTCATTGTTTTAGTTAAACCCAAAGTCTTACAAAACTCAGGTTGGAGCTTCTTCATTAACAAAAAAACTAACAATATAAAAAAGCAGATGTGGTATGATTGCCAATGAGACAACTGTTCACAAAAGACCAAAATGACACAAACATTAACAACTATAGGTCATCGTTTGGCCTTCAACAATGAGCAAAGCCCATACCGCATAGTCAGCTATAAAAGGCCCCAATAAGACAATGTAAAACAATCATAGTAAACATTAATGTATATATTTTTAATTAAAGAAACCTTATTACAATATGTGCTTTGTCTTTATGGTTTTGTTTATTTTCAATGCTTCTAGGAACAAATTGAAAGAGGCTCAAATTTAAGATATCTTTTCACGACATACAATTTATATTTATTATAATCTGATTTTTTCCAGAGGTTAAATATACTGCAAAAGTATAGAGATGTCATTGGGAAATACACATCTGATAAAGACCCCTCCTGCTTAAAGTCTACCGCAGAAATATCTCGAAGTGTTGGAAGAATGATGACATGCAATAAGGACAAACAGAGACAAAGATAACAAATGAATTTATAAAAGAAATATTTTATCAAAAGAAATATGATTGTATTACTTAATTTGATATTGTTCCTGAGTATGTGTTCATTTGATGGTTTATACCAATTATTGGTGTGAGGGTAATATTTATATTTATATATACATAACATATTTGTATATATAATCAAGGACCTTTGGTTTTTGTGGAGATTTGTCTGCCCGTGAGTGGTTAGCAGTCATGCAGCAACTTCTTATTGTAATAAGTATTGCGATCATCCTGAACACAAGTTGGATCTTATTATGTCTTCATGATTCTTGGGATATACTTCTTTTAAGAAGGGCTTAACATTTGTTGGTCGTTATAACTAGAGGCTCTCAAGAGCCTGTGTCGCTCACCTGTTACTGTATTTACTGATGTCTGTCATCTTGGTTGGTAGGTGGGGTCATAAGACACTTTTTTATATTGATACCCTAGCAATGATTGTGGCCAAGTTTGGTTAAATTTGGCCCATAGTTTTAGAAAAAGATTTTTGTACAAGTTACAAAAATGACGAAAATTTGTTCAATATTGACTATAAAGGGCAATAACTCCTTATGGGATCCTCTAACAATTTTGATCATGTTGACTTATTTGTAGATCTTACTATGCTGAACATTATTGCTGTTTACATTTTATCTCTATCTATAATAGTATTCAAGATAATAACCAAAAACTGCAAAATTTCCTTAAAATTATCAATTTTAGGGCAGCAACCCAACAACGAGTTGTCTGATTCATCTGAAAATTTGTAAGGGAATAGATCTTATTCTGATGTACATTTAAAACTTGACAGATTTGCCCTAAATGTCTTACTTTCAAAGATATAAATCAAAAACTGCATTTTACCTCTATGTTCTAATTTTAGCAATGTCAGCCAATTTGTTTGGAAGGCGGGGTCATCGGAAACATTTTTTAAACTATATACCACAAAGATAATTGTGGCCAAATTTGGTTAAATTTGGCCATGTAGTTTCAGAGGAGAAGATTTTTGTACAAGTTACAAAAAATGACGAAAAGTTGTTAAAAATTGATACATAAAGGGCAATAACTCCTTAAGGGGTTGACTGACAATTTTGGTCATGTTGACTTATTTGTAGATCTTACTTTGCTGAACATTATTGCTGTTTACAGTTTATCTCTATCTATAATAGTATTCAAGATAATAACCAAAAACTGCAAAATTTCCTTAAAATTATCAATTTTAGGGCAGCAACCCAACAACGAGTTGTCTGATTCATCTGAAAATTTGTAAGGGAATATATCTTATTCTGATGTACATTTAAAACTTGACAGATTTGCCCTAAATGTCTTACTTTTAAAGATATAAATCAAAAACTGCATTTTACCTCTATGTTCTAATTTTAGCAATGTCAGCCAATTTGTTTGGAAGGCGGGGTCATCGGAAACATTTTTTAAACTATATACCACAAAGATAATTGTGGCCAAGTTTGGTTAAATTTGGCCATGTAGTTTCAGAGGAGAAGATTTTTGTACAAGTTACAAAAAATGACGAAAAGTTGTTAAAAATTGATATATAAAGGGCAATAACTCCTTAAGGGGTTGACTGACAATTTTGGTCATGTTGACTTATTCGTAGATCTTCCTTTGCTGAACATTATTGCTGTTTACAGTTTATCTCTATCTATAATAGTATTCAAGATAATAACCAAAAACTGCAAAATTTCCTTAAAATAACCAATTCAGGGGCAGCAACCCAACAAAAGGTTGTCCGATTCGTCGGAAAATTTCAGGGCAGATAGATCTTGACCTGATCAACAATTTTACTACATGTCAGATTTGCTCTAAATGTTTTGGTTTCAAAGATATAAGCCAAAATATACATTTTACCCCTGTGTTCTATTTTTAGCCATGGCGGCCATCTTGGATGGATGGCCAGGTCACCGGACACATTTTTTAAACTAGATACCCTAAGGATGATTGTGGCCAAGTTTGGTTAAATTTGGCCCAGTAGTTTCAGAGGAGAAGATTTTTGTAAAAGTTTACGGACGACGGACGCCACGTGATGAGAAAAGCTCACTTGACCTTTCAGGTCAGGTGAGCTAAAAACAACTACTTTCAACTTGTGAGAATTATTTAGAACTATATATATTCAACATCTTCTTTCCTCTCTGTTTGGAGATCCTTTCTGTGGTGTTGGGGATGTTGTTTCAGTAACAGTTGATGTATTTATTTAGATGTTTCCCATTTAGCTTATCTATTTGGTTTATATGTATCTTGGTGAGAGAAAAACACATTTAAAAAAGTGTACACTCAGGCTGCCTACCATCTAACAACAGCAAAAATTTGGAGAGCAGGTAAAAATGTCTATGCACCTTAATAATTAATTTCATTAATATACTTTCAACTACTATTCAACCTTGAATCAACGTTGAATGGATGTTGAAACTTCAACGTTGAAATGTCAACGTTAATTCAAATTTTCAAAATCAAACATAAATTTGACATGGTTTCAACGTTGAGAAACAACCTTGTTTCAACGTTGAATCAACGTTGAGTGTCTGCTGGGAGGACATAGGAGCACAGAACCAGGACCGTTTTTATTATCACCAGCACATCGTCAGGACAATTCCGTTTAACGAACTTGCACGACTTTTGCAATATGATATTGTTGTAATATACTTTGCATGGTACTTATGACGCATCAGAGAAAAAATTAAATTAAGCAACAAAACAGTCGTTTTATTGCCGTTCTGATAGAATGTAAACAAACCCACCAGCACAGAATCAGGACCCATCAGCACCCGTCAGGACCGAATCACCAGCACAGTACGTTCTCTCGCAGGACAACCATACCCACCGTGTGTGTATTCTATTCAAACATAAATTTCAGAATACATTGTCGTAAAAAAAGTTGGCTGTCCTAATTATGGCCGCTGTAAATACTAAAAAATGCACTTAAACTGAATATATGTAAAATATATAAGATTAAATGATAATAATATACCTAATCCTTCGTAAACGACCTACAAACACTTTCATTTATGAAAAAAAAAAATAAAAAAATGTCGCATTTTGATATAGTAACACCACTGAGTCTTCAGTAACTCCAATGACACAAAAGTATCACCATTGACATCACATTTCAAATTGTACTTTTATTGAGTACTGAACACAAAGCCAAGAACACCGAGCTAAAGAAAAAGATGAAAAAATACTTCTTAGGCTTAAAAATCTCAAATTATATAACATAACATTCATTACTAAAAATGTCAATAGTGTTACTAAATAGTGTCATTGGTGTTACCAGCATACATCAGTTTGTGAAAACTTTGTATATGTAATACATGATATTATTAAAACATTGTTAAATAAGTATTGTTTTTCATAAATAATATGATGTTTCGCTTGTTAAACACGAAAGAAACCCAAAACAATGCTGACTGTTATGATATATTCAGTGGTGTTACAAAACTGGTTAATGGTGTTATTTTATCAAAATGGTCTCACCATTGACAGTAACACCAATGATTTAAGGTGTATTTCAAGATTCAGTTACGAAATAAGTGTTCCATTCCCCTATTATATATGTTGTTACTGGTACATGTTTCTATAATCAATATATTTCATAATTCAAAGGTTAGGAAATGTTTTCAAAAAATGATTTTTACAAGGGTACACCATGGACACTATTTTCAATTATGATATAGCTTTTACTTACTTTTAAGATTTTTTCACTAAATTTTCAACATAATTGTTTGTTTGCTTT
Organism: Mytilus trossulus; assembly: GCF_036588685.1. NCBI lineage: Eukaryota > Metazoa > Mollusca > Bivalvia > Mytilida > Mytilidae > Mytilus > Mytilus trossulus. Next base: position 59,218,345 of record NC_086386.1, on the reverse strand, counting down.
TGCATCACATGCTTACAGCTGACATTGTTGAGGGAGAAACTGTTGTAAATGCCCAAAATATTGCGAAAGATAACTCTTATCCTACTAATTTGTCCTTTGGTTACACCATTGACTTAAAAAATGTAACATTTGCTTTTGGTAAAAAAAATTATTATAAAACCAACATACACCTCCTGAATTATATTTTTTTTTTTGTATGTATCAAATGCAATAAAAAGTGATAAATCATAATAACAAATGATATGAATAATAGTCCTATTTCAAGTCTGAAAGGATTTATAGTAAAAAATAACAGTTAATTCTGGCTATCTCCAAGGTTTAAAGAAAACATTAAGGATGTTTTTATAACATTTCATGCTGTAAACTGTATATTGTGTATCACCAAACATTCATATCTAACATATAAAAGTGTGTTTTTTTTATATATTTTCATGTCTGTGACTTAAAAAGACCCAACTTGAAGATAGTTTTGCATGTTTTTTTGATAATGACCCGTATGGGAGAAAATATATCCTGTAGGATATTTTCATTCTCCTACGGCAATATAGATCCGAAAGGATTTTACTATCCTGTACACTACTAAGAATTTACTCACGTTTTTTTGGTACATTTCTACCCTCGTATATATCAGTACTGTTTGGCAAGACAGAAAACTTGTAATGTTATACTTTTTGTTTATTCAGTACTGTTTATTATTTTACAGAAACGGTACATTTACTAATTGTATAAATTCCGTAATAATTTTGTCAGTTCTGTGTGTGTCAGTACTGATTTTGACAGTACTGTTTCAGTACAGATTTTGACAGTACTGTTTCAGACCTGATTTTGACAGTACTGTTTTAGTACTGATTTCGTCAATACTGATTCAGTTCTAATTTCGTCAGTACTGTTGCAGTACTGATTTCGTCAGTAATGTTTCAGTACTGATTTTGTCAGTAGTGTTTCAGTACTGATTGTGTACTGTAAGTATACCGATTTTGTTAATACTATTATTGAGTTGGTATTTTCATTCACTGTTTTAGTAATAAACTTACTTTTTAGTGCGCACCTTATCCATATGAAAAATAGTTGTTTCTTTAGGTATAGTTGTTGCAGTCGATTTTGTGTGGTTAATCTTTTTAATTTGAATGTGTATAAACTAGGTAAGTAGATAATGGTACATAATAATTGTGGCATATTTTGTATCTTGTGTAGACATCTCTGATCCAGTGTTGGTCTATCACTAAAGACATTTTTACAATATTTATCTCAGTACAATTGGTATCCAAATATAGGTTTGATAATTCTTTGACAATATTACTATTATCCTTTTTAAGCTGATTACGTTTTTCTCTTCGACTATACCACCCTGCTGAGCAGATTTTTTTAGCGACGTGAACATGACCAAGGAAAATTATCAAGCTTATTTTCGTCTATCGAAAAACTATTGAACTGAAGGGGAACACAACAGAAATGAAGCAAGATAAGCAGTTTATCGGATTATACCCTTTAGGAGCACCTGAATTCACTCCCGGTTTTTAATGGAGTTCGTGTTGGGTTTTTTTTATGTATTTTTCAAAGTGTTGTTGTAAATGCGGTTTAGTTTTGTGATTCTTTGTATACTTTTTGATTTTGATTGTAACTGTCTTTCTGTGTATAAAAAAAGAATACACACTCGACATCAGAGAGATTCACACTGGTTCGAGGCTGATATTTTACAAATCAATGTGTATAATAGCGCACAATTTATATATATATCAAACAAGATTAGAATCTTCAATACTGTTCATTTTTGGTATTTTGCTATTGCTTAAAACATGTTGTAATTAATGCAGTCATATGTTACTTTGTTAGGCAATGCATTATAATTAACACAAAACAATGTCTCGTTTACTTTTTTTTTTAATCATAAATGGATTTTTGTTATTTGTCATAACCATTTTTTAATATATAATAAACATTCAATGTCATACAAACATGTGAAGTTTGTGACAAAAATCTCTATCATTTTCAAACCCCTTGATTATTTATTGACCCTTTAAAGTTCATAAATAAAACAATCAAAGAAACAATTAATTTTGCATGTATCATGTTTCATTGCTCTCCCCCTTTACCATCTTTTCTTTGGAATGCTTCGTAGAATGTCAGTTTCCTGGCTCTTTTCCTCAATTCAGTCCCGCATATGATGTGTCTTGCTACATGTACAGTGGTAATTCAAAAGGACACTTTAGTTCTAATATGATCTCATTATATATATCCATCTTTAATGTTTTGGTACTTGTACGAAACTCAGGATTAAATGGTTCATCATTAAATATTGGTTTTTTTTTCTGATGAGTGCCATATTGATACATCATTTTGTATATAGGCCTTCAATTTTCACTTCGAACATTACAATGTCTGCTCCTGTCTCCATTGCTGTTAATCATTCTGAGGAAAGAAAATGAAATGACTTGATAAAGGCTATTATAAACTTTCTTATGTTACCTCATTTCTGTGTTATGTAAAAATAAAAAGAATGCACAATTATGGAAGGGAATTGTCATCAAAATGTACTTATTACTTTATATACTACCAGAAGTCCAGTAATGGACTGGACTTCTGATGCTACATGTATATGTGTTACAGTGAATTTGTAAAATCAGGGATTTAGTAAAATCCCTGAAATTTTAGTGATTTTATATAATCACTGAACTGATAAGGGATTTTATAAAATCCCTGATTATGACTAGGGATTTTTTAGAAAATCACTGAAATAATTAAGATCTTTTTTTACAGATTCCCTGATTGAATTCAGTGAATTTGTAAAAGAAATAATTCTTTTTGATTAAAGAATTCTTTTTAAAAAAAGTCAACACTAAACAAGTTTGAGTTAATTTAGCCTCAGTATAAAATACTTAATACTTAGTGAGCAATTTTCATCAAACAACTGACACACTATACATGTAGAAAACTAACTCTTTAAATCAAGTGCAAACTTTCACACAAAATTTATTTCAAATAATTGAGGGAAAAATGAAAATGTGACATATGGAACCAAGAAAAATTTGAAGAAATTTTAAAACCTTTTGCTAGAAACCCACAGAAAAGAGACAATATAAGCTCTTTTTTTTTTTGGCTTTTTCGAAACTAAGTTAATATTTATTATACGGCGTTTTGCATTTGCGCCGATCTGCATTTCATTTGCGCCGATTTTTTCTTTCATTTGCGCCGATTGGTTTTTTTTTTTTCATTTGCGCCGATTTTTTTAACGGGTAAATAACAGGTAAATTACAGGTGAAATGATATAAGAAGATGCGGTATGAGTGCCAATGAGACAACTCTCCATCCCAGTAATGTTATTTTCATTGATCATTAACTTAGACCTCTTTCGTTAGCCAGTTGTACATATGTTATGAATTGTCTATCATAACATGTATATATATATGATTATATATAACTGTTGTCTCCTGCTTAAAATCAAGAAGTAAAAACCTATGATAAATTATACATAAATGACGAATTAAAAATATATGTACAGCATTCAAATCCATAAAAACGGAATACATTCAAATCATAAATCTGTTCTTGCCGAGTATGTATAGGCAACACATCTAATATATTCCTTTCTTATGATTTCGTCTCTTCTATATTTGGCGTAATTGTCGATAACGAAGGCCATCTTTTCTTTGTCTGGCATACGTTCTGGTGGGGGGCGTTTCTAGAGTTCGCATTTTCTCACAAGGAAGCTATTAAACCAAGAGTTCCAAATGGTGAAGTCAGTGAAATCATCCCTTCGTTAATTTTATGGACGCCATCACGAATAGATTGACCGTTATGGAATGTGTACTTGTACGTTGTCTAAGAATGTATGACATTTGTCTCCGTCAGACAATGTCAAACGTGAAGCAGTCATCGATTTCATTTAGGGACAGGAATGGTAACCCGAAACATTGGGATAGCCATTTACCAATTGCAATGTCACTTGATTTGTCTTTATACTTTGTGCTCAGCCAATGTAAAAGTATGAACTTACCTGTAACTTAACTGTAAATCCAATTAGGAAAAAATACAAAATCGGCCCAAATGAAAAAATGAAATCGGCGCAAATGAAAGAATGAAAATTTTCAAAATCGGCCAAATGTCATACGCCCTTATGGAAGTACACCACTAATTCATGGTCCCATTGCTTTCTATGTTAAATTCCTCCGTTTCAAACAGACACACCTCTTTTATTTTAAGTTCAAATAAAGTGGCAATCATTGCATATCAAAGCAACGCTTTATGGTGTCTTGTACTGAAAAAATCAACATACCTTGCATGGTATCTGGTATTCAGTAGTTGTCGTTATTGATGTGGTTCATAGTTATCAAAGGTACCAGGATTATAATTTAGTACGCCAGACGCGCGTTTCGTCTTCATAAGACTCATCAGTGACGCTCATATCAAAATATGTATAAAGCCAAACAAGTACAAAGTTGAAGAGCATTGAGGATCCAAAATTCCAAAAAGTTGTGCCAAATACGGCTAGGGTAATCTATGCCTGGGATAAAAAAATCCTTAGTTTTTCGAAAGTTTTCATAAGTGTTTCTCGTTTCTCGTTTTTTTTTTAAAGATTAGACCGTTGGTTTCTCGTTTGAATGGTTTTACACTAGTCATTTTTGTGGGCCTTCAGTTGTTGTCGTCTGTTTATGTGGTTTATTAGTGTTTCTCGTTGGTCGTTTGAATAGTTTACACGAGTAATTTTTGGAGCTCTTTATAGCTTGCTGTTCGGTGTGAGACAAGGCTCCATGTTGAAGGCCGTACCTTAACCATAATTGTTTACTTTTATAAATTGTTACTTGGATGTAGAGTTGTCTCATTGGCACTAATGCCACATTTTACTATATCTATAGTATAGACCATTGGTTTTCCCGTTTGAATGGTTTTACACAAGTCCTTTTTATGGTCCTGTATAGCTTGCTGGTTGGTGTGAGCCAAGTCACGGTGTTGAAGACCGTACTTTAACCTATATACGAAAAGATGTGATAGAGACGTAAAAGGGACAGCAACTCAACAACACAACATATCAGAATGTGAACTGTTAGCTCTTGTGTGCTTTCTTACCTTGGGATTAGACATTAAAATATATTATACCGCACGCTTACATGCCTGAACATAACGGAATCGTAACTATTTTCTTGGAAAAGTAAGGTATTTACTTCCGGAAACGTGGACTTTTTTTGCGGGAAAGTAATGCCAAATTTTATATAATCAGTGTATTTGTTTCATTGTCAGTATATAAAGCATAACTACTGTTAATTTCTATGGATGTATTAGTTAGAGTTGCATACTAATTTAGAGATCGTCCTTTTTTATGTTCTTCGTGTGGAAATTATTCTTGCTTCAGCATGCATCTTTACTTTGTTTCCTCTTATGAGATCCTCATTTACACTTATATTATTATAGTCTGTGGACCTGTATGTATTTAGGAAATGGCACTCTCCATGTGGGAGAGATCCGTTTGCGCCAAAAATGCGTCCTTTTGCGCCACAACTTTTTTGCTCTAATGCTACGTTTGCGCCACCTGTGTTTACATGGTATCATTTACCCCAAAAATAAAACATACGATTGCGCCAATTAGAAGAAAAATGACTTCCCTCCTCCTTTATTCGGACTTGGAGCTGGCAGTTTACACGGCAAATGTTTCCTATTCTGAAACATACTTTCTTCTTACTACTGCTGCGTGGGTATTTCCAAATTTAATGTATGTAGTAGCTTGTTATAACTTCACTTTATTGTCTAAAAAGACAAAAATTGAAGGATGAAATGCAGAAAACAGATCATAATAATTCCTGTGGAATGCTTCTGCTCCATTACTGGTACGTCTTGCTCTAGATAGAGTTTAAGCCAATACGGATGGTAGGAATAAAGCACTGTGTCATCAATATACATGTATGTGGCTAAAACATAATCAGCAAAAGCTTATATTTTTTTTCTTTGACATATCTTTATTAAATATTCAGCAAAGCAATAAGTGTTCTTCTCTCTCTGTACATGAACTGTATAATGCATTTCAAGTCATTTCTCTCCAGATGCTCATCTTCCATGCTAAAATATCTCCGAACATATGACACTTTTTAAGCCAAAAATAAGAATACATATTTATCCTTAGTATCTATGATAAAAATGTGTACAGTTAAACTGGCGCAAATGAGATCCGATAATTGGCACAATTGAAACATTTGGGATTATTTTTTTTGGCGCAAATGATACCCCTGAAAAACAGTAATTGGCACAAAAGGACTGCTGCCCTCCATGTATCGTACGTAAAACACTTTCGTATATTTTACGTTTCAGAGTCCTACATGTATATTGAATTTTACTCAGAAGTTAATATAAGCGCGGGATAAGCTTAAAGTTAGCCTTTTATTCTATATGTCAGATAACCTACTTGTGTTGATGTTGGATTGCTGTCTGATTGACGAATAGCCGTAATGTTATCTCTATACTTTTTTTAGTCTTTTTTTTAAGGATGCATTCAATCGCACCTTTTCATTTGAAATATATTTCCGTGACGTAACCTCAAAAGATTAGTCATTTCAATACAAAAAAAATGTAAGTTAAAATGAAACCTCATCTCGCATGTTGCACTTTGTGTTATTGTTCTCTTTGGCAGAATTAAATTTAAAGAAGCCACAATTTGGTTCCTCAGTGAATATGTTTTGAAACCCGGGGCCTAAAGCTAGGTAAAGCCTATCTCGAAATGACTTGATAAAGTTTCTTAAATTCGGCAACTTTTAGAGACCGATCGTGCGATGAAATTGAGAATGGAAATGGGAAACGACTGACGTTTGCTTATGCATATTCAAAAATTACGTGTAGCATAATCAAGGTTAAGTTTATGTGATAAAGTTTTTTTCTTTTTAATCAAATTGAGAATGGAAATGGGGAATGTGCCAAAGAGACAACAACCCGACCATAGAAAAAAATGCATATTTTAAGTTTTCTAGTAAATATAGGAGAATTATTTGGGAGCAATTTCTTTAATGGATCCACTTATATATATATATATAGTTAAAAACCCTAATTAACTAGCGGTGTTCCGTGTAAAATTATTTCCAATCTTCTTGTTTGTCCATAACTTTTTTTTATCTTGGACTAATATACATTTATAAAAAAAAATTATATCCCAGTATTTATATAACACCTTTATTAAATTCCTTAACTTGACAAGCAGCATGGCTATAAAATTATTGACAGAGGTACTGTGAGAAAACACTTCCAGGTATTCAAGCTATAACTGTTGGGCTAAACAAAACTCTTATTAATTACACGTAATGAAAGTTAACGCAACGCACCGCTGTTGAGCAGTGTACGCGCGAACGGTTATTTGGAATTTTATTTTTTTTAAAATGTGTTATGAACCCTCCAATGTGTTATTTTTTTTATTATATGTCAATATGTTATTCTTCTTTTATCATGCTGAAAATACTTTGAACGACAGAGAAGGGGTATTAACCATGTTAACCATATTTTAACATACTTTTGATTTTTAACCCTGTATACCACCATTCCCCATCTTAATTTATATTTTTTTTGAAAAACATTTTAACGGCAAAATTATTTTATATTTTTTTATATCTGTCATGTACATTTTATGACGCCAAAGACGCGAAAAAATGCATCTGGTTTTTTCAAATTTGATAGATATTTTTAAAGATTTTTTAACGGACTATCATACACGTGAGATCTTTAGAGCCTTAAAACCAGGTTCAATCCAATAATTTCTACATTTTAAATGGATGTACCAAGTCACAAAAATGACAGTTGTTGTTCATTCGATTGATGTGTTTTATCATTTGATTTTGCCATTTGATTAGGGACTTTCCGTTTTGAATTTTCCACGAAGTTCATTTTTTTTATATTTAACTTTTTTTTATATCTATAACAATAGACTTGTCCTAGACTCTCAAAACACTGGAACAGATCTTCATAATTAATTAATCAAGCAGGTACGTGTGCCCGTAAACATGTTTTGTACTCTATATTACACTGCTGACACAAAAAGTGTACAAAGAAGAAAAACATCACAAACAGAAGAAGGCTTAAATATTGTTCCTCGATTTTCAAACATGTTGATGTATCTGCGGAAAGTTTGGAGAGAAATATGGCAAACACTTTTACTATCTATTCGAATGTCAAAATGCTCATATAATGTTTAAGATATCCCATTTGAAATATAAGATTTGTTATATAATTTCATGTGCACAAGATATCTTATATATTATATGAGAAATATGATATATTATATACGGTATCTTATACATAAAATTGAGAAAGGAAATGGTGAATGTGTCAAAGCGACAACAACCCGACCATAGAGCAGACAACAGCCGAACATATAACATATCGTATATATTATATAAGATATCGTATATAGTATATAAGATATTTTACAGATCATATATCATTATATATCTGATATATTATATACACTTTTGATGTCTTTTATAATTTAAAAAGATATCATATATAATTTTTAAGATATCTTCTAAAGTTTATAAGATATATTATATACTTTATGAGATATATTATAAGTGACTATATTATATAAGATAGTTTATAAAGTATATGTGATATTTTGCAAACCATATGAGATATCTTTTAAAATATGAGAATATCTTCCATATTATATAAGATATCCTATATCTTATATAACATATCTTTTATGTTATATTTAAGAATTGGATGCTCTTTTTTGTAAATTTATTGGGGTGTAAAAGCGTTGACCGAAGTACATTTTGTATGAAGCGCGGAAGCGCTTCATACTAAAAATATGCGCACGGTCAACGCTTTTACAACCCTATAAAGTTACAAAAAAAAGCATTCAATACTTATAATTACATTTTTACCTATAGGATCATGAAAACACGCCTTTTATCAAGTTTTTATATCATTTACCTGTAACAGAGAGCAGAATAAAAAAGGAAAAAACCAATTTTCCTCTTTTTTCACTCTAATTTCTGACAAGTGCAATTAGAGCCAAAATAGGACAAGAACGTAATACATTTATTCTATAACCCTTGTTTTTGAGAAAAAATCATGAAAAACAAAGACAATTCTGTAAAATTAGTATTTATTTGATACATTTCAAAATAAATTTATACTGAATTCTACACTTTACTGTCCATTTTCATTCAACTCTCCGTAAATGATGCAACTTAGAATAAATTTATTCTAAATGCATGGTGCTTTCTGTATATAATCATTTGTAAAATAAATTTATTATAAAGAGCCTTGATATCTATAATTATCAGTTCGAGAAAATCATAGAATAAATTTATTCTACATTTAATGACATTTATGATTATAACAGTATTTAAAATAAATTTATTTTGAAAGTCCAGTAATCTGTATGGTGAGACTGTGATACAGAATAAATTTATTCTACATTTAATGTCATTTATAATTATACTAATATATAAAATAAATTTATTTTGAAAGTAAAGTAATCTGTATGGTGAGGTTGAGACACAGAATAAATTTATTCTATGTTCAATGTGATTTTTGTCTTGTATAATAATATATAAAATAAATTTATTCTGAAAGTACAGTTATCATATTAAGGTGGCGACACAGAATAAATTTATTCTACATTCAATGTGGATTATAAGTTTTATGATAAATAAAATAAATTTATTTTGATAGTCCAGTCATAATGTTACGGTTGAGACAAGACACAGAATAAATTTATTCTGGTTATAAAAATATGTATAATTTGTTTAGGAAAAAATACACTGATCTGTATGATGACATTAGGCTACATAGAATAATTTTATTTTAAATTAAACCAGCGGCGTTTTTGATAATATTTGATATGTTCACATAATAAATTTACCATGACAATACAGTTAGGTCATAGAAAAAATGTGTTCCTATATAATTTTCTATCTTTCATGTCTATTTAAAGACATATATAACATTCATAAAAAAGTATTTTATATTATTTGAAGTTGCGATCTGACTGTTTTTAAACCCAACTTAAGACAATACATATATCTGCTATCAACAATGCAAAAGGACACTCCCTTGAAATATGAAAATATCAATTTCTTCAGCTGATTTTGTTATGTGGGACTGAATAGAAATACTGTGCAGCAATTTTAAAAAACAAAATATCAACATATAAATGTAAAATAAACAGATACAAAATAGTAAAAGTTAAACAGGTTTTTCTTAAATTGAAAATAAATCTATTTTTAAAACATGTCTCTCTCTGTAGATGTACGTGTTAACAATTGTCCCTTTTCTTGCTTCTGGATAGGCCTGATCTGAAAGAAGTAACGACAAATTCAAAACAATTTCAAATATTTTTAGTTATCATACCAAAATTCATTATATTTGATGAAGAAACTGTCTGTCTTTCTTTTAATCTAAATAATGATGTCTGTTGTGTTTATCATGTTTATATTCACTCTCTTTATTGTCATTAATAACAGTCTTGCTCCGTGTTGAAGTCCGTACTTTGACCTGTAATGATTTACTTTTATAAATTGTGACTTTGATGGAGAGTTGTCTCATTGGCACCCATACCACATCTTCTTATATATATATATCTATTGCCTCTGGATACAGCAAGATAAAAATGGCTATGCTATGCACTTGAACAGTAATTGTGGATTTTTTTTATACAAAAAAGGGATTAACGTACAGTAACTCATTAAACTTTTACTATTTGAAAGTCAACACTCTATAAAATTAAAAACTCATTATTACATACCTAATCTCCATCTTCAGAAACACTGTATAAGTTAGGACTGAATAACAATCTAGTCTTTTTTGCTGGTGTTTCATAACATTTTTCTCACTCTACAAGAAATATTTGAAGTTTAAAATGCAGGAACACTTACTCTGTTATTGTTTTTCTTCAGGCATATTTCTATATTTTTATCAGGATTGGCATGAATCGTTCCCAACTTCCTGAATATGCATGTAATATTTGTCATTGGACATTCAGCCAGTCATGATCAATCAATCAATCAATCAATCAATCGTAGAGTCTTAAAACAGATGAATGGTTCATGCCTAGGAGACAGCGAACTGAAGACACAAATAACAATTAAAAACAGGTGTCATTAAGTCTTAAACAAAACACAGGACTGGTGTTGACAATACTTTTACCTACACCATTCAACATACCAGAAAACAAGTAAGACATGTTCCAAAAACGAACAGCAGCTTCCTCGGGCAAAAGTATGAGTAATGTACCCAACACATTCCCCCCTTCAACAAAATATCAATTTTCCACTCAAAATGTTAAAGATGCGCCTTCGGCACTCTGATACAAAAAAATATTGATATTTAGGTACATGTACTTTAAGTCAACACTTGACACATTTTATTACATGTACCAAAATATGAGTGCAAATGTTTCACCTTTTTCTTACATATTCAAATCATGTTGAAAGTCTTTAGTATGGAGGTTTTACTACAAATATCACGTCTACTTAACATTAGCAAATTGCACAACTACAATGTATGATTGTTGTTATGGCTGCTATTAACCGAGAAAACCTCATTTTGTGTGTCGCTTCTGTTCCTTCCACCATGATAAACTAATCATCATGTCTCGACCAAAAACCTCAATCTGCAGCGGGACAGACGGACGGACGAACAAACGGACGAACGCACAGATTCGCACACTAGAAAACACAATGCCCAAAGATGGGGCATAAAATTTACTGTTGAAATTGAAAGTAGAGAGTTGGCAAAAAAGAAAGTAGGGTAGGGATAAGAGGAAGGCAGGACTTTTTCGGGACCTCGAGATTTGGGGATTGACCCTTGCGGGATCCGGGAATATATTTTCTCCCCTCAAATTACCCTTAGTCGGTCTTAGTCATTTATACAAGATCCATATCCTACAATTGGCATGTAAATAATGCCCTCAAAAGAAAAAGCACTGATGGATTGTCCTAGAAGCATATTTTATTAGACTAATAAGGTCTATATATAAGCAGTTACATTTATTTCATGTTAAAGCGGTGCAAATTTTTTATTTAATTTGACTTTTACCAAAAGATGCATTGTAGCAAAGGAGAAGAATAATTGTGGTCTGAGACCAGAGACACAAAAATATTGAATTTAACAAAAAGGAAACAAATATCGGACTTTGAAAAAAGGGAGATGGCTTTCGATACCTTTTATGAAATTCTCCATACATAATGTCTTTTACAAAAAATCCTCCTACAACAGTTTACAAGCTGTATATGCCCGCGATTTCGTGGGTGTGTTCTAGTATTGCTAATAGTACCTAAGAATCGGATCTTAATACAACATCTTAACATCAAACAAATGCGTTAAGGTCATGTTAACCCCGACAGATAGACATGACACCACAGTTGTCATGGTTGTTCCATACACTACATATTATTGTCCTACATGTATTGCTTAAAATGCCCGAAAAATTTACCCAGCCACTCAACTAAACATTGTTCAATGAACCATAAAAATGAGGTCGAAGTCAATTGAGACCTGTCAGACCGACATTTCGAGCTGACAATGATTCCAAACATGATACACATTATATAGTGACCCTACTGCTTAAGGCATTTGAGAAATAGACCAAACCACAAACACTATACATTGAGCAATGAACCATGAAATTGAGGCCAAGGTCAGAAGGAAACTATCGGGTGGATATGTACACCTTACAATCATTTCAATAACCAATACACCAAATATAGATGACTGACTAGTTATAGTATCTAGATACGGTCTTGCTTAAGTTACTTTATCTTTGATAAATGATCCATGGAATAAGGTCGCGGTCAGGTTAACTCTACATGTACCTTGCTGACGAACATGTAAGTATTGCTAGGAACCCATATACCAAGCATAGTTATTATATTACTCATAATAAGTGAGTTTTTCATTTAACAAAACAAAAAGTATCAAGCAGTTTACTGAACCATGAAAATAAGGTTGCCGGGACAATGACATATGACGGACGGAAATTTCGTAACATAAGGTATGAAACATTTAGATTGTCTAACTTATGAAATACAATCTTCAAACAAATAGTGTACACCATCGTCGTCGGCGCCGCTGGGATGAAATACCTACCATGTCTCACATAAAGGCGTCGGAGAAAGAGAAAAAAAACCATCACTGCACAACAGACATCAACGTTTCATGTAAGCCTCTGAAGAAAGAGAAACCTTTTTGAGAAAATTTATTTTTTCCAAAAAGGACCCATTAATTTGTATTCATGATTGACTATATTTCTTCCAGAGTTTAATCGTTAATACACATGATATATATCATGTATATGCTTTTCTTTTACCATTATATAATATTTATGAAAAATTCACTGTTGTTAAAGTGTGTACATTTCCCTCGAGATACAATGTATATTATTTACCATTTGAAATTCCTTGCAGTCAGAATTAATACATTTAAAAAAAAAATATTCGAAAATGCCTGCCCATTACAAGTATAAATTTGGTGACCATTCAGGCATTCATTTGAAAAGAAAGATTCGACTGAGGTGTGTCTTTTCAAAGAGGTTCTTTTAGTTCGAAAAGGACATATGTGGTCTACTAAAATAGTGCATAGTTATGAAAATTTGTCAACAGAAGGCATGAAAGGCTTATAATATCTATGTTAACATATATAAATACATGTACATAAAATAGATACTTACAGACTTCTGTTGTCTATCCTGATATGTTACTGGTGCCGTTTCAACCATGACAGATACAATACACAAATAGAAATTGAATCGTCGCTTCTAATCTTTGAATAACATTTGAAATAGACCTTTCCTCCATGTACTAACTCGAATAATTCAGCGCCCCCTATCCAATACTTTTTTCGAGGAATTGGTTAATGGAGTGAACTGAGTGATCGTTAAATAACGACTGGATTATTCGGGTTATCCATGTACTGACAAATATATTAAGATACAGTCAAATGCACACGCTGTGGGTTTATTATGTAATTTTTGTCGTTTGTTTGTCATTATCTATCGTGCGAAATTTTACATTCGGATGTTTTATAATTTATTAGGGTTTATATAATCACGATGGCCACAGTGTGTGGTCATTAAAATATGATATGGGTAATTAGCATATGATAACAAATCTTGTTTGAAGAAAGAATCGTACGATTTTATATTACAATTCTCTTTTTCGTTTAGTTCTTAAAATCAAGGAGGTTATATCATCTCATAATAACTTCCTTGTTAAAATTAAAAATCATTAACGTTATTAAAAAAAATCGAAGTTTGGAATATACCAATATATTTTTTTTGTAAAAAACAATTTTTTTATGACTTTTATGATTTTAATGACTGTTATTCAGTGATTTTCTTTTGTTGATGTATTACATAAATTATTTGTTTTTCTTTCATTTTTTGAACATAAATTAGGCCGTTAATATGGGGGAGGGGGCATTATTATTCAGTCAATTGTTTTACATTTGTCATTCCGGGAGTCAGGATGCCTCGTTTTAAATAACAAAATTATCTTACCATCTATAATGTAATACGTTGTTCCGGCGGATCCAGCAGTTTTAAAAGGGGGTGGGGGTTGGGGGGGTCCCAACCCAGGAAAAAAAGGGGGGTCCAACTATATGTCCCCATTCAAATGCATTGATCGTCCAAAAAAGGGATCACCCCCTCTGGATCTGCCATCGATCCACTATAAACTTAAACTGACAATATTTGATTTCTTCATATAAATCTATATACTTTTAGCTGCACATTACAGGAATCCAGTTTATTTTAAGGCAAGGATACCAATTATATTGGCAAACATTAATGATTTCAAAATTTTATTTGCAATCAATTTATAATACTAGCATGTCCTCTTTTTATTTAAAATATTGAATCTTAAACAAATGTGATATCTGTTTACGAGTAGTTTTCTTACCTCGGATGGACCTGTTATACAAAAATCTTTTGACCGCATCAATCTGAACTGACCTTATTTGCTCTTTCTATCTGCAAATCTATATAGCTGCACAGAAATTCAGTTATAATTTTAGGTCAAGAGGGACTGTAATATACAAAAAAATGTACAAGTTACAGCAATATCGGAAAAAAAATGACTTCAAATTTTTGTTCGCATAAATTTAAAGTGCCAGCATGTCCTCTTTTTATTCAAAGTATTGAATCTTAAACAAATATCAGTAGTTTTCATACTTCAGACTGAGTCGTGAAATAAAATCTTTTGACCGCATCAATCTAAACTGACCTTATTTGTTTTTCTTCCTGCAAATCTATATAGCTTCACAGTAATTGTATATAATTCAGTTATAATTTTAGGTCAAGAGGGACTGTAATATACATGTACAAGTTACAGCAATATTGGAAAACAATGACCTCCAATTTAAAGTGCCAGCATGTCCTCTTTTTATTCTAAGTATTGAATCGTTAACAAATATCAGTAGTTTTCATACTTCAGACTGAGTCGGGTTATAAAATCTTTTGACTGCATCAATCTAAGCTGACTATGCGGTATGGGCTCTGCTCATTGTTTAAGGCCGTACAGTGACCTATAGTTGTTAATGTTTGTGTCATTTTGGTCTTTTGTGGATAGTTGTCTCATTGGCAATCATACCACATCTTCTTTTTTATATATAAACTGACCTTATTTGCTCTTTCTTTCTGCAAAGCTATATAGCTGCACAGTAATTCAGTTATAATTTTAGGTCAAGAGGGACTGTAATATACAAGTTACCATGGTTACAGCAATATTGGAAAACAATGACCTAAAAATTTTGTTGCATGAATTTAAAGTGCCAGCATGTCCTCTTTTTATTCAAAGTATTGAACATGTTGAATCGTAAACAAATATCAGTAGTTTTCATACTTCAGACTGAGTCATGTAATAAAATGTTTTGACCACATCAATTTAATTTTAACTTCCAATTAAAACCTTGGCAAACAATGAAAAAACGTTGATGACGATACGGTCACATGACTAACTTTTATCTATGGGCTGATAACAAAATAACGTCAGCCAATCAGTGACCCGTTACATCCAAAATTAAATTATTAAATAATTAATCGTCACAAAAGTGACTTTTTAAGTCAGTGTAGTTAATGATGTTTTTTTTTTTAAACAAAACTATTTAACGGCATCATCCAACACTACATGACTGATTTCATATACTTTATTTTAAAATGAAAAGTACATGTATGAGAAGTTCTCTTCTTGGAATAATTTGAAGGAGGAAAATGATTGGTTTTGGTTGTAACCTAAAGTCCAGTGGCAAATGTTTCATTGATGTTCACATTGAGTATATTTTTCTGACGTTCCAACTTCCACACTCCCAGATTATTTACAAGATAATGCAAATGTAGCCTACATAGTTTTTTTACATTTAACAACACTTTTTTCGTTAAAATATCCCATAATTCATCCACTGTACAATTTTCGTTTGAACATTTGTCAAAACAGAATCTTTGAATCATGAATGTAAATCCAAGGTAAACAAGGTAAATTAAGATTAAACTTCCATGAATCAAATGCAGAGTTTTATGAAGAGACTGTTAAAGACGGGGAACGAAGAAACGTAAACAATGATGTTTTCTATGCAATCTTATAAAAATGTTTCTCCGATGAGTTGGATAACCTTCAATTCACTTCGATATGTGTACATGTAACGTTTGATTAGTAAAAAATATAGAAAATCTGCTATTAAATAGCAAAGTAATTGGAAGTGATTTATTTCTTCTAAATTCTAAAGTGCCCTTACTGTAGTGACGTCATTTAGAACTGTTCTACAGTCCTGACTGATTTAGTCAATTCTGCTGACAGTTCTACGGTTAGAACTGATTTGGACAGTTCTACCCTAGAACTGATTTAGTCAGTTCTACCTAGAACTGATCCTGACAGTTCTACCTAGAACAGTTCTAGGGTAGAACAGTTCTAGCTAGAACTGTTCTAGGACAGGTTAGAACAGTTCTATGACAGATTATTCTGACAGTTCTAATGAGAGGTTAGAAGTGATCTCCACTGTAGTTTGCCAAAAACATTGAATAGACTTCGTAAGATGCTACACCACCATTTTGGGCGCGTTCAAAAAGGAAAGAAGTACGTATTTAAAACATTTAGTTAGTTCTTACGTATTTAAATTAAACTATATTGTATGCATAATGATTTTTGGTAAGTTATATAGATACATGTATCAAATGAAAGGGTAAGGACTCCTGAACCTTGTAGAACACACACATTTGACAGATGATCATGAATACAAATGAAACAAAAAGTTATGAATTAATTCTATAAAATTGAGGGCGTACATTGCCTGTTACTCAGATATGAAGTACCTAGTTTGGTGTATCCAAAGTTATGGTATAACTAGTACAGTCTGATGTGTAAATAATGGTATACTTATCCCCCATACATATATTTACATGCCGGTTTTTTTGTGTTGACGTCCGGAATACTACACTGTTGACCTAGCTTATTGTTCCTGCTTTCCGTAAAAAAACAATGGCTTTTCCATGATATTACATGTAACATATTATCAAAGAAATAATGAAGGTTAAGAAAACATTCGTTTATAAGTAATGAAAGCATTTGATCGAGACTGGTACGATTCAAGTTAGAATAATGTGTCTTGGCATGTCTTCTTACAAAGTTATTTGTATCTTCTGAAAAATGCGTCAAATATCTGACTCAGATTGTCTATTACAAAACGTGTTTTAAAATAACTTAAAACATGTTGTCACTCTGGGTGTATATATGTAATAGTTACCACTGGACATCAGGCCTCACGGTCATAAAACTTTCGAGCATGATTTTTGTACTCGGACTCGAAATTCAACCAATCAAATTGCTAAATTTCATGTTTCGAGCATGATTTTTGTGCTCCAAGCACTGAGCAAAGTTGCATGCCTTCAAGGCCAGACATCGTTATTATCGTCATCCTCATCATTCTGAATATAAATAATGACGCGAGTATCTTATGGTAAAAAGGGAAATAAAAAAGTGGTTAAAACTTTGCTCCATCATGGTTATCAATCTAAATAAATATAATTCTCTAATTTCGTTATCCTCTTATAGAATACAAGCACTATTATGGATTTAGAATGATTTATCCGGGTTATTGTTTTATATGTAAATTATAAGATAATAAATGGCGAATTAACTAAAAAAATTTATAAACTATGAAAGTACCGAAGCACTGACTTCAAAGTTGCTTTAACCCGCGGGGATTTCAGGAGAGCTTTTTACACAAGACAAAGTCAATGAAGACATTCCATTACGAGCCTATCTACTGGATTTATTGTTATTTTGTTCAAGTTGAATATGCACGTATAATATCAGCCACAACATGTTCAGCAAACTCAGCAAACTTAAAAATCGTCTTTTTTTATCTGAAAACGGTCATAGGCTGAAACTTGCACTTTTATTTTTTTTTTTTTTTTTTTTTTTTTTTTTTTTTTTTTTTTTTTTTTTTTTTTTTTACCTTTTAAAATTTAAAATATTTGAAATTTTTACTTTATAAATCATAAATCATTTAAAAATTAATTTTTAAACAGAAAATTTTTAAAAAAATTTAGTGCTTCATATATATGTTTTGGTATTTTGCAAGATACATGTATATGCTTTTTGCTTAGAGTTAATTTTTGGTGCTGCTTCTTATTATTTATTGCATGCTGCATGCCTTGTTTTATTTGTTATTGCATATGTTTTTATATTCGGTGAAAAGCTCATTAGAGCTTATGTTTGTATTGTTTGTCAATATGCCGAATCCAAATAAAGTTTTACTTACTTACTTATTTCTTATCTAAGATCGGTATTTAATTGCCCAGATTAATTTGCTATGGTCAAGCGTGTTAAGTATTTGTAGCTTTATTTTTTTCATGAACTTTAGCAGACTGTTTGATTGACCGTTAACTTTAATGTATGATGTAGCTGTGTTGTAACTGTAATCATTTCTAATTAGAACTGCACAATTAATTTATGTTTCTGTTTGTTTATATTTTGTTCCAATACTTGTGATCTGGAGATGAATGACAATGCAATGGATTTGACGCGACTGTCATACAAGTGTGAGGTTTAGCTAGCTATATAACCAGGTGTAATGAACGCAATACTAAACTCCAAATTGTACCCAAGAAACTAAAATTAAAAAAAATTATAAGACTAACAAAGGCCAGAGGCTCTTGACTTGGGACAGGCGCAAAAATGCGGCGGGTTAAACATAGGCACCTTTAAATACTACTATAGCAGTTAATTGACAATCAAGAGGCCCCTGACTTCAATCAAACTGATTGAAAGATTATGTCTTCATCATATGAATATCAGGCACAATCCCTCTCGTTAGGGGTTTAGTATCATTATTAATGATTCTTTTATGCTGTAGCTACAATTCCGTTCCGTTTTCACGCCGATGTGACCCGCCGAATTATTACCGGGTTTGTAATAACATGACCAATACGACAAGAAACACGTGGACTTCTTTTCGTTAGGGGTTTAGTATATTGATTGAATATAATTATCAGTTTTCACGACAAAAATCTTAGATTCTCTATTGGCATTCCGGCTTTCTCCACCTTTACAGTTTGATCACCACGAAATGAACAATATAGTGCTGAAAGTTACGTTAACATCTATATTTCGGTTTTATCACCCAGACTCAAGGTATAGTCGTATAGGGTTTGAAGATCGATTGGAAAAAAGCAACCGTTTCTAATCAAAATGTTTCATAATCTAAATAATGTTTTACTTTGAATACATGGAGGGCAAGGCCTCAACCTATATATACGTTCTCACAAGTTGGGGTCATATTTAAACCATTTCTCTCTTACTATTCTTTCTATTTTTTGTTCATTATTCTCTATTCTGTAAACCCCCATCCACAGCCTCAGGTATAGACGAAGTGTCATATATGTGGCCTGGTCTAGTAATGTCAGCAGTGTGATCTGCACATATATCATTTTGTAAAAAAGGATGAAGGGGTGGCGTTATACATTGTTTTGATGTAAGATATGATACATCTTTTCTATAAAATCGATTGATTGACAGATTGTTGGTTGCTGAACGTGCAGTGTCAAATAGTTTATGTATGCATGCATGGAACGAAAGGCTATTTTAAAACAATACATACCATGGGGAATACCTGTAATAAAGGGTATACCAGGATGAAGTTCGGTAAGCTTTTTATACGGGTTTTACATTTGTTCTATTTTGACGGATGAAGACAATTCTATTCCCAAGTCACCCTTAAGTGTCCATAAAATCAGCAGCACCCATACATATATGTTCCTACTTTCCAATCTTTTAAAACAAATAAAAGAAAGGATAAGACAAAATGGTACACATTCTCAAACGCCTATTTATCGGTAATAATACTTTAGGGTCTTGTTGGAGGGTCACGCGACTGGGAAACGCAGAATAAAGAACAACACTTATAGCATATACAAAAAAATATAAAGAATAGAAAATAAAAAGATGATCAAATAGAGAATAATGAGCAAAATTATAAAGAATAGAAAAAAATGTTTTAAAAATTAAAAGAATACAGAATCGATGGACCATTATTATTTTGTAGTTGTCCATTTTTGTTTAACATATTATTTTATTTCAATGATATAAAATGACCATACATTAATAACCTCTATGAAATGACACAGATTCAAATAATTTACAACCTTCGATTTGTTCCATGTTAGCAAACAAGTGCCGCATATCTATCAGAAGTTGTAAAATAATTATTACTTATTACAACAAACGCGGCTTAAAAGCCTTATCAATTTTATGTAATGCACGCGTACGTTGATTGTAGGCCCCCTCGTGTTACCACACGCCGAGAAGTCTTCAAATGGAAACACAAGATAATTAATGACAAGACGTAGGACACTTAAACTGGACCCCTGTTGTGTTCACTTAACGCTACACTGATGGTGCGAAGCTATAGATCGAACGGCGAACCAGTTTATAGGACACTGATCTGTAATTTTGTATAATATGCATGATCACTTGGTATTTCTCTCTATGTACGTGCAACGAAGATGAAAGACAAGTGGACATCAAAAGGAGGAAAGACAAGTTGAACATAGACGTGGTAGTTTTCCAGTTTCGTTTATGAAACATTTATCACAGTTCAAGAAATTAGAGGTTAGTTTTGCTCAGTATACTAGAGGTGGGGTTAGGGTGGGGGTCAAGGATACTGGGATCCCCTCATGGATCCCCGAAATATATGCTCAATGCATACTAGACGTTTTACAAGTCTCTGCTTATGCCCCTTTTCAAATCCTCGATCGATCCGCATCTGCGAATCAATTTGCATAATTCTTTACGATAGCACTGAACAAGAATAATATCGATCACTCCATAATAAACGAGAACAATTTGGAATATAACATTTATTGAACGCCAAACTGCCTATGATAACGATTATCATATCATTAAGGAAAGAGGTGTATCACGAAGCAAAGCTTAATGCTATAACTAAATTTGACTATACTACGCTGACAATTTGTTTTATATCACTAAGATAAATTTATATACTACACGTGTGGACACAGATCAGTGTGGATAGTATGTTTGGATGTTTGACAGTGTTTTGTATGACAAAAGAAGTTCTATGATTTCCCCGTTGGTTTCTATATTAATAAATATGTTGTATAATATGACAACCAACCTGAGCATTAGCAGAGTTGTTTATTTGATATTTAGTTTTTTTATGTTCAAGACGGACATAAAAGAGCTCGAGACACTAATTGCATCAGTTACCAAATGATTATGTCAGATAGAGTATGTTCCACATTCTTGATTTTGGATACATTTTGAAGCTAGTAAAAGAGGAACACATAACAAGTTAATTTTTTCATGATGGGATTTTTTTTTATTGGAGATGGTATCTGAAAACATGCGAACATAAGTTTGAACGTAAAATTATTAGATAAATATTATTTATTATCTTAAGTTTAATTATTATGATATTAATAATGTTTCTAATTGGTAATCTCATTATTATTTCCTACGGGTGGAAAATGAAGTAATTTTTAAACATTTAAAAATTATTAAGTTCACTTTCTTTACGTTTAGTCTTAGAACAGCTGTTAGGACACACTAGCTATGAAATTGTTGCATAGACAAAAACATGTACCTATTATTTTAGCAAAAAGTGAAAGATACCCAGGGGCGGGACCAGTCATTTTTAAAAGAGGGTTCTAAACATTTGTTCCAATTTTAAACCACTGATCGTCAAAAAAGGGTGTTCAAAGCACGGAACCCTAACTGGATCCGCCACAGAATCCAAAGGATATTTATACTCATTAGTTTATGAAAAAGTAACACACCATTGCGAAAAACAAATAAACGAGCAAGAGATCATTTTATGTAAAAAAAACTAGTTTTGAACATTTTTATAAGTACCTAAAGAACTGTACTCACACTCTTATAATTACATTAGATGTATGTTTCATTATAATACGTTATCCTGATTGGCTAACTAGCAAGCTCGTGATATTCCTTAATCAATTGCATTACACAATGCATCTTTTCATTCATGATGACACGAGGTCCCACAATAAGTGCACAGGTAAATGAAATCAAAAATTGATAAAAGGCGTGTTTTCATGATCCTGCAGTGTAGGTAAAAATGTAATTATAAGTATTGAATGCTTTTTTTTTGGTTACTTTATAGGGTTGTAAAAGCGTTGACCGTGTGCACATTTTTAGTATGCATGAACCGCTTCCGCGCTTCATACAAAATGTACTTCGGTCAACGCTTTTACACCCCAATAAATTTACAAAAAAGAGCATTCAATTCTTAAATGCAATCTGTTTGGCACACGGAATAATTGACAAAAAGTCTCCGTCTTCATGGATAACATGACCATTTCAGTCAAAATGTAATACGGTGTTCTTTATAGGTCACCAGACACTTCTATCAAAAGGAATTTTAAAAAAGAAAGACAAAAGTTTAGAAGGCAGACAAAATGGCAGAAGTTACTACAACCACAGAGAACATTAGTGACGCATAAATTTTTAGGAAAATCTTTAGAGGTAATTTAAAAGATTAAACTTTTAATTGCCTAGAAAGAAGTATCTCAGAATGCTGAAATTAAGAATCATAATTGTTTTTGAAAAGTGTTCTTTCTTATCTCATTGCAAAAGGTTTTGTAAGTGCTATTTTAAATATAATTCATATTTTGACAATTGAAGTTCGCTCGGAATTGTTATTAGTGAATTAAAAGTCATTATTTTAAGAATGCGTGCAAAGAATCGGTTATTCTATGAAAAGGAATATATTATGAATTTTAGAGCGAAGGCCTGATATGTGATGTGCAGTTGTACAATCATTTGCACATCTTATTTATACGGCGATGAGATCCGGCTGCTCCTTCAGTCCTTGTACATCTCTCTGGAACATTTGCTTACTTTACAAGTTACAGTTCGCTTTTGATAAGGTTAGTGTAAGATGTTGCATCTTGAGTTATGCCCATTTATAAACATACAAATAGCTGGATGTTTCGCTTCTGTTCTCTAACTTTAGTTTGCCTCAAGCAAATGTAAAAAATCGTATATACAATGCATATTACTATAACACACAGATCAAGATTTAAATTGAGTGGCCTAACTTCTACCGTTCTTGAGTTAAGGCCATTTATAAACATAAAAAATGCTGAATTTTTCGTTCCCGTCCATTAACTTTTAATTAGTTTGCCTCAACCGAATGTTAAAATCACAAAACAGTTTTAACTCCTTGAATCCTGTACATGTTTCTAAATGTGGAAGTTGACACGTGCATATTTACGAGCAGGATCATTTGTAGCCCATAGACACATTTTCCATTTTGTTTTGTATGAACTGCATTTTTTTATTTGATCTTTCAGATAGCTTTGGTTGAACGGAATAATGGAAACATGTATTTGGGAATATTACATTTACAAAGATGATTTTTCGAAAAGTTAAGAAGAGTTTGAAGATGAATAATTCCAACTACAGATCTGTATGTCACTAAAAGATCAGATTACCAAACGATTAGTACCAGCTGCATTATAACGCAGCTTCAAGTTGTCTCTCGTGTGAAAAGAAAACGACCCCAAATTATTCTAACAGATGACCAGTGACAAAACATTGAACAAAATGTTCAGGATTATATTACAAGCAATACACAAAAACGACTTAGATGTATTTTTGAACTGATTGTATGCCAACACATGATAACAAAAGAAGGTTTCCTGGTTAATGGACAATTACAAGGTTAAGTTTAGATTTCCATCGTACACTGCTTTTACAGTATGTATAAAGAAATGTTGTGATGATTAGCTGTCAATTTATTTTTTGAAGTTACTATTTTTAACATGCTGATTAAGGAATATTGATGTTAGCCGTGATTAAGTATGTCATTTTTTATTTTAAGACTTTTATATTGTTTTTAAATGGGTAGTGATGGTTGCAAATTCAATAGATCATTTAGATTGAGATGATGACCATTATGATATCTTAAAGGAATTTTTTTTAAAAGAGGGGGTAGGTGAAAAGATTATTTTTGAGGGGGGGGTAATTTTCACTCATTACAGATTTCAGAAAATGAAAATGAAATTTCAAAAATCATTTTGCCAAAAAAAAAGAGGGGCAAGGGTTATTTTTTTTGGAGTGAGGGCTCAAATAGCAACAGCATAGTGTTCTGCACAAATGCATAAAAAAGAGGTAAATTTATTTATTTTTTATTTATTTATTTTTTTTTTGGGGGGGGGGGGCAATTCGCAACAGCATAGTGTATTGCACAAAAGCCAAAAATTAAATATTATTCAAATGATATAACCGATTATAAGTTCTTTGGCTACCGTTAATCTGTGTCAGAAACCTATATTGCATCAAATAATTAATTACAATCCAAATTCAGACCTGTATCATGCACGAACATTGTTTCCATTTTTGTCCCAACTGCTTAGACGGCGTGCAAAAAGCTGAGTCCACAAACGCAGTATAATGGAAATAATTAGCTACGATGTCGTGGATCCTTTTCAGAAAACAGCGTCAAAACGCCATTTCTTTAGATTATAACATAATAGTTGGACATTTAAAAATTTCTGGTGTTCAGTCTGGACTATCGAATCATTCATATGTTGCAGATTTTATTAAACCTCTGGTTTTCCACATTTCGAATACCAAGTTATTTTGAAAATCAAAAGATAGCAATTACATATTTTTTCTTACCGATTCTTCCATTTTGATTATTAGTCCTTCCAAATTACTACTTCTTACACATACCGAAGATCATTCCAAGCATATCTACTATGGTCGTTTTTGTTTTTTTGCGGTAAATTTTATATAATGTCAGAGTCTGAATCTATACAATTCTATTATACGAAAATGTGGGATACAAATGTTAAATTTGTATAAGTTTTAGGCCAAAAACTCTATTTTATGCTAATTTAATATTACAAGTTATACCGATTTTTTGACGTTTTCTATATGTCCGTTTCATGCTTTATAGATTAAATATTAATTTGCCTTACTAGTAATGTGGATTCTTATGGCATGCATTCATCATTTTATCATGAGAAAAAAAATTCTTAAAAAAATATTAAAATTACATATAAATATTATATGTTTAAAGCTTTTAAAAAAGCGCATTTTACAGTTGCCATCAACTTTGTGCACACAGTCTTTAAAGGATTTGACCTCTGCGGTCGTATCCAGTTTCGTTTGGCAAAGCAATTTATTTTATCAGTTTGTCTGTAATAAATAAGACCGTTGGAATTTTCTTTTAAATTATTTTAATTGTGTATTATGTAATAATTTTAAGATTAATTTTATATTAAACAAAATTCATATCGATATAGAATAAATTTATTCTGTGTCTCAGCCTCACCATACAGATTACTTTATTTCAAAACAAATTTATTTTATATATTATTATACAAGACAAAAATCACATTCAACATAGAATAAATTTATTCTGTGTCTCAACCTCACCATACAGATTACTTTCTTACTTTACTTTCAGAATAAATTTATTTTATATATTATGATACAAGACAAAAATCACATTGAACATAGAATAAATTTATTCTGTGTCTCAACCTCACTATACAGATTACTTTCTTACTTTACTTTCAGAATAAATTTATTTTATATATTATTATACAAGACAAAAATCACATTGAACATAGAATAAATTTATTTTATATATTATCATAATCATAAATGTCATTAAATGTAGAATAAATTTATTCTGTATCACAGCCTCAGCATGCAGATTTCTGGATTTTCAAAATAAATTTATTTTAAATATTGTTATAATCATAAATGACATTAAATGTAGAATAAATTTATTCTATGATTTTCTCGAACTGATAATTATAGATATCAAGGCTCTTTATAATAAATTTATTTTACAAATGATTATATACAGAAAGCACCATGCATTTAGAATAAATTTATTCTAAGTTGCATCATTTACGGAGAGTTGAATGAAAATGGACAGTAAAGTGTAGAATTCAGTATAAATTTATTTTGAAATGTATCAAATAAATACTAATTTTACATAATTGTCTTTGTTTTTCATGATTTTTTCTCAAATACAAGGGTTATAGAATAAATTTATTACGTTCTTGTCCTAGTTTGGCCTCTAATTGCACTTGTCAGAAATAAGAGTGAAAAAAGAGGAAAATTGGTTTTTTCCTTTTTTATTCTGCTCTCTGTTCTGTGCACTTTATTGTGGGACCTCGTGTCATCATGAATGAAAAGTTGCATTGTGTAATGCAATTGATTAAGGAATATCACGAGATTGCTAGTTGGCCAATCAGAATAACGTATTATAATGAAACGTGCATCTAATGTAATTATTAGATATCATTTATAATATAAAAGATATCTTATATAATAAAGAAGATATCCGTATACTTTATAATGTATCTTATATTTTTAAAAAGATATCTTCTAGAGCTTACAAGATGTCTTATAAATATTTTATAGTATATATCTTATTAAGTTTATGAGATATCGTGAAGTTAGAATAAATAGCAAAACGGCTATCCATAGACAAGATACGGTTTCCTGACTTTTTTGCTGACGTCGTTTCTTTTTAGATTTCATTTGATTTCCTTTTGATTTACATTTTCTTTCAATTGATTTATGAGATTTAATTATTGGTAACTTATATTTATCTATTTGCATCCACTTATTTGTTTGAATATTTTTGTATCTAAAGGAAATATTTGATTCACACCTGTTATTTTTTTTCCGTACTGAAGTATAGGAAGTGTGTGGGTATTTTTTTGTTTTACATACGTCGTTTGTACTTCCCATTCACATTAACAAATAGTTCAAGTGCAGGATGCATTTCATTTGTTTTGATGAAAATGTAATGAAGTACAAAAGTATGAAGTAGTATCAAACAATTGATAGACACTTATCAAATTACATGCATCAGTCCACCATTGTTCTCTCCCTGAGGCATTGTTTTATATTTTTTTTTTAATGATTTTTTATGAATAATGTCAATATCGCATATTCTAGAAGACAATTTGCCAGCAATTTTCAAATATTTCTTTTAGATAACCTTATACAATGATATGCAAAATTATTTCAAATTATGAACATGGTGAAATACTTGTAAAGAAACACTTGTCCAGAAAGAGAAGAAAGAAACGTGTGATAGTTATCCCTATTTTACTTGTGTAAACAATTTGATAATGTTTGATATATATCACTGCCGCGAATTTGTGTTGATGATCGATATGCATCTATATTTTTTGCATATATTATATACTTTACTAATTTAATATATAAGATAACTTGTATCAGGTATTGCATATACTTTCGAGCTGTTTTACTATCAGAAATCGGAACAGCACAAGTTAAATGTGTTTCCATAGAGATGTTTTCAACCAATAGTCAGATTTCCAATGGGAAGTGTGCTAACCAGCTCAGACTCTTATTTCAGGGCTTCAATACTGAATGGTAATAAATTTAAGACATTTAAAAAAAAAACGAAATTTGATGGCAAAATGTTGAAATCGGTTGCTTATGATGAAAGTATACTTTTTTTTTTTTATAAAACTATGATAAAGATGATTCTTATTTGGTTTATTTTGTATTTATCTTAGCGTCACTGATGAGTCTTTTGTAGATGAAACGCGAGTCTTGTGTAATTAAAAGCCTGGATTTATTTATCTGTCCTGAATATTCTCGCGTTTATTTGTACTTACAGTCCTGTCATGTTATGTTGTCCATTTAGAGTTATATATAACATTGCCATAAGAGCGCAAAATTAAGGTAGCCACAAAATCAGGTCAACCCACCGTTCTTAAATTTTCTTGTGCTAAGTCAGGACGGACAATTGCAGTTGTTATCTTAAAGTTCGTTGCTGAGTGTGTTACATTGAAGTTCATTTTTTTGTTGCACTTAAGTATTTCTGTTGTTTCGTGGTTTTCCTCTCAAAGTTGAGGTGTTTTCCCCGCTTTTATTTTGTAACCCAGATTTGTTTTTCTCCTAATCGATTTGTGAGCCTCGAACAGCTGTATACTACGTTTGCCTTTATTTATTCTTGACTTGATATTTAAAACACAAGCCAATTTTTCAATGATTATCTAGATAAACCCGTCTAGTCGACTTGGTTTTTCAATCATATGGAGAAGAATTCATACCAAATGTTACAAAACAAATATAGATCAACCTACGACATACACCTTATCGCTATTTGTCCGCCATTACTGGATATCACACAGGTTCCCGTAAAATTCTGACGTCATAAAACAAAATATCTGACGCCACAATGGAAAAGTGATTGTTGTATTTGTCAAAAATTCAAGCGGCCGGGTCAGCCGCGATTAGCGATAAGGTGTATTCATCTATAGGACAAATCTTATAAGAGGGACGAAAGATACCAGAGAGACAGTCAAACACGTGAATATAAAATAAACTGACAACGCCTCGCTAAAAAGGAAAGAAGTCAAACTGACAATTAATAGAACACATGACAAAACATAGAAAACTACATAATAAGCAACACGAACCCCACCAACAACTAGGGGTGATCTCAGGTTCCCCGGAAGGGTAAGCAGATCCTGCTACACATGTTGCTACAGTCGTGTTGCTTATGTAAATCGTCTAATTCGGTAGGTCACATTCATGAAAGGGAAGGAAATTATAGTTACGACGTAAGGAACATATCCTATATCATTTGTGAAACGGTTATTCCATAACGATCAACCAACTCGTGATGTCGTCCGTCAAATTTACGAAGAGATGATTTCAAATTCACCATTTCAACTTAACGGATTTGCAAGCGACGAGCAATATGTCTGATTTCTTCGTAATATCATCTTTAGAACAAGGAAATTTAAGTGATAATGACAATTCTAGTGAGTCATCGGATGGTCTACGGTTGTAAGAGCGTTGACCGTGCGCACATTTGTAGAATGAAGCGCTTCCGCACTTAATACAAAATGTATTTTGCTTAACGCTTTTACACTCCAATGAATTTACAAAAAAGAAGCATTCATTTCTTAGGTTAACAATAGAAGATACTAACGATAATCCTTTAAGTTTGAAAAGGCGGGGTTGGACATATTGTAGCCCCACATCTACCCATCATTGAACAGCACAAGAAAATTCATCAAATGGAATATTTGTATAAGGGGTTTGGGTTTGGCAATAAACTGTTTTCAAATCATGATAATACTAGAACATGTCTTGTAATTCATTGAAGTCGCTCAACATCTATGTTGATATTTACAAACATAATGTTAAGGAGAACAGTACGAGCTTTAATCATCATTTTTTTTAATAAAAATTAGATCTGATGTTAGAAGAAGTTGTATGAGTGACTTTAACTTTTTAAGAACATATTGCAACTTATATACGAATAGCCGCTGATATATTTGCGTTGATTTTCGAACTTAAATTAAAACAGGAAAGTAATAACCAAATATTCTACACATCTAGATCTGTTACAGACAATATCAGAATTTAAAATAACAATAATTGTCTAACTTTTTTGTTTAGTTGCTATGTAATATGCATGTTATTAGGCTGTCATGTTCATAATTATATACGTTTTTTTTTATTTGCTTGGATTACAGGCTCTTTTTAAATCACAGTTCACTTGAGGAATCCTTATTTTGCAGTAATAAATTCCGGAAATATATCACAACTTTATGGTATATGCAATGACCTTTCTTTAAAGTTGCGTTTTTTATTTTTTATTTTCAAATAAATGATACCTTCATGTACCGCGAATATCGTGAAATAAAATAAAACTCAAAAAAGAGTACACACATAGTAAATTGCAAGATTACTCAGAATATTTTTACTGTAAAAATCGAGTTTAAGTACAAAACAAATATAAAATATGTTTAATTATATAGGTACACATATTTCAAATGATTACATTACAGACAGACGCTAGATAAACATATGTAAATGTAACACACACTAATTCTTCCCATAGTATCAGTTAGTAGGCGTTTCACAACAAAACATTGACAAACACGAATCAGCTCACATAATGCACCGTCAGTTAATATATGTTTTCAGTATTTAATGTGGAATGACACATAATGATAATACGAACTAAAATAGGTAATATAACACAAACAACATATTTTAATTCGTGCTACATATGCTTATAATCATATTAACTAAATGAGATTGAACCCGTTCACAAAATGTTGGAGTAAATTGGTAGACCAAAATTGTCAAGAATCGATCTGACTTCGCATTGGTTTTTTTTTAATGATATACACAATATATATCACGTATATAGAATGCATGGTTATA